>NC_051045.1:30654593-30984593 GCF_904848185.1 Acanthopagrus latus | reverse complement strand
ACAAAGTCAAAGAGGCACCTGTTAGCTCAGTTGGTAGAGCAGGCACTTGGCTGCATGTCCTCCCCTCTCTCTCTCTCTCATCCAATTTCCTGTCATCTCTCTGAGCTGCTCTATCAATACAGCTATAAAAACAGGCCCAGATCCTGACTCATGCATTGTGTAAATTTATGTCTCTTTCGTCACATTATCATCGCCATTCAATTGCAGGAGCCATCTGGCTCTGCTTGTGACGAAGAGTCAGCTGGATAGACAGGATGAAAATATTCCACGAGTGAAGGATCAGTTTAGTTGTCAGACTGTGAATACCATCAGAGGTGAGTAACATGTTGATCAGTCATCCAGGTCATGGTAATTCTAAGTACTGTATCGTATATTATGTACTGTAATGTACTGTACGGTAGTACTGTAGTTCTATATATTTATCCTGTGGGTACCACACAAACAACAGATATCATGGATCTTCTGAGGAAGGGAATATTTAGTAGGCCCAAGATAAAGCTTTTTAAACATTCAGTTGAATTTACTATTCAATAGAAATATGTTCACCATAATGAATTTATAACGAAGTGTTTCAGGTTCAGGTTACTTTATTTATCTTGGCATTGCAACGCGCATCTCGGAATATCTGGCAGACATCTCCGTTTGGACAAAAGAGCATCACCTAAAGCTCAACCTTAGTCAAACTGAACTCCTCTTCATCCTGGGGAAAGATTGCCCTCACATGGACCTGTTGAGGACATCACAGCATCACCTTCATTGTCTGCGAGGAATCTGGGCATAGTCCTCGATGACAGACTATCCTGCATCCCCAACATCACTGCTGTGGCCCGATCCTGCAGACTGGCCCTCTGCACCATCGGCAGGACCCTGTATTTCCTGACAAAGGACGCAATGCAACTCCTGGTCCAACCACTGGTCATCTCCCGCCTGGAGGACTGCAACTTGCTTTTGGCTGGACTACTAGCATCCATGACTAAACTGTTGCAAGGTATTCAGAACTCTGCAGCACACCTTGATTTTGAATTTGATTTCCCCTCCTCCATGACCTCCGCTGGCTTCCTGTTGTCCCTGATCCAATTCAAGACGATGGTGCTGGCCTTCAAGGTTGTAAACAGAAATACACCCATCTACCTCCAAACACTGGTTAGACCACACACCCCAGCACAAGCACTTCGCTCTACTATGTCAGCTGGCGGCCTAGCACTGTTACCGCTTAGAGCAAGCAAAGGTCGCTCAGCAAAGCTGTGACACTCTTCTGGCGCCTCAGTGGTGGAATGATCTTCCAACCAATGTCAGGACAGCATAATCACTCACTGTCTTCCGCAAAAGACTCACTTGTTCAGACGTCACCTCGACCCCACTGTAGCATGACTCACCTTACTCCCAGGGGTGGACTGGGACAAAAAATCAGCCCTGGCATTTTTGGCTTAGACCGGACCCTCATAATTAGGGGAGCACAACCGAAAAAACCCCCCAAAAAAACAACATAACTTTTTACCTTTAGGCTTATTAGAAATGTACAGTTTCTCATTACTTTAGAAGTCTATCAAATAACCATTGTGGAAAGTAAATAAGTAAATTTACTCAACACATAGTTCTACCTCCTTAGGTATATTCTGTTTCAAGCATAATGTCAACAACATCGTAAATCTCAGAAGTTTAGCGTCTATTCTTAACTCCACCACTTTTGTTGCTCTGTGTAGTTCAATTGATTCTTTTATCCTTTTTATTGAAATCATCTCTAATATGTATTTTCTGAATTTCCCTGACATAGCAGCTCAATTCTAATTCTTCAGGTTAAAAGGTGCTCCCTCCTTTAAAAAGCTATAACATTGTTATATCAGGCTAAAAACAGGCATTTGACACTGTCTTACTCTTGTTCAATGTCGGCATACCTTTTGCTAATAATACTTTTATACTTTTTTTAACACTTACTTTAGTAATGCTTAAATTGCAAAGCTTTTACTTTCATTTAGCAGTTTTAAAATCTGTTTTTTTAAGCACAAAGGGTGGAAACATGGAGCAACCAGAGAGAAAGAAATTGGGTGCAGAGAAGTTGTGTGCTAAGAGAAGAATCTCACTGTAGAAATGTGCTAAAATCACAGACATGTTGGCTGGAGGGGCTGCTGTAGCCTCCACGTCCTCTGAGACAGCAATGATCCAGCAGGTCGAAGGTGAAGACAGCAGCAGTGGGCAGGAGAGGAGCAGCCAGAGATGCAGGCTGACTGATAGGGACAGTTTGGTACAACCGGTAAGCAGGTAGTAATGTTAATACAGGGACTGTGAGGTGATTGAGGTAACAGTAGCTACATGAGAATGATGAGCAATGGGGATTTGTTGGTATCAATATTAATTGGTGTTGCATACTTCCCCAGATCTGGCAGCCATGGCACCTTATTCTGATAAAATAGCAAACGGTCAAGGCTGAGAAATGTTGGTAGCAAGTGTCCATTTTAGGCTACATCATAGCATTTTAGTTATTTAGGTTAAAGGTGTGATGAAAGGCTGCATAGTAGTTTGAATTTGTAGCGACCATCTATGCTGTGGTTAAACATGTTTAACACTTTGTAACTAGCAGAAGTTAAAGGGTGACAGCGTCTATATTGAAGATGGACCAATGGACCCCTCTAAATTGTGCACTTAGAAAAAAAAGAAGATGAGGGCTGAGAGATTTCATTGGATTAGCCCAATGTCCTTCAAGAAAATCAAGCAATGGGACGTCGTGGTCAAAAAAATGATTTATAATATACTTTTTTGATTAAATAATGACAGCCCAGCCGAAAGCTGTGCATCTGCCCACCAGGCATTGGCCGGTACACCAGATGGCCAGTCCATGCCTGCTTACTACTTACTTCAAAGTTCAGTTTTGTGTCAATAATCATCCCAAAATATTTATGAGATTGTACATTTTCTACTGTCTGACTCCTAACTGATGCCTTTGCATGTGTCTGGGCATGTCTTTTAAAATCAATGATCATATCTCTAGTTTCACATATTTTTAATTGAAGATAGGACTTGTCATACTAGACAAATCACCGTGGCTGGTCTCCTTGCGCCGGAGCCAACTAACAATGACACAGACATCTGTGTACTTTATTGTCCCAGATTTACACCTGTTCTGACACATATTTGTGTAGAGGATAAATATTAACAGCTCTTCAAACCTTTTCACATCATGGACTCCTAAACTGATACAAATTGAAACAGAGACCTGTATTTCATAAGACATACCCCAGGGTCTCCCACTCGGATGCTTGTAGATGTTTTATCAAAGTGTACAAAACACATCACCAAAATAGTAATATATTCTGTCAATGGGTTTATTTCGGACGGAATTATACTTTTTTGCCAGGGACCCCCTATGATCCCCTCAAGGACCCCTGGCAAGGTCCTGGACCACACTTATACAACTGTCATTCTGTGGAATGCAGTGCAATGGAGCCTTTCAAACATACAGACTAGACTGTGCACTGTAAATAATAATCTAATAATACAGTTTTTTTCAATTGCTTGAGCACGATTTTGAATATAGGTCCCGGTTTTTCAAAACACTTCACACAATTAGCCCAACCATACACACAATTAGCAGAACACCTCATATCCTTTGCAAAATGAAACACTCTTGTAAAAACTATACACTACTTTATAAAAATGATATTTTGTTACCACATGAAAACACACACGTTTCATATGACTAAATTCTGTCTGAACCAGTTACACACTGCTGCGCTTAACCTAAAACACTTTTAGCAATTCTACTCCTCAGTTATTTGAGTAATGTAAGTGAAGTACACAGAGAAAGTGCAAATATACAATACTAAAAATTACCAAATACAACACAAGACCAGTGCTGAAGAGTGATTTCTTTATCTAAATCAGTCAAAATTTCAACAAAAGATGTCCATGCTACAACAGTACTGTGCATAACATCAAAAAAAAAAATACACACCCAATCAAAGACAACAACAAAAAAAAAAGATACTAGATACTAGAAAATATGGGGGGAACAAAAAAAGAAAAGAAAATACAGCAGGGAAAATATTAGGGATTATCTCTTCGCCGAGCTGGATCAGGCCAGAGAATTTCATCGACATCACAGGCGATATCTTCATTAGCAAGACAACGAGGGAAGAACCGCCATGAATTTCTCTGAGAGTTATTGCATCATTGGCCAGAACCATGTTTATTATTGCTCTTTCTTGTTCTTGTGTGAAAATAGGCCCCCTCCCTCCTTGTCGCTCTCGAACCTGAATCCTCTGTGGAAAGAAACACATAGGATCTCACAGGAGCCAGTATGAACAGTGCTGATATGGTACATACTAAGCAGTTGATAACTTTTGTAGAAAGATTTGTTTTTACCTGTTTTCTTGTCGAAATGTCCTGATCACAGATGCCACTGTATATCTGCTAAGATTTGGCTGAACTCTCAGTCCAGCCTCCCTCAGCATCAGTCCGTGGTTCACCACATGGTCAACTAATGTTGCCCGAATTTCATTTGATAAATTTGGTCCCCTCCTTCTTAGGGCATGTGTTCCTGCTTCCAGTCTTCCTCTGCCTCTTCCTCTTCCTCCACCTCCACCTCCACCTTGACCTCTGGCATGGCCTCTGCCTTCACCTCCTTCTCCTTCTCTTTAAATTCCTCCTCTCATTCTGACTCTTCCTCGTCTTACTCATTCCATTGTGGTAGAAGACAGGTGAACTCACCTGCTGCCTTTTTGTAGTGCTTGAACCTGATTTGTGTGTCTACAATTACGCAGTCATGTGTTGGTGCACCTGAGTGTTGTGTTTAACCAATTAGATAATGAGTGTGGTCATTTGAAAGTCAGTGCTTTGGAATTTGCAAGGAAGTGACATCATGATATGCATCTGTGTCTAATGTATACAAGTGTGTTTAGTGTTTTGCAGTTTACTGTGTGCAGTCATTTGCAGAAAGTGTGAAGCCGACATTGTGCTTTTCGTTGTGCTAATCTGGCCCGGAGTTTTGCTCCTTGAGTGTAAGGTTTTTATAATTGTGTACGACTTTTGATTTTAGTGTTTATGCAATCCAAAAAAACTGTAATAAATATAGTCGTTTTAAAATACAAATTTCCATCTAGTTAAGTACAGATTTGCATTTGCAATTCTCACAAGTGTCCACCAGATGGGGCTGTTGGTATTTTACTAGCCATACACCTCACCCATATTACATCTTTAAATGTATATAATGACTGCATTTACATGAACATTTGTATCAATATGTGACTGACATATGTATGTAAGAAGCAGAATGACATACGACTTATGGCCCCCTATCAATTAATAATTTATTAGTGATATTCATTACTATTAGTTACTGACAGCAAAAACGCCACTCTCCGACCACCTCTTGTCTGACCCATTCAGCAGAGAAGTTGCACTGAACACATCGCTTCGACGTGCTGCCAGCTCCACAGTAGCGTGTAGGTTCAGTGCTTTTGCGAGATGCAATAAGCGGGTGGCTGTAGTGTAAAAGACCCCGGACTAGAGGTTTATGCTCTGCCAGCTCCCTTTACTTTTGATCAAAACGAAAACGAAAGCTATTTCAGACAAAAACAGCTGCATACTAAACATGCAGTGAGGCATTACCAAACAAACACAGATTAATTCATCCTGAACGGACATAATTACAGTTAGTCTCATGCCATTACTCCAAAACATGAAAACAAGAAATGATGGAATGGAGTGCATAAACCAATGTGCGCACGTATTCCTACCCTCCCACACACCGCACTGATTTGCTAGCACACCGCCAGTCAGAGAATCCAGTGTCTCAGATAGCCGACAGCCAACCTCCTCAGACTTTGCATGTTGAATCAGAGCGGCTCCAGAAGCTTCCAGCGCAGCTGAACTCACCAAACATATTTGTTCCCAACCTCATCTGAGTCTTCCAAATGCTTCAGATGTCCAATGGTTGGGCCGGTGTGTTTCTGCCTTTAAGCTGATGCTGCTACTCTGCTGCTGCTCCCTGTTCAAATTCTGACAACTTCTCTCAAAGAGGTCGTTGATGGCCCCCTTGATCTTCATGGTCTGCGGCTGGGGTGCGAATGGAGGTTCTGCTGCCAGTGAGGGCCATGGTGGTGTTGTCCTCTCCAATGAAGCGGTCCTCGCTGTTGGCTCAGATGCTTGGGTTGGGGTCTCAAGGTCGCTGGACTCATGAAGGACCATGGTTTCAGTGCCCAGGGAGAGTGTTGCTCTGGACATATACACCAAAGCCCCCCACTTGTCCAGGAGGTTGAGGCCAACAGTGCAGGGGTCCTGGATGTTGGCCAACCAGAGCTGATGCTGTGTCTGCTGGCTGCCTACCATCACTCGAAGTGCTCTGGTTCCCATCATCTTGGCATGGTCACCGATGACAGTAGTGATGCACTGCATTGTGGGGCTCCACCCCTGGAGCGGTGATCTGCTGGAGTTGGGCAGGATCCCTGGGCGGACCAGAGAGTAAACCCGGTATCCACCAGGGCTCGGCAAGTGATCCCCTCAAGGGCACAGTCCAGATATATTCTATGAGCCCAACCCAGGCATCCAACTCATGGTGAAAAGGAGTTGGGGGTAGAGACAACTCTGGTGGGCGACAGCTCCCCCGCACTGCCACCCCAGTCTAGTTTGACAACCCCATCGATGGCTGGTTCCTTGGTGTCTGAGCCAGGCAGTTTTCAGGCGATGTGGTGAGTAGCTGCAAAGCCCTTCCCTCCAAGGAGAGGGCGACGTGACTGGCAACTTCTTCCGCTGTCCAGGCATTGATCTGTGCCACTAACTGAACCTGGATCAGGTTGGTGTCTGCCGGCTCTTCTCCATTGTAGTGTGGCAGTTTCAGCCCACCGGGGATTATCAGGCCACTCCGCCATCCTCTCTGCTTCAGCAATGTCAGCGGCAAGAGGCCCAGTGGTTGCCACTGGGGGCAAGGGAAGGCGATCGTGTCAGGTGGTAGCTGACCCTTTACATCACTGTCAGCAAAGGCGTCCCACAGCAGCCGGTACATACATTGCTTGTGATGGGGATCATTCCACCAATCTAGCATAACTTTACTTCACCATTCTCCCATATAAGTCCACTCTTTTCTATGTGAGTGAGAACTGCATTAACATCTTTCAGGAGGTTATTGTACCATAATTGTCCCACTTCCAACACCAATGACATAGCACAGTATTAGAAAGTAGACAAAATACAAATTAGTAAGATCAATATATTTACCATTTATTTTCAACAACCTTGCAAGTTAACAGACAGGAAGTCTCTCCTGGCAAACACCCCTTCACTCACAGTGCCAACATTTTTATCACCTTCGCTAACTCAACATAATTTATCCAAGGAACAAAGGACATGAATTAACACACTGTTGCAACCATTTTACACATCACCTTATTTACAAATATGTTCACAAACTGTTATTACAACACCAACAGAATACCCACAAGTCACTGCGCTACAGGCCACAAGGGGCGTTACAGTATTTTTACACTGGTTATATATTTGATATTAGTCTCTCAGCACAGAAACTGTAGGTCATATTTTATTTTATATATGACATATCATAATACTATATCACAAGCTATGTAGTGAAACCCCAGATGGCTATCGACTATGAAATGATATAGTGCATGTCCCGTCAATGAGTGGTTTTTGATCATAAGGCATATCAACCCGTTTGAACAGAGGTTTAGCCACGTTACAGCCAACTTTTGTGTCCCTGGGTCAGGTTACATGAGATCTGTGATTCTCCTTGCAGGCTGCTTGATTTCACTAATGTTTTAAATTTTGTCTTTTGTTTCACTGCTGACAACACCTGCACGCACATTTTCCATTCATGCACATCTTACACAACTGACTTTATGGATTTACACATCCTATTCTGTACACATTAATTTGTTTGATTTAATCTGATTAAAATTTGATTTTATAAAGTATTCAATCAAAGTAAACATGATGTTGTCTCAAATGTTTGTTGTGACCTTGTGAGCCAGTCATGACAGCTGGTTTGCAGGCCCTCTTTGGATTGCTGTGCTGTTGTTAAAAAATACAATTAAGCATTTATGTATTGTATTGAGGTTTACCCCACAGATACAAAAGTAGATACATTCTTGTGCAACATAGGGACTCACAGAATTGTAGGTAGTTTTCTGAACCAACATCAAAGAATGTGTCATCAGTGATATTTGGCAAGTTGGACTCCACATGTTGTATATATTAGTTTCACATATTTTTATACATGTTATACATTCTCATTAGTTCTCATGAAGTAAGCTGTCCTGAGATTGTCCACATACTGAGATGGTAAAAATTCTAATCAGTTCACTTTAAAGCCACCATGTTAACATTTGGAAGAATATATGGCTGAGAACAATCAAAGAAAGGAACTTTGAATGAGATGTCTCCTTTGTGCCACCACTGAAGAGGTTTTTGTTTGTGTCACCCTTCAGCAGGACCTCCACCGGGTAATGGTCACTAACCTCAAGCGCCTGAATAGAAAACAAAGACAAAATACCTTACTATTTACTTTTTGCTGCTTTAGTTAAGCCTATCATATAGCTTCACATTTCACAACACACGCAGCCTGTTACCTGCTCCTCTGTGAGTTGGTATTCCATTTGGAAGTTAAATGGTTTGGCTGAATAGGGCACAACTGCTCTGGCAAACCTTTCCCCATGTACAACGATCCTGTTGGAAAACACATAATCTCTTACAAAGAGGTTATCTTTGGTCATTAGAGGAAACCACACCCATCTACAGATGCAGCTATCATTTTGATTTCAGCTACTCACCTGTTTCATGACTGCATCTTGTACGGTTATGATACTATTGCAGTGACAGAAACTGTCCACATACATATGAACAGCTGCCAAAGGACTCAACACTTCAGACTCAGAAGCAGACAGGCTGATACAGCCATGCAGTGACAAACTTACACTTTCTGAAGGAAACAAACAACTTCATGTTTTGATCCAATGCTGAATGCACAAGAGGGCATCCTCCTCCTCACTTAACAACTCTCACTGTCACATGATTTATAAGGGAGTCTGGTAATTGCAGTTACTAGTTGGATGCTTAGTTAAAACAGATGTTGTGTTACCCAGTCATCTGCTAGTATGCTTCTTTGGGGTGTTTGCACCTGTACTTAGAGCTGTCTACCTTATCTGATTATTCCGTACGGATGCTAACATCAAGACTCTCAAAACATTACAAGCAGAGGCTTGAGTGGTGTAGGGTCCAACTAGATCTGTGGATCTGGAGCCACTTTGTGGTGGGACCTATGGAGTGTGAATTCACCTGTCATAGGTGCAGGATGTGGAGGATCGCACAGTTGTGTCAACCTTATCTGGAATCAGCCACAAGAGGCTCCTTTCTGTAATCAAGCGAACGTTCTTCCTGTTCTTCTGAGCAAGGTAGCCACAGTCAGCGTTGAAGTCTCCCAGAAGCATCACATCCTGCTCTTACGCACACATTCACAGCAAAATTGATGGTAGAACTACAAAATTGTATTGACTTTGAGACTGGGTCATTGTGAATGTGTCCTGCAGTTTTAGTTAGCACCAACAAACTTTACCTCAGTTTTCCACATCTTTTTCACATGTTGCAATACGTCATACAATGCATCAAGTTCCTTAGTTGTGTTGGTCGGAGTGGTGTGCTGAGGTATGAGGACAAACTCTTTTATAGCTGAAGATAGAGATGGGGTTAGGAGGGAGGGAGGGTGCAAGGAAAGGTATTTATATGCCACACATCACCATGCTATTCCTCATCTTAAATGAATCCTGAGTGTCAGAAAACTGACCTGTCTTGGGGGCTTTGAAGCGGACAACAAAAGGCTCCCTGGAGAAAGCATCAACATCTCCGGGTTGATCATCTGGGTACTGATACTGTCCAGTGACTTTGACTGTACCTGTCCTGTACAGAATCAGACAAACAAATTACAGCCTGGAGTTAAGATATCTCAACTTTGGTGCATCCAGCAGTGTAGACACACAGTTTAGCTCACCTGTAAACAAATACATACTGCTCCTGGTATGATTCAGACCTGCCCAGTCTCTCACTGGCCACAGCGTCATACACATGCTCTGTGTCATACCTGAATATCGACAGAAAAGTGGACACAACTGTTAATTCTGTTATTCTGATCTTCAGAACATCACCATTTCTGACTTGTGTTATGATTCAGATTTAGTGCCATATCCAATATTTTATTTCCTGTCACCTCAGTTTTGATTTGGGTGGTTATGTTTCCTCTAAACATACGTGCCATCTAGGTGTGGTGTATCACTTGTTGCTTCTGATAATGGTCACAGTGTCAGATATGAGACACACTGATCTGAACTGTTTGGAAGAAAAATGTAAGAGTCTACTCTTTATTAAAAGCTGTTTTCACTGTCCTGTCTCTGTCTTTGGCTGTCGTCTCTTGTCTCATCTCTCATCTGTGTGTGAGTATCTGTCTGACTTGAATCACAGTGCTGAATGTAATGATACATGATTAACAATTTATGCAATTGTTCCTTGAGTTTACAGGTTTGCTAGTGCTGTAAAGGTTAGAAAAGAGAAATGCTCTTTCAAAATATAATCATTTTCCAAAATGTATCAGTTATAGGTCCAATTCTGGATAGGACACTATCTGAGTTTGGTCCACCTATTTGTGATCTCGGGGAAAGTCACCTGTTAAGGCGTTCAAGCAGCCGTGGTAAAGCTCTTTGTTGACTGTCTCTCACTTCCTGAAGTAAACTTACATCACAGCGAGCGATAATCTGGAAGATATATCACAGCAATTAAAAGTTATTTGCATAGTAACACAAAAGTAAGTGTTGCATTTTGGCCAGGAGGATAAAGCAGGGGAAATGGCAAAGCCCTCTTTCTGGTGAACCACCATGGATCCTAATTGCTTAAATAATATGGATGGCAGTTAAAGGAGAGAAACAAATATTGTATTGATCCCACTTGAACTGTGATTTACAAGTTTGTCATTTAAAAGATGTTTCCTTTAAAAACTCCAGACAGTTTGTCATAAAGTCATTTATGACATTTCAACATTCATTTACAAAAGCTCAGCTTGGCAGGTTGTTTACAGGTATTAGTGATACAAGTGTTAGATAGGGTCTGTCACTGGCTGATCATACTTGTATGTTCTTTTTCTTGTCTAAAACATAATTCTGGTCTTATTTCTTCAACATGTTAACCAAAGCCCTTTATATTATACTAGAACCCGGCCGCTTGATAGCTGCCCCTTACACCAGCCTGCCTCATTCATTCAGCATTAAACATTAACATGTTTTTGCTTCAGTCATTGCCCATAGTTGTATTCTCTTACACTAGAAAAGCCCAAATAAACCCTCCATCCCAGCTTGGTTAACTAAGTTAATGTCCTGTCTGTCATTGGAAAAGATCAAATGTTCCTTTAGAGGTTCTACTGCCAGTTTCTACAAAACATGGTAGCCTATCCTCTCCTTAATATTCTTCTCTGGACTCATCTGATTCTTAATGCATCTATTTTTTGATGTAAGCATCTTGGACATCCTTGTATATTATTAGTATTAGTATTTTTATCTTTTATTTATTTTTGATATGTTGTTTTCATATCTCCTTCTGAGAGTTTGGTGTAGCAGGTGAGGGGTTGGAGTAAGGTGCTGGTTCTGTTTTTCTGTTTTAACACACCAAAAAATGGCCGGGGAGGAAAAAAGTGTTGGAACACATATTTCTACTTTGGATATATTTGATATGTGTACAACACTGGTTTCATTGAGACAAAAAACAAAAACATTTGTCTCACACCATTTACACCCCACAACAGTTTGGGTCCAATCCAGTTCACACCCACAAAAGCCAAATCCATCCATCTTTGTCTTACCCTGGTAAGAGTAAGCATGACATTGCTCTTCTGGGACTTGGAATCCCCAAAGCTTTGGACGTTGAAAGCACAGACTCTAAAATCTGAGGAGCCTTCAACATCACACACACCCATGAGGAAGGGAAGCAGGAGGAGGGTGAAGGGCCTCATGGCACAGAGCTGGGACAGTGACCTTATGTGTGGAGACAAAGACAGACCAGATTTGATTGACTGACATCTACAGTTTGTGTGCACAAGAACCACAGAAGCAACACTGTAACTGTACATCATGTATGACTAGCCCTTTTCACACAGATGCTGCATTATCACCAAAGCAGTGGTACACAAGTTCTCCGCCATTGTTTGTTCACACAGAGTCAAGCAACTCTGCCATAAAGGTGAACCAGTGTGTAATTCACGTAGAAAGTCAATCGGTCGGGAGGGCTGACAGTTGGATTTTTGGGGCAGAAATGTGATGAAGAGTCAGTAGGACAGGCAGGAGGACAGACACCTCTCCACATATATCTGCAGAATTTTTTTCCTCGTATAACTTGCCAAAGACAGTTATAGTTACTATGTTACTGTGGTTTGGTCATGTAACAGTGCTTTGTGGGACATTACTCTTTATTTAGTTGAGTGAAGGATTTGTGTTGTAATCAGACTGACATGCCCCTACTCCTCACCGCCAGTTTATCCATTCACACAGGTCTAGTTGGCCAACACTGTGGCTCTCATATACCTCTGGAGGCGCGTCACAGCCGCAGCAAAATTTCACCCCTTGCAGCCTCTGAGACATTCACATAGAGGAGGATGCGGAGAATTGGCGCAGGATCCCTGCACTCAAAGGGCAGTGTGAACGAGGCTACTACCTCCAGAAGCATATCAGCATCGGACTTCACAATACTATACACATCATGATACAATTATATCACAATACATTACGATTCAATGCATAGTTCACTGGAAATGTAAAAACAGAGTTGGAATATAAGTTGTTGTATGATCTGGGTTGTCTTAATACATCACAACAGATTATATTGAATTTCATGTCTAATTTATTACAGCAGCACTGGCAAATTTTCACAGTTGCACACTGTGTTACCAAACACACTGATATAGCTGCCATAACAATGTAAGTGCACTCTTGCACTTAACTGGACACACTGAAATAGAAAAAAACATGAAAATAATGTCCATTAGGTGTTATCTTGTGTCACTGAACTTATTTTGATGCTATCATAAATGCACAAGTATTCTCAGTCTCCCTGAACACACTGTAAACATCATATGAATACAAAGTTACTTTTAAAAGTGACATGACCCAACACTGACTTCAAAAGATCCCTACTGATTGGTTCAATATGTGGTAGCTTCGTCCATTTCCTCTGACAATTGTGGGATTGTATATTGTGGAAAAAAAGAAAGAAATCCTAGTTTGAGTTAAAATAGATTTGCTTTGCAAAGGTAGCAAACCCTGGTCTTCCATGGGAAGGTGTGACCTACCCATCTCTCCCAAGCCACTGCCTGTGCTTTGCTTACTGGTACCTACATATTTATGTGTGTAAGTTAACTGATGCAATTTATATGTTTATTTCAACCTATACCACAATCTTTTCATGACACAAGCTTATACCAAAATTAAGGAATAGGTTGATCACCAGCAGAAATTAAAAAAACATATAATGTTGAGTACTGTTCACATTTGAACATTTCCGATACTGGTACCTGGAATTTGGTTCCCAAAGATCGAGTCATATTCCTAATAACAGTGTTTATCAAATGTGAGTCAGTCTTTCTGAGTTTTATTTCATCATTGCTCTACTGCATATGAGAGTGGTAAATAAAATAACTTTTGAAGTAAATTGCTACACTTAGCTGTTGATAAAAAAAACATTTTACCTCTCATACAAGAGGCTTCCTCACTTCTTACTAACCGAAGGAGAGTTGGCAGGCTGTTAACCTTTGTGTGGGAGTGTTCCTACAGAGCTGTTAAGGACATGTGTGAGCTCTGAGTTTCAGAGTTGATATGGCCTCTAGTGGGTCGCTGACTCAACCAGTCTTCATGTGGGCTGCTAAGGCTAGGTGAGCCCAGGTGTGAATGGTTGTTAAGCTGTCTGGGGTGGGAACTCAGTACTGCATTGGAGCTGGGGTTGATAGGTAGTGTCTTAGGCCAGCTCCTCTGTTCAAATATGGTTGTTCCAGTGTGACATAGATGGACTAATTTACTCCTCTTTCCAACGATCTGTCTTCTCTGGCCAAGATGTTTACATTGTTGTCCTCAAAGGAATGATTTTTCTCCTTCAGATTTAAGTGGACAGCAGAGTCTTGACCTGAGGAGTTGGCCCTCCTGTGTTTATGGAGAAGTTGTTTTGTCTCCCCAGTTTCTAAATATGTGCAGCCCTGGCAGCACCGAACAACATAAACTACATTACTCTGTGTATGCCTGGGTGCTGCTGTAGTAGAGAAAAGACATTGCGCTGGGGCATGTGGTCTGACCGGTGTTTGGAGGCAGACGGGTGCAGTTCCCTTGAAGGCCAGCACCACTATCTTGAATCAGATGTGGGCTGCCACAGGAAGAAGCCAATGGAGGACATGGAAGAGGGGGGTCACGTGGGAGGATTTGGTTTGATTGAAAATGAGGCATGCTGCAGCGTTCCGGATATGCTGCAACGGTTTAGACGCAGAGGCTGGGAGTTCAGTCAAAAGCGAGTTGCAATAGTCCAGGCGGGAGATGACCAGCGCCTGGATCAGGAGTTGCGTTACTACCTTTGTATTTAATTGGTCTATGGTGCTTGGTCTAAGTATGTTTAGGGCATGTCCAAGTCCATTGTGTTAATGAAAGGAGTGTCATGGATGTGTTTTGGGCAAAACATAAATTAAACCAATCCAAGTGTCTTCTCCCATTCCCTTTAAGAGCCAGGTGCACCAGGACCTGACACCTATTAATCAATAGAACTCATTTTAGCTGCGGAGCATTGCCAATTGTGAAACAGCGCTGCCCCGCCGTTTCACAATCGGCACTGCCTTGCCATTTCATGATCAACAACTGAACCCACCTGTGTAGACTCATCTTACTATCTGAATCATGCACTCTTTAAAATGGTGCTGTCGCTTGCTGCTGCCTCAACATAGTAATCTGCCATCACTGTGCTTGACCACACCTCACTCTAAGACCAACACACCCAGGGGCGCACAGGAGGGTGATAGTACATTTTCTATTGACACAACATGGGTGCTGGGTGTACACCGCATCAGTCTGAAACTAGTAATGAGACTTGTAATGCGCTGTGAGAGCACATGTATCGTATCAGATGCGAAATAAAATAGACTGTTTGTAAATACACTCTTATCCCAATCACCATGTCATGACTTTTAACTCACTGTCTTTCTCTTGTTACTCAAAAGTAACCAGTTGTTTTAACATGAATTAGTACTCGTAGTACTGAGGTAATTTGGTCAGTACCCTTAAAAGTACCATGTTTGGTACCCAACCCTAATGACATATTACCATTCTTAAAACTAGAATGTTGCAGCACACCAGTGCTGGAGAATAGGACCTTTGCTGTATGCTTGCAATTTGCTTGGGTTTATGCAAGAAAACTAGTAAAGTTTAAGATGGATCATGTTATAATGACTATTCTTACTCCAGCAACTTTGGTAACAAACGTACCAACATAAAGTAAGTAATTTACATTAGGTTACATACATGACTTAACTACATTAGTAGGTTAATATAACCTAAAATAACCAACTTTTAGTATCAAACTGGACAAGAAGAGCTGTCTCCTGAGCTATATGGACTTTTCACGCTTCATACCACTTTTGTTTACTTCCTCCTTTGTAGACATAATAATTACTGCAGCCAGTGGAGGTAACAAGCTGCTTCCAAAGTCAAACTAAACCCAACCAAAGTTATATATTCCTCAACCAAGTAGTTTTGCTGCCTCTGAAACATAAATTATCAAAATTCAACCAAACTGTGACTGATTTACAATTGTTTACCTCCTATTTGTGGCACAAACAGATAACCTTGTTTCATAAACAGTAACATTTCTTTCTAAAAAAAACCAACAACAATATAACATAGTCCAGAACCTGTGTGTGCATGTGTGTGTATTTGTGTATGTGAATCCTATCTACATGATCTTCTTGAAGAGTTGCGGAGTCAGCATTCACAGTGGAACTTCCTGTTTGCTTATGTAAGCATTATGGTTTCCCCAAGATGTGTTTGGACTTGGTTGGGTTTAACTAATACCTTATGCTAATGTTTCTTACTTGCTGTTAAATGTGTCATTTTTGTGGAGTACAATTGTCAAATAACTGCTTTCCTCTTGACAGATGAAAAAAATGAACTCTTGTCTATCTGTTAGATATGGTGCAATGGCCAGGAGGTGATGAGTTTAGCTTGGCATAAAGTCTGGAAGCTGGTTGTACAGATAACATGACTCTGTCCAGAGATCAAAAATACTAGCTCCTCTGAAATGCTAACATACACTATATTACCAAAAGTATTCGCTCACCTGCCTTTACTCATTCTATGAACTGAAGTGCCATCCCATTCCTAACTCATAGAATTCAATATGATGTCGGTCCACCTTTTGCAGCTATTACTCTTCTGGGAAGACTGTCCACAAGGTTGAGGAGAGTGTTTATAGGAATTTTTGACCATTCTTCCAAAAGCGCATTGGTGAGGTCACACACTGATGTTGGTCGAGAAGGCCTGGCTCTCAGTCTCCGCTCTAATTCATCCCAAAGGTGTTCTATCGGGTTCAGGTCAGGACTCTGTGCAGGCCAGTCAAGTTCATCCACACCAGACTCTGTCATCCACGTCTTTATGGACCTTGCTTTGTGCACTGGTGCACAGTCATGTTGGAAGAGGAAGGGGCCCGCTCCAAACTGTTCCCACAAGGTTGGGAGCATGGAATTGTCCAAAATGTTTTGGTATCCTGAAGCATTCAATGTTCCTTTCACTGGAACTAAGGGGCCAAGCCCAGCTCCTGAAAAACAACCCCATACCATAATTCCTCCTCCACCAAATTTCACAGTTGGCACAATGCAATCTGAAATGTACCGTTCTCCTGGCAACCTCCAAACCCAGACTCGTCCATCAGATTGCCAGATGGAAAAGCGTGATTCATCACTCCAGAGAACGCGTCTCCACTGCTCTAGAGGCCAGTGACGGCGTGCTTTACACCATTGCATCCGACGCCTTGCATTGCACTTGGTGATGTGTGGCTTGGCTGCAGCTGCTCGGCCATGGAAACCCATTCCATGAAGCTCTCTGCGTACTGTACTTGGGCTAATCTGAAGGTCACATGAAGTTTGTAGCTCTCTAGCAATTGACTGTGCAGAAAGTCGGCGACCTCTTTGCACTATGCGCTTCAGCATCCGCTGACCCCTCTCCGTCACTTTACGTGGCCTACCACTTCGTGGCTGAGTTGCTGTTGTTCCCAAACGCTTCCATTTTGTTATAATAGAGCTGACAGTTGACTGTGGAATATTTAGGAGCGAGGAAATTTCACGACTGGATTTGTTGCACAAGTGGCATCCTATGACAGTTCCACGCTGGAATTCACTGAGCTCCTGAGAGCGGCCCATTCTTTCACAAATGTCTTGTTTCACAGTCTGCATGCCTGAGTGCTTGAATTTATACACCTGGGGCCAGGCCAAGTGATTAGAACACCTGATTCTGATCATTTGAATGGGTGAGCGAATACTTTTGGTAATATAGTGTAGCTTAACAGAAACATGTAACAGAAAGGTCAGGCTTGTCCTCTAACTAACAAACTATATTCACCTAAAGCGAAACCTGATTCAGATGTGGATGATGTGAAAGATTTCAGTTGTGGCCACTCAAAGTTTGTATTTATTTATTTTGTATCTAAGTTTGTAATTATTTTGATAAAGAACTGAGCTTATCTAATACAATCATTTGAAATTAATGTTTGTCATTGTTTTACTGTAATATCCTTCTTTAATGCGCATAAACACACACACACAGTTGTGGCAGATCAAGAGGCAGCAGCCTACAGCTCTGTTAAATTACTTCAGGCTCGCTCAGGGGCAAAATCTAACTCTGGGTACTAAGAAAGTACCTTGAACTTGAAAACAGCCATGATGTCATGGTTCACAACACGGACCGTCAGCCTCTCTCTCTGCCTGTCATTTAATCCTGTCAAACACAAACCCACACACTCACACACACATACACGTTAGGAAGAATAAAGGCTGAGTGAAAGGTGGAGTAGCAGCAGTTTACCAGATAGTTGTCTCGGTGTGGCAGCAGGGTTTCCTGCTTGCTTTCTCTCTACTGAAACTCGAAGCTCCGGTATGTTTCCTGGAGGTGGGACTTGTCCACAAGTGGAGCTTCAGGATACAACTTGATCTCGATCCTAGTTTAAAAAGTCACTAAAGGCACGTTGTAACTTGTCTCTCTTCTCTCTTGTGACAAAAGTACTTATTGTAAGTCGCTTTGGACAAAAGTGTCTGCTAAATGCCCTAAATGTAAATGTAAATGTAAGGTAAAATTCAAGAAGGCAGGTTTCATCTGTCAGCTGAGGCTGTAAACAGCTGTAAGCAGTCAAAGTTGGCCCCTCCTCTCCGCTCAACAACATAGACACCGCCTGTTCCCATTTTAGCGGGTGACAGATTATTCTTTGTCTACAAATAGTTTTTTACAAAAGGAAAATCTCACTAATTCTGCCTGTAATTCAAATTTGGCATAAAAAGGAAATCACAAGAATAACTGTTACAGATAACACTAGGTGAGTGCAGATGTCAACAGTCATGTGAAGTAAATCATTATTATCATTAGTGTGGGCTGTCATGTGACAATAAGAGAGACTCTACTTATGGGGCTCCATAATCTTACTATCACATCAAACAGTTCAATGATGAAGCGAATTACGAATGCACTCTTAAATACTTCTGGTTATATTAAGTCCATTTAGCAATAATCCGCCCAAATCTTTTTTGTGTTTGTTTCTGCTTCTAGTTGTTAATGTCATAGTTCAGAAAAGTTGCAAGTTGTGTTTACACAATTTTGTTTGTTTGTTTGTTTTTTCAAAAAAAAAACTGTTGTCTGCCATCCAATCACGAGATTGGTCATCCAAAAATTATCTCTGTGCTACAGGTTTTCAAGATGAAATTTCAATTTAAAACTACTTCGCTAACTTTGAAGTATTACAGTCTTGATATGAGATGTCCTATGTGAAGTCTGCCATTTTTCAATCATGTATTAGCATGTGTTTTATCATTGTGCACCACTTTTTAAATAAACGAAACTGAAGGCAGTCTAGCGATTAGTCGGTCGCGTACAAAGCAGCTCTTAGAGCCAGTTCCCTGGAGTGAACGATCGGAGCAGGAACCACGGTTTTTTTCTCTCTATTTTGTTTTTCTGTTCAGGCCGCATGTGATTGGTCAGATACATCATATGCGTCTGTGTGTGTCCATGCTGAGCAGGAGGGGGAGGGGCATGGTTACAGACACTGCACAGAGAGAGAGACAGAGAAAAGCTGCTACAGAGACAACACCCTGGAAAAGTGACAAAATGAGTGACGGCAGGAAACAAGTCAAATTTGGATGCATTTCAATAACATTGACAATACAAAGGCAGAGTGTACAAGGTGAAAATATCATATGAAGCAGGCTCTGCAAATAACCTGCACGGGCACATTAGAACTGTACATCCTTCAGTGCAGTTAGAAGAAGAGAGACACACAAGTGAACCTGCTGCTAATGAAAGTGCCAGTTTGTCTGCTGCAACTGTTGCTGCTGCATCACTGTCTACAGCATCATCCAGTACACCACCACCACAACCAGCTAGACCTCCAACCCAAAGCTCGATGACACAGTTTGTGCACAAATCTACGACCCCAGTTAGACAGAACACATTTGATGAGGAACTGGCTAAAATGGTTGCATGTGAATTCCAACTATGTTCAATTGTGGATGACAGAGAGAAGCTTTCCTCATGCTCTCGATCCAATGTATGCTATTCCAAGCAGGAAAACTCTGTCCCACCAAATGATCCCAAGTCTATATGACAGGGAACGCGCTCCATTGCAAGAGAGAAACCAGCAGTTTGCCTGACTACTGACTGCTGGACATGATCCTGAATCACTAAAACCATGTAAATTATTTGCCACTTTGTTGAAATTTCAAAATAGTGTCCTGGCTTCTGGATTTCACTGTAAATAGTTAAACAGTTATACATATTTTACATACAATCAGAGATTGGACCTTTTTGTCAAATTGAGATTGAGGTATTTTTTTTTTGTACTTTACATTTTCTTTTTGTAGAACTCTGTTCCAGGTTGAGTATAATAAGCCATATAAATAATAAATATTTGATATAATGTATGTTTTTTTTTACATTAGTAATTTATTTTACATCTAATTTGACATTATTCTGGGTAATAAATTCATTCAAGCAACAACAAAAAATCTGAGGAGACAACTGGGAGCCGAAAGGGTTAGGCTCTTTTCAGTGAGAGCCGAATCCCCATCACAAAGGCAGTCCTTCCAAACTGAAAGTTAAGATGTGAAGCAGGTATAATGGTGCATGCTGAAGTTGTGTCTGAATAATCTCAACAATTCTTTATTAATTCACAAACTGCATATCAATTTTTCACTCACACATACTTTGTCATATGGTTTTAGGTCGTAACCCTTGCTGTCCACCTCAACCTATATTAGTTGGTACAACAGTTTATTAGTACGAACCATGTTAACAAGTCAGGTAAATCAAAACAAGTGGTTCATGGAATGTACTGTTGCAGCAAATCTGGGACAAAAGTAACATTTTTAATTTTCATAGAAACATCCACATGTTATTTAAACAGTCTTAGTGATAAAATATGACACAACTTTGTGGCATCCATCTTGTTTCCGCCATAGTTCTTGACGAGCACACCGAAATCGTTGGGACGACTTCCAAACACGGGAAATGGGGGAAATTCCACGTGTACTTGAATGCAGCGTAAGATATGCGCTTCGTCACACCTCTGGCATTCAGAATAAAAGTCTGGAATTTTAATTCCTCAAATATTTAATTGGTCTAATTACAGTGTAGGGATGCAGGTTGGCATTTACTCACGACATGATCACACAGTTGAGGAGGTGGTTCCGGAAAATGATGAACGTGTTAAGCCACGCTCACACACCTGTTATCTAGTGGGTGTGAACAAGGAGCCAGCTAAATGCTAGTCTCAATTAACCACTGTATATGTCGTAATGTATTGATAATGAACAGCATGTATGTCAGTGTGCAGCTTGTCACCCTAGCACAGTATGGCACTGACATCTCTAAAGAACAAGCAGGGTCATGATATTTGAACATTAACAACGACATGTGTTACTGTGTACTACACGGGCAAACGTGAAGGCCGGAACTATTTTCAAACTCTACCAAGTTGTGTGTGGATGAAGTGTAGAGTCAGGCGCTCTGCAAGGTCTTCACTTTCATTTGTTTGGGTGACGCTTTTATTTTGAAGGGCACGGCCCGTAAATACTGCTGGCTGGCGAGGAAGTGAAAACAACCAGGAACACTGAATGTGGACGCTCTCCTGAGGAGTTAGCAACACTCATGTTTGATGGAGGTATGAGCAGCAGTGCTGAACCCTTTGGCACTGAACCCGGCTGGTACTGACAGGGACGCTTTGCTTCGCTTCGGCCCGTTTCGAGCATGTCCCAGTCGTCGCTTGTGGCTCGAGCCCCGGGTGTTGGAGAGAAGGTGAGGATGACGTTAGCTAACGTTACCAGGGCGCCTTCTGCGTGAAGGACGAGGACTGCTGCATTCTGTTCTTGATAGAAACAGAGGGAGCCGAGGCTGGGTTTATAAATCACATTTTGCCATCATGCTAGAGAGCATCGTGGCAGGATTGTGTTTTATGACTCAAGGGCTGTGATAGAAGAAACTCGTGAAAAACATTCAACGTGGTTGTCACTTTGACTCTTTGTAGCCTCAGAGCCGTGGCCAGCCGTCAGTCTTAAGGGGGCACATGGGGTGCACGGCAGGGCACAATTATTATTAGCCTACAGTAGCTATATTTTTAATAATCCTATACTCTATTAGCGCAGTAGGTAATCATCACGTTAGACATAACCAATATGACCAGGTATAGCCTACGACATCAGTCCTCATAATTTAAAGCAATACAGTACATAGAAGCAATGTTATGAATATTCAGATTCAGAATACTTTATTAATCCCGGGGAAATAGTTTTTGTTCCAATGCTCCATGCAGAGTAGAAAAAGAAATACAGCATGAATGGAAACAAGCGATAAAGATGAAGATGTAAATAAATAAAATATTAAAGTAGACATTAAAATACATATAAATAATAAAATAGTAAAGTATAGTGTACAATCTGAAATATATACAATACACAATGAAATGGTTGTAGCGTTATAAATGAAATGAGATTGTATAGTTATGTTGTTTGTTTTGTTTTATAAAAAGCCAAATGAGTGGGATCGTCAGAGGGAGGAGTTGTACAGGCTGATGGCCACAGGCAGGAATGACTTCCTGTGGCAGTGCATTCAGTGGTGCATTCAGGAGCAGTCAGCCTCTGGCTGCAGGTGCTGCTCTGTTGGACCAGAGCGTTGTGGAGAAGGTGAGACACATGCTGCAGTATCGCCTGCACCTTCGACAGCATCCTCCTGTCTGACACTGCTGTCAAGGAGTCCAGCTCCTCCCCCACAACATCACTGACCTTTCTGATCAGCTTATTGAGTCTGTTGGCATCAGCTACTCTCAGTCTGCTGCCCCAGCACACCACAGCAAACAGAACAGCACTGGCCACCACAGACTCATAGGATATGAGTCTACAAAACACTACAAAACACATATAAAACACTATCCAACATATTAGGTGAAACACCAGAAGCATCTCTCAAATATTGCATTTTAAAGCAGTCAACAGAGGGATATGCATTGTCACTATACACACGCACATACACACACACTGAGACTTTGAACCAACCGGTACTTTGACTGGAGGCACCACTGTCCTCTCTCCAGTCCCTCCTGTCGGGACAGCTGAAGGTGGCGTTTCTCCGAGCTGAACCTCCTCATCAACGTGTCCTTCCACTCGGACTTACACTTGTGAGTGAGGTCTTTTTCAAAAGCAAGCTCAATCAGCTAGACCTCGCGTCTGTGCAACATACTGCGCCGATGCTCTGAGAAGACGCTTTTCAGCGTGGAAAATGAGTTTTCACACATTGCTGTGGAAGCTCCTAAAGGTAGGGCAAGGGTGTGGACTGTGACAACAGTCGGCATAGCCTGGAGTGCACAGTTGAATGTGCAGAGAATGTTGGCTGTTGTCCATTTTCCATGTTCATGGTGGAACCGGGGTGTCAGTCATTTTCTTCACCAGGAACTCATGAGCCACAGTATATTCAGATTCAACCACATCAGTTCCAGCTAATACCAGGAGAGGAGTTACCTTTGATTGGTCCAGGAAATTGTCCTCGGCCTGTGGTCTCAAAGCAGCCAGTGCACCAATGAGCTCACTACTGCGCTCTCCAAAACGCACATCCAACTCTCCTTGCACGGCATCGATAACACTGTAAAATGATCTCTTGAACTCAGTGTTTTCGTCGATGTCACTTTGTGGCTAACCAACTGTTTCCTCAACTAAAAATCCGCAGAGGTTCTTGTTAATTGTGTTAAGGTTCTTGTCACCGGCACAGCCTCGGTGGCCGTGGCTGGAGGAACGCAGAGATCCCACAGAACTCGTTTTCTGTGCGCAGTGTCTTCACACAGTCAGAGGCGCTGTTCACAAGTGTCACCGCACTGAACAAGTCCATATCTTCGGCTTGTAGCGGACTGTTAGGCGGCTCGAAAAGTGACAACAGTTTCAAAACAAGGTGCGCAATGAAAAGAAAACAGCGCTGTGTAATGGCACGAAGCAGCCCTGTAACCTCGACACGGACCTCCAGTCCAAGGCCTCGTGTGTTTTCCACCTCGGTCAGTAATGTGGAAATGTCATGAAGACTCTTCACCACAACTTTGACCGTTGCTAGGTGGCCAGTCCATCTCCGGTCCAAGAGACGTTTCAGGATCTTGCCCTTGTACAGAGTAGCCACTGTTGGCTTCCTGATGAAGTCGTACAGCATGTTGCATACTCCAAAAAAATCCTCGACAGCTGCTTGACTGGACATGGCATGAATCACAACCAGATGAAGCTGGTGATTAAAGCAGGCGGTGAATTTATGGTGTGTTACAATCCAGCTTGTTTTGGAGCAATTTCTGTGCACCACCATGCCTGCCAGACATGAGTGACACTCCATCATAAACCTGACTCATGATTTGTCCGTGCTGAGTCATCAATGATGACACCTGTCAGAGTCTCTGCATCACCTTTCTCAGATGTGGCCATTACTAAGAGGCGCTCACACACACACACCATAGTTTTCGTTAACAAAACGCACAACTACAGATATATTTTCTTGTCCTAAAGGATCCTGTGTGCCATCGACGTTACTTGAATATCAGCTATCGCCGATTTGTCTCACTATCTCCTCTGTCACAAATTTGCTCATCGTTTCAATAATTTCCTTTAGTATCTGTGGACTGGTATAGCTACATTCTGTGGGATTGTTTTTGTAGTCCCTGTCAGCTCTGGATCTTTGCGTATGGTGTACTCCAAGAGAGACAAGAACAGCCTCATGGAGCTATTATCATCCAGCACACTGACAAAACCAGCATTATCTCCACCTAACGGCAATTGATTCACCACTAAAAACTCCAGCATATCAATTACGGCTGACATGTAGAATCTGTTGCGAGTCAGCTGCTCTGAATTTAAGAGAGTGGAAATCTCTCTCCCTGTCTCTCTACCTTTTTCTGAATCTCTCCACATTGCTTCACAGGCTAAATGTTCTTTTGAAGCTGCATGCTTATTTAAGCCCTTGCCTGTTTCAGTTGCATGTTTCCAATCATTCAGTCCCTTAACAGAGAAAGTCCCTTCAGATGATACAGATTTGAAGCATCCTTTTCCAACAAGTACTCAAGCCAGTTCCTGTTCAAATACCAGCTAGAGGAAAATGATCGTTTTTTTTAATCAAACATTTTGACTGGATATTTCTTCAACTCAACCTGTTTGGGTTTGTCCGTACAGAGGACACTCACACCCACTGATCCAACGGGCAGTTGTGGCCCAAATACTGCCCCAGTCGCAGTTGCAGTTGACCAGCTAGCCTCCGCTTCATGGGCGCTGCAGGTCCTGCCAGGCCCAGGGTCGGGCTCCACCGAGCTCCTAGCAACGGGCTCAGGCTCAGACTGTCGTCCAGGGTCTCCTTCTCCAACGACAACATCAGGAGGCGTCTGTCTCATCTGATTTGTCAGATTTGGCTTACAAATATCCATGATGAACCAGAAATGGAATAATAAGCCACTGAAAACTCATCTAGCTTCTCTTTCAAAAATGCGCGGTAACTGTTGAGCGGCTACATTGACGTAGGCTACGTCACGTATGGAGCCTAACTGTCAGTAAGGCAGTGATAGGCTGTCTCAGTGTAGATTCCCATCAATCATACAAAATCACACCGTTGTTTATTTATATTTTTAATGTTTTAATGATAAAGAAGCAACATTAGTATTTCTCTACACAAAGTTAGCTACTATGATAATATAAGATAAAGATTTAATAACATTTTAATGAGATCTGTGCTTCAAGTGGGGGGGCACAAGCATTTTGGGGGGCAGGCTATAAGGGGCCTGGCAACAGGCCATGTAGCCTGGACATGTCCGAACTAAAACCAGTAAAACTAGTTTACAAATTATCACTAAATCCACAGTTGTAACAATTCACTGGTTGGGTACAATCCATTTAAAATGGTGACACTGATTTATTTTGCTTTCAGGAGTTACGAGGAATTTAACTATTTAGTTCGTAACATGAATAGCTCTTTTTTACATTTCTCTATACATGTGTAAGAGGGTATGAAATAAACATTTTTTGTGACGGTTTTTCTTTGGATTTGGACTTCATTAAAGTCACAGCATCCAACTAAATGTTAATGTGAGAGGAGGGGGAGAGAAGAATTTGTTAAAATTCCTATAACGGAGGTGGTAGTCCGAAAGCCCCTGTAGTTTCAGCTGGGAAATGTAAAAGCATCAAGTTTACTAGTTTGACTCCTAAATATACAAAATAAACTCACAAAATGTCAAGACATCAAATATGTTAATATCTGTTTTTCTTACCAAACAGATCTGATCTAATCTTATCTAAACAGTACACCATTTAAATCTCTTTTACCAAACTAACATTATCTTAATTGCCTAACTTTAGATTTTTGTTTGTTTCATTTTGTTTGAAAGGATTATTCAGTTTATTATGACATGAAACAAGCCAGAGCTGCTGCTGAACTCACAGCAGAGACTGTCACAGCAGGGCCGGCAGTCAAGATTAGGATTTGGCTCCCCAAAATTGCAATTTCTCTCCTCAGTTTCTGAACTTTCAGTGTTGTCACTTGGATTTTTTTTTTGGCAAGTGTGCCATAATATAAAAATAGATGCATGACTCTCTTTATTTAAAAGTCCTAATTGAAATATTTCAATGTAATGTAACACACTCTTTGTGTGTGTGTGTGTGTGTGTGTGTATTTTTAAACACGGGAAACCTTTTCATGCAGAAATGCTGCATTATCAGTGGAGGTTCGACAATTCTCCACTGCTGTTTGTTCAAACAGAGCCAAGCAACCTCAGTGTAAAGCTGCACCAGCCCCTCCTGGTAATCTAAACATGCACTGGCTGAGACTTCCGGTGGGTACGTCGACAAGATGGCGGGCTGACCTAACGCTCTCCCCAAATCACAGTTTATTTCCCCAGATTCAAGTGCTTTTGCGTGACAATATAGTTGTTAAACAATGGAAGGGGACAAAACCAGCAAAGCTAAAAGTAAGATGAATACAAGATCCAGAAAATATGATAAAGTATCGGCGGAGAGCGATGACGACGCTAATGCTAACTCGCCTAGCCCCGCCGGACTAGATGCGACCGAAGCTGGCCTGCTGGCTAGTATTCACACGGAGATCAAGGCAATGCGCTCCGATGTAAAAAGTGAGCTGCACTCATTCCGGTCTACACTGAGAGACGACGTGAAGAAGGAGCTGACTGAACTCCGCGACGAGATTAACCAGGCCCTGGGAGATATCAGGGGGGACTTGAAAAACACAACAACGCGAGTCGAGGAAGCCGAACAACGTGTGGCCGAGCTGGAGGAGCGCAACCTCGACCTCGAGGACACACTCCGACAAATGCAGCAAAAACAGGAATCCCTGCAAACGAAAATGACAGATCTGGAGGCCCGGTCACGGCGAAACAATGTCCGCATCTACGGAATACCTGAAGGTGAGGAAGAAAATAATATGATGGACTTTGTGACCAAACTATTAAAGTCAGAGCTGGCCACTTCCGACGAGTTCGACTTGAAAATACAGCGCTGCCGCAGAGCCCTGGCTGAGTGCTTTCCGTCATAACCCCCAGGAGACCTGACCCTAATGCCAGGTTCTGAATGTGTTAGATCTACCTCAGTCCCATCAGGTGAATTGATAATTAGCAAAATTACTCAATACTTTATCTCTCTCCCGCCTGCATTTTTATTCCTCTCTTTCTCACGTTGATTAAAGACTGACTTTTAGCTTGAGTTAAGCAGGCCAGTTGAAAATGGGAGAGTGGTCTGGTGGATAGTCTGCCATGGTAGTACTAAGCCAACTTAAGTAATTGTTGTAATCTCAAAGAGGGGCCCTTTCGTTAAAACAGGCTTTCCCCTCGGTTTTAAAGAGTATATAATCTCTTTAACAGTGGAAGTCAATTTTTTGTATATTCACTATGTTCTGTATTCATATTTCAATAGCTGTTCCTACCCAAGTTCTAGGGTAAAGTGTTACAGGTTGCAGCAGGCTATTACTGACATAAGGAAACAAAGCAAATGGACTTTCAGGAATATAAGATAATAACACTTAACGTGAATGGGTTACACAATCCAGTAAAAAGGAGCAAAGTTATTGCTAAAATTAAAAGGGAAAATATTCAAGTGGCTTTCTGGCAAGAGACACATCTCTCTGATTCAGAACATGAAAAACTAAAAAAAATGGGTTTCACTAACACATTCTACTCCTCCCACAAATCTGGACGTAAAAGGGGGGTAGCAATTCTATTCTCAAATAAGATACAATTCCAACTAACCTCCCAAATTAAAGATAAAGAGGGTCGCTATATTTTAGTCAAAGGCAAGATTGATCTCAAAGAGGTCACTTTGTTAAATGTATATATGCCACCAGGGCACGACAGATCATTTATTAAAAAAATATTTGATTTAATAGCCCAAGAGTCATCAGGCACTTTAATCTGTGGTGGTGATTTAAATATTCAGTTACAACCCAAACTTGACTCAACAAACTTACACAAAAGGAGAAACCAAAACTCAGTACTCATGTGGAAAATGCTTAGGGAATTTGGCATGATAGATATATGGAGGGATCTTCACCCCACAGAAAAACAATTTACTTACTACTCCCCTAGCCACGCAGAATATTCCAGATTGGATTATTTTTTTATCTCTAATGCTGAAAGACATAGAATAAGTGAATGTAAGATAGGAGTTAGTGATGTGTCAGATCATTCAGGAGTATACCTCTCTCTGCATCTTAACAATAAAAGGAAGAATACTCTGTGGAGGCTCAATACTAGCTTGTTGAATGATAGAGTTTGAAAGGAATATACGAAAGAACAGTTAAAAGAATACTTACTAATTAATGATAATGGAACAGTAACACCAAATGTTCTGTGGGATGCCTGGAAGGCGGTACTTAGGGGTAAACTCATAGCCTTTGCGTCCCACAGGAAAAAGGAGAAACAAAAACACTTAGTAGAGCTGCAGTCTAAACTGAAGAAGCTTGAAACTCAACATTCGATCCACAGAGACCCACAAACATGGGCCCAACTCAAGTATATTAAACAAGAAATAAATCAGATTTATGATGAAGAAAATGAGAAGAAAATGAGGTTTACTAAACAAAAATATTATGAAACCGGCCCAAAGGCTATGAAGCTTCTGTCTTGGAGATTACGTAAACAACAAGCAGAAAGAACAGTTTACAAAATAAGAAACCCAAAAAACAACAAAGTCTGCCATAAGCTAGAGGAAATTCAACAAGCCTTTGAAGCTTATTATAAAGACTTATATACTCAACCTGATAGAGCTGATGACTCTGTAATTGATGGATTCCTGAAATCTCTGGATCTCCCCTCAATAGGAGAACATCAAAATAATGCACTGATAGCCGAGATAACAACGGCTGAACTGGGTGGCGCTATTTCTCGACTAAAGGCCAACAAAACACCAGGTTCAGATGGATTTGTTAGTGAATGGTACAAAACATTCAAATTTGAGATGATGCCCATTCTTCTTAGATGTTTTAATCACACCCTTGAGGAAGGCCAGATGCCCAAATCTTGGAGCGAGGCAGTAATATCAATAATTCCTAAGGAAGGAAAAGACAAGGGAGAATGTAGTTCATATAGGCCGATATCCATTTTGAACACAGACTATAAACTATTTGCCTCAATTATGGCCAAAAGGATGGAACATATTGTTTCAGAAATGATAGACCCTGATCAAACAGGATTTGTCCGAGAAAGACAGACTCAGGACAATATTAGACGAACGCTCCATGTGATAGACTATGTGATTAAGGGAAATGTTAGTGCAACACTCATTAGTCTAGATGCAGAGAAAGCGTTCGACTCGGTTGGATGGGGCTTTCTCTACCAAACATTACATCGTTTTGGCTTTAATGAAAAATCTGTACAGTGTATTAGATCACTTTATTCAAACCCCACCGCCAGAATAAGAATCAATGGTCACCTATCCCAATCCATTAAGTTAGAGAGAGGTTGTCGCCAAGGGTGCCCACTAAGCCCCTCCCTCTTTGCACTCTTCATAGAGCCCTTGGCTCAGGCAATAAGGGAGGATCCGGAGATTAAAGGTATTTCAATTGGTGATGGTGAATATAAGATAAGTCTGTTCGCAGATGACATATTGCTCACTTTAACCGACTCACAGAGAAGTATACCTAAGCTGATGTCTCTTTTGAGACTGTTTGGTTCGTATTCTGGATATAAATTGAACACACACAAGACCCAGACACTTACATATAATTTCACACCGAATACTGATTTGAAAGGCAGATTTGATTTTAAATGGGATGCCCCTGCCATTAAATATTTAGGAGTTTGGATCCCAAAAGACATTACCAAAATATATAAGACAAATTATGATCCAGTAATCAAGACCATTAGAGCAGATCTAGACAGATGGACTGTACTACCCCTAGACATGTCTAACAGAATTGAAACGATAAAAATGAATGTCCTTCCCCGGCTGCTATATTTATTCCAGTCACTTCCTATAGAGATCCCCCCTAAAGATTTTAGGGAATGGAATAGAATGATATCCAGATTTGTCTGGAACAGCAAGAGGCCCCGAATCAAATATAAGACCCTGCAGTTACCTAAGGATGGGGGGGGGCTCTCTCTACCATGTGTGGGGGACTATTATATTGCTGCCCAGCTAAGACCACTAGTTTGCTGGTGTAATCCTAACTACTCAGCTATATGGAAAGACTTGGAGTTAAAGCAATCTGAAACACCAACACAGGCATTATTAGGTAATAGCCAACACCATGACCCCCACCTGGATAAACTAAATTGCTGGACCAGAGCTGCTCTTAAGGTGTGGTTTAACACCTGTAAAAAACTCCAACTTGAGAAGCATGCAAAAATATTGAAATGGGTGTCATATGACTCAGAATTTATACCATCACTTCTAGATCACCGATTCAGGCAGTGGACACATAATGGTATTACCGCACTATAACTGATAAGGATGGCCTATATTCTTTCGCCCACATCTGTAAATCATGTAGACTGGGAAGAGAGGATATGTTCAGATATTTCCAGATCAGAGACTACTTCAATAAGGAAATTAAATTAACAGATAATGAGGATACCAATCTGATCAATATATTTATTGATGCGTATAATGCTAAAGACAGTAAACATTTAATCTCACAAATTTACAAAAAATTACAAAACTCCAACAACCATTCTACAAATCAGGTTAAGCAAAAATGGGAGGCGGAGTCCGGCCTGGAGATGTCTGAGGACGTTTGGAAATCTGTTTGGGCAAGTCAAGCTAAAACCACCAACTCCAGAGCATGGCGAGAGTTCTGCTGGAAGAACATCATAAAATTTTTTGTCACACCTAAATTGAAATTTAAACAGCAGGGTCTCCTGGGACAGGATAAATGCTGGAGACAATGTGGCCAGACAATGGCCGATCACTTTCATATATTCTGGGCTTGCCCACTTATCCAACCATATTGGCGAGAGCTTGTTGAAGAAATTCAGTCAATCTTTGGTTTAAAAGCTGATCTTTCTTTCATCACGTTCTACCTGGGTAAATTCCCAGATGGACTTATGGCTCAGGACAACTATCTTTACAAAGTACTTTTGGCTGCAAGCAAAAAGGCCATTACACAGAAGTGGCTGCAGACAAATGTGCCATCAAGGAATGACTGGATTACCATTGTCAACGAAATACAGTGCATGGAAAAGCTGACCTTTGTTCTAAGATTGCAGGTTGATCAGTTTACCAAGTACTGGGAAAAGTGGACTTTATATTCTCTAACGTGTAACTCACTGTCTGTGTGAATGACAACCCCATTTGCTCTAATGTATGCTCTATGTAAACCTTGTCAACCTGTCTGTTCCATATGATTTTGTTTTTTGTTTTTTGTTTTTGTTTTTGTTTTTTTCTCTGTTTTATGCTTCATTGTTTGTTGTTTACTGTGGAAAAAAGAATTGAAAACTTAATAAAGAGAAAGTTTCAAAAAAAATAAACATGCACTGGCTGATCATATGGATGCAGTTATAATGTGGCTATTTTCGGGGGGGAAAGTTAACTGAAGTCTCGATCCTCAGGGCTGACTATCGCAGTGATTTTTTTCAAGACAGTAACTACAATATTGCAATAGTGGAAGGAGACCAACACTTGGAGAGTTAAAGTTTTCTGCCAGGGACAAACGCTGTTTTTCGAGCAGAAATATGGCGGTAGGACCGACACCTCTCCACGTATAACTGCAGTATTTTTTTCCTCATATAAGCTGCCAAAGACACTACCAGTTATTATGTTAGTGAGTTTTGGTCATGTCATGTTCCTTTTTAATACATTTCTCTTTATTTTGTTTTTAAAAAAATGGAAATGGAAAATGACTTGCTCTGAAAGCACTTATTCACTTTGTGACTTTTTCCCTTTTTAAAGAAAACATTGTTTTCAGTAAACTGTTAAAAAAATAATAATAATTTAAGTGATGCTCTTTTTCTGTAAGCACCAGTGCTACAACTGGGAAAACTGTTTGGAGCCCTGTAGAGCTTTTTTATTGATAAGTTCTTTATGTGTTCACAGGGAAATACACAGAGCATGGATTGCCTTGAAAGTCTGGAAATCTACATCCCAGTGGAGGCTGAGGTGAAAACCATCTGCCTGTGGAGTTTACCTAACTCAGTGCTTAAACGAATGGGCCTCCCATTGTATGACACTGAGGGCTCCAGGAAGCTTGCAGAATCACCAGAGGGCATATGGATTTGTCCAGCAGTCCTACGAAAGAAAGGCCAGAGACCGACCTCTTCTGCAGAAAACAGCATGACAGAAAATATGTCATCACTAATGGGTAAAGCGTTTCGGGGTGGAACAGGTCCCTTCCGAATGTCTTTTGTCTCCTCCAACCATGCAGCTTACAACATACTGCAGGACACTATGCCTAAAGGGCAGGTCTCCACACACATGCCTCGCAGCTCCCAGTTACATCCCAGCTCCGCACCGCACACCTACCAAGATGCCATCGTCATCTACCATGGGCGCATTTACCTGTCCATAAGGAAGCCCAGTCGAAGCCAGCATAAACAGGAGACACGTGGACCCAAGCCAGCTTCCCAGTTTTCAGTTCTTTCAACATCACACGTGTCATCTAAAAGCCAGACGAAGGTAACATGACATTTCATTTGGCAAATACGTTGAAGTTACAGCAACAATAGGTAAACCTGGGAAAAACATGGCAGGTCTTTTGACAGGTATAGATAGTAGTATGTATATAGTAAAATTGGAGGTGAAATAATATACTGCAATAATCTGCAGCCATGATATCAGCTCTGAGAGGCTGCACAGTGGTGCTTTGTCAGAACACTATAATGCTCACAATGATAATGTTAACATGCTGATGTTCAGCAGGAAATGTTAGCAATGTTCACCGTCTTAGTTAGCATGCTACTGTAAGAGTTTACTTGATGGTGACACACGTGGGAAGTCAGAGGAAATGTTACTATGGCCTAATGGATATAAAGCCCCATTTTGACAGTAGAGTAAGTTAAGTAGTAAGTGTAAAGTTTGAGTATTCCTCTTTCAGAAAGCTTTTGCGCTCAGTAACATGTATCTGGGACATCTTTATCCTTCTGCAGCGTCAGTCCCCCGAGGCTTCTCTTGACCCTGCAGACAAACACCTAAAAAGGACAAGACTGAATGTCACTGTGCCCGGAATCTCCTCAAATCAGCCAGACGATCTCACAAAAGTAGACGATCACTCCACCACATATAAGGTTTGTATAATAATGCCAATTTCATATGGATTTATCTGATTAAATAATAAATTGAGAAAAAAAGAGAAAAATGTAACTAGTTGTGTTGTCACATTAAACTGTAGTTCACTTGATGTTCCTCAAAACGGACACTGTCAATCCTGCAGTGTTTAGCTCAGCTGTAAGCTAACAGCTCAGTCAGCTGTTAGCTCCATCAGCTGTTAGCGCTCATGCTGCAGGGCTGGAAACAAGTAGCCTCAGGTTGCCCCCCATGAGAGAATGAAACAGGAAATTAACTCACATAAACCACAAAACCAGACAGCAAAGTAAATGCAGAGTCAGCTGTTAGAGTTCCTCTGAAGTCTTTAAAAAAAAAGTGATCCTCTAGTATAACTGTTTGCCTTATACTTCAAAGATATTTAAACTTGTAAAAAGGATGGGATTGCTTCTAATGTAGGGGACAGACAGCAGCTGAAGTAGTACAGAGTACTAATTGCAAAATAAATAATATCTTTATTTTAAATCATCTGTGAATCAAGTGAATCACAATTTAATTTCCAAACGTAGGCCTGAGCTGTATTGCCTATAACTGGAGTCACGTAAATGTCTGGACTGATTACACTATGAACTGCAAAGACAGATATTTGTCTTCATCACGGTAGTGATGCACAGATTACAGCCACCACGGAAAATCTATGTACTTGGCGTTCCATGATATAAAACTAAACCTTGTAATAATTAATATCAGATGGGTGTGTGAAATCAAACATGTCATTAATGAGGAAACCATTACATGATAAGAAAGGATGAGTGTGTCTCTCTGTTAACAGAGCTGTGTGTAATTAAGCACATGGCACATCAGGTTGAATTTAATGGTTATTTAACCATATACAGATAAGGGCATTTTTGGCTGAGCTTACAGCTGATCCAGCTTAGAGGTAAGATCTTTAGCCCGAGCCCGAGCCCGAGCCCGACCCGGCCCGAAATTCGGGTCGGGTCGGGCCTAAAATGTCAATCATTACGTTCGGGTCGGGTCGGGCTCGGGCTTCTCTCTCGCTGACTTTTTTTAAAATAAATATATGTTTATAAAAATGTATACTAAAACGATGTGTGGATACTAAACTAAGGAATACTTGTTGTAAATAAATAATTTGGATAAAACAGAGAAGGCGGCGCTGTAAGGTAATTGCTATATAACTACTACTTAACAGGAGGCGCAGAGCAAGAGCACGCTTTGCGCACGGCTTTGCGGACATTTCGTGAACGTAAAATACTATGGGATAAATTGAAATTTCGGGTTTGCTTCGGGCTCGGGCCTGCAAATCAAGTTAATTGGTCGGGCTCGGGCTGGGTCGGGCTTTAATGCCTGCGGGCCTGGGTCGGGTCGGGCTGGATTTTTTAGGCCCGATCTTACCTCTAATCCAGCTGTGATCAGATGCAGTTGTTGAAACAGATGTTGCTTAATGTGGCGCTTCTGAAGAAAGGACTTCTCATTTCTCTTAAAACATACTTCCTTGTCTGTATGATAGAGGAATCTTAGCATTGGACAGCTCCCAGTCCCCCAAATCCTGTGTGAGGACTTAGACACGAGGAAAAGTCGAGGTTAGGGAATGTAGATGGCAATTTAAGCTTAATGGGACATACCCACAGTCTTGTCTGTATGGTTGATGTTACAGCTAGAAAACACAATTGCCATTTATTGCGTGCACATGTGAACGCAGGTAGACGTGCAGCGTGATTATCTGTCCAGGTTAGGACTGCTCCGGATGACCGCAGACCATTTGCTTATATAGGGACTTAAATAAACTTTCAGCTGACATGTGACTGAGTGTGTATTCATTAAAACAAATGATTCTCCCATTTCAAGAGAAAATCCAGTAATTCAGTAAAAAATAATTATGTGACCAAAGGGAAATATGAAAATATAGCAAAGATAAGGGCCCAGATTGAAACCTTTGGGTGCACCACAAGCAAGGTAGACAAGGAGATGGAGCTGCCAGAGAGACAGGACTCTATCTGCTCAGGAGCACAGCCACCTGTTGTCACCAATGTCATTATTGAATTAGATGTTAGTATGGGTTTGTTTTGCAAATAATCACATATGGCATACAGTAGTTATTGAATTATGGACTGTGGATTTTTGTGACACCACTTTGTATTTCCTCCAGGAGCTGCAAAAAGTAAATGGTCCTAAGAAGAGGCACACCACATGTAAAGTAACACAAAGAGAAAACATAATGGATGTTATTCACCAAGGAAGGTCCACAGTGCACAACATGCAAAGTCATTGTCATGAGGACGCTAGAGGAGAACAGACTGCAGAGAAAGCAACATGCCATGAGTCCGCTTGGTTTCACCTTCGAGGGGAGCAGGAAGCGGTGGTCAGCAATGACACTGAGATACAGAACTCAGTCAGTGAAGAAGCTGATGGCACCAGTCAAAACAATGATGGTGGGGAATGTGACAACATTGTCGGTGTTGTAGAGCACAGTAGCAACCAGAGCTGGAGCAAGAGAGCCTCTCAGGAGACTGCCTGTGCTTCCACATCACTACAGCAGGAGTATGACGAGCTGGCACAAGAGGAGGAGATCTCTCAAATGAAGGCCAAACTCAGACTGAGCGAAGCAGTTCTCAACAACATGTACTCATCATTATGATGGCTCAGTCGCACTGAACAGCAGTAACAGTGCTTTAGGTCTACAATGATGCAGAATCTTCCATATCTGCATCCTGATGCATTTGATAATGAAAAATATTTCCACACCTCTAGTAAGGATGTCTTGGTGACCAGATATCTTGATAACCAGTACTCACATTTTGTTGATGATTACTCCAGTCAACTACTACTATTGATTTCTCTTTTTCTGGGATCAGGTATGTCTTGATAATTTGCAAGGGAAGGGGAAGCATCATCCGAGTTGCACAAGTGGCACATGGCATATACTGTTGATTTCTGACCCTTTACTTTCCCCCTAGGGCCATCAACAAGCCACATTTTACTTGTGGCTTTTCTACTGGTAAGGCTCTATTAATAACAAAATGGTCACTATGTTAGGAATATGCCATTTTTTTTTTTTTTATCTTTACACTTCTTTAACATTCACAACTGACTATTAAGGAAATTAAGAAAGAAAAACGGAAAGCAGAATCAGAGATGGGTTGGGTGCAAGTGGAAGCAAATGAAGCCTGGAGCCTCTAGCATGTGGCATCACTTGAAGATAAGCTATTGAGACGTTATGAGGCTTTGAATGTGTGTTATTTTGGTAGGTTTTTCTGCTTTTAATCAATTATTTAAGTATCATTAATATATTTGACTATCTTAAGAAGTTATTGTTATAATGAGACCATTACATGTAGATTACTGTATCACTTTTGCTGTTGTGTAATGGGATGCCTCTTCCCTGCAAGCACATTTTTGTCCGTTATTGGGTGAATCCTGTCCTTGAGTTTCCATGAATATATGTCTTGTACTCTTCTAACTGAAAAACTGAAAACAGTCTGTCCCTGTGTTGTATTGCTGACTAAATGTCTAATAAAGCTGCGAGAGTTAATTGTTTTAGATTTAGCTCACAGCTACATGCTTGGGCCTCATAAAATATCATTTTCTTTTTCCGCCTTTCTGGCTTTCTTCATAGTACAGCTTGAAGATAGTGACAGGAAACAGGGTAAGAGAGGGGGAGTGATGGACAGCAAAGGGACCCGGGCCAGGAGTCAAACCTGGGTCCGCTGCAGCACCTCGGCACATGGGACGTGCATGCCACCAACTGAGCTAAGTGGCACCCCGTAATTTTTCATTTTTAACATAGGCATTCACTTTTGGCAGAGTGTTACTGACTTTTTCAAATGGCATTTCATGGGAAATATTTCAGACAATAAAGAAATGAGTGTGTATAGTGTTGTGAGTTTGTGCTCAATGAATGGAGGATTCGGCATGTCTCCCAAATGATCTGTTGCATATTTGTTTGGAAAATTCACACAACTTAACTAGACCAACAACATTGTAGTGTGATTGCTAAAAGTTGTCATAGCTTTCTTGCACCTTTCACAGTTAAGCACATATACACGAGCAGCCTGGGATTAAGCCACCAACCCAGTGATAGATGGTCACCCTGCTCTACCACTGTACTTTCAACTATCACACTAATAAAGAGCAAAGATTACAATAATTTTATGGCAATCGGATATTGAAGAGCAAAGATAACAAATTCACGCTTATTACTTTATCAGCTGCATTTGACAATATCATTTCAGCACAAGTTCCCCCGAGCTTGCAATCATACCACACGATAATATTCTTATCTTCATTACTTTAATGGTATTTTTTTTAGCAATTGTTCAGCAAATTCAGGGAGATTTAGGTCGATTTCAGTAGCTGTGTTTCCTCAGCATAGTATGACCCAGCGCACATCAACTGTTCTCAGTTTTGGTAAGTTGGCTGGTGCTTTTCTCAATTTCCTTTTACACTGAAGTTAATGCCCCCTCGTTGTAGGAGGCTGGTTGTCATAGCAATGCAGTGATCATCTTCAACACAAGACAAACACAGGAACAATAGAGGACATCAAAGGACCGATGTTATTGATTCTCTTCATGTGGCGGTTTGTCAAATCAAGGAGGCCAAAAGGGGAACCACTGGTCGCTCAGTGTTTGAAACTTTAACACCTCACACGGATGTGTAATCACCACAGTTCGTATCCTATGCAAATATTTGTATTATTGTTTCTATTATTTTGTCCAACCCATTTCTATTAATGAGGCTAGCATAAATATTAGAAACATTATTTAGTCTAACTTAATCCCATTTATCAGCTTCACAAACTACATGCTCCAAAATGACCATACAGTTGAATCAACTGCTTCTTAATATAGTTCAACAGAAACTCAACATTATAAACTTCATGAAGGGAAGATTTAACGTAGGAATGTTGGATCATCTTAAGGTGAGCTTGGTGTATGTACTGGTTAAAAGTTTGCGACTGTCATATCCTGTTACAAACACAGTAGGAGCACAGTCCATGCTCAGTGACAGAATGTACAATCCTCTGATATGAGCTGTGGATGAGATTTGACTGGGAAACAGTAAGGAATGGAGGGAGGAAACCTCGGTGCTGTGGTCCTCCCACCTGATGCCTGACTATAAGACTGCAGGTCTCCTGAAGTCAGTCCACACAGACAGGATGCACTGCTCATGCTGCCGCTCTGCCAGGCCACAGACACTGAGGGTAAGACGTTTTCCCTGCTCTGTTGACTGGACGGAGAATGAGAATTTGCTGATACAAACTCATAGACGCTTGTAGACGTCCATAGAGTTGAAATTACTTCTTGGTCATAACTGAACCAGTTGGTTTTAGCTGAAAAAGTTCTGCTCTTTTCAATGTTGTCACTAGTAACACTTGTTCCTTTTTTCGATTGTCTCTAGTAAATGCCTAGAATTCTAGAGACAAACTGAATTATTACTGTTAATTCATGGGAAGGATTCATTTTAATTGTAATACTTTGTATATTTAGTATGAGTAGTAGTATTAAATACAGTGCACAGCAGGTCAGCTGAAGGTCATCATTTTTGGGTTAGGGTTAGGGTTTCACTGTCCCTCTCAGTGGAAAGAGTCATGGGGCTTTGCTCACCTGTTATATTTAACATCAGCCAAAAAACCCTTGCTTTTAGAAATACATGACCTTCGTCTGACAGGTGAAAAAAAGCAAGCGTACATGATTTATTCATTTCATTTTTTGGAATAATACACACTCAACAGTAGAGGGATGACAGGAAAAGAGGGAAAGAGGTTGAGAGAGAGATGTGTAGCGACATGCTACAAACCTAACCAAGGCAGCGGAAAGGTTGGCACCTTTAACCCCCCCAGACCTCAGCATAATTGTGTTTTGATTACAAGTTTGGACACAAATGATGAAGATATAATCAGTGTTGTAGGTTGTGCTCATGTTTGTACTGACAGTTTCTCACCGCCTGGTCTTCAGGTGATGTGTGCCCGGATGTGTGTGTTCTACTCTGCAATGTGTCTGGCAGGCTGGCCGCTGTCCTCAGAGGCAGCCAGACTGCGCTGTGGTTCTGATCTCCTCAGCGACCTCATATTTGTGTGTGGGGATCGAGGAATCTATTTAGGTGAGCCTATATTCATCTTTTACACCATTTTTACATAAATATCTAATGTCACCAATGAAGCTGCCTTAGAGAAGTTGAAAACGGTGGCATTATAAGATAAGATAAGATATGACTTTATTGATCCCTCACCGGGGAAAGGCACCTTTTTTGGCAGAAATAGAAAGGTCAGGAAATCACAAACATCATCGGCATTCATCCTTTGCAAGTAAATTTATATGACATGATCACACATATCTACACAGAGGTTTGTTAAAGGATGGCTAAATGTTTGCCCAGAAATTAGGATTGAATTATTTTCTACGATCTCTGATCTATTATCGAATAGGGTGAAGTTTCATATTCCACAAAACATTTCTGGAGCTTCACAGTAAAACAGTGATGAAGCATCTATCCATCTGTCTATCTGTCTATCTATCTATCTATCTATCTATCTATCTATCTATCTATCTATCTATCTATCTATCTATCTATCTATCTATCTATCTATCTATCTATCTATCTATTTAACATATTTTGACACCTCCATCACCTTCAGTTGTTTGGGAGAATCAAGTAACACAGCTTTACTGTCCAGCTCCAGAAATGTTTAGTGGACTCCAAAACTTCACTTTCCATCACAGTGGGGGTGAGTAGATAATAACAGAATTTTCATTTTTGGATGAGCTGTTCCATGAAGTCTGTTTCTCTTGAACTGTTTTATGGGACAAACTTCATTTTATTCGGGCCTCCACCCACTGCAATAGGAAAAGCAGGACAAACAGGTCTTCTGATCCTGCGTGGGTTATCTCTGGTTGCTTCTGCAGGTTAGGTTAACTGGTGACTTTAAATTGCCTGTCAATGTGAATATGACCGTGATTGATGTTTGTCTCTCTGTCTCAGTCCTGTGAGACCTGTCAGACCTGTCCAGAGTGTACAATGCCTCTTGCCCAATGTCAGCTGGCATCGACTCCAGCAGAGACCTAATGGATGGAATTGATGTTGTCATAGCAGAAATGCACATTGATTCCATTTTGTTCTGATGTACATTTAAAAACAGATAAAGTGATAAGACCAAAATGCAATCAAGGTCATACTACCCTGTGTGTTAACACCGACACTGGCAGAGGTGCATAACAAATATGGTCATAGTCATCAATGTCCACATGAAACAACGCAGCCACTCTGAAGTTAGTACTCTAGTACACCACATTTTAGTCTTGCCACAACATGAAATACACTTCAGCAAAATATAAGTTGATTGTCCCATAAAACAATAGTTCATAGAAACAAAGTTGACCGGTACAGCATCTGTTGGATTGGCAGTGCGCTCTCTACTGTAACGCACATCGTAGCATTTCATTTGAAAGGTTTATTATTATTAAAATATACTGTAATCTCTCCAACTGCATACAAGAATTACCCACAGGCCCTTTCACTTGATTACCTTTCCCCTGCTCTAACCAAGGCCAACCTCTATGCCTGCTATCAAAGTGGTGACAATCCAACAAAATGACAGCGTACTCACCAGGACACCATGCCTCAGTGTGTGATAGCTTTATTGTTTAAACATTTGTTATCTGAGACCAGCACAGCCTTTACACTGAAAAATAAGAAAGGTGCAGAAACAGCACAGGGATCATTTAGAAGCAGAGACATGCAGAGGATGTAAGAAAGGCAGGGGCTCAAATTTCCAAAAGATGTTTTTTTTTTTTCCAAATAACTAAATAAATAATATACCCAGAATAACTACTTTTGTGACACTGTTAAAGCGATATTAAACCCCAATATATATATTTTTTAAAAAAGGTGGAGGTGACCATTAAACCACTCGGACTGAATGCCTGCTACCGATTACAGCTGTCGGTAACAGGAAACACGTATCAGGTTCGTTTTTTATCTACAGTGTAGAGTTTTCACCGTTAGTCCAGTTGCTCCATCGTTACCTGTGGATAGCCACCAGGGAAAACAAAGCCACCTCCAGTTTTGGTTAAGTTCTTGCAAATGCACTTCCTTCACCCAGTGGCAGGCTGAATAGCAGCGTGAAAACAAGGCTTATATGGAACAAATCAATAAGGGGATTGTGTTGTTTTGCTACAGCAATTACATAGTGGGCTAATAAAAATTTGATCAGTTTTGCTGGTGTTGGATGGAAATTTATTTTGAAGCAATGACAGCACTAGATCAAAAGTCAGTATATGACCTAAGTTATTACAATTTATAGCAAGGTGAAGATTTCTCAAACTAAACCAAGATGGTGGCACTAAAAGGAAGAGTCAGGTGGTCACCAAATTTTTAGGATCTTTAGGTCTGTCAGTTCAGATATTTCAGTCTGGGCCAAAGTAAGGAGATAAATCAGTTGATCTCCATTGCAATCCATAGAGCTCCATTTAGCATGACTGAAACAGCAGTTCTAAGCTACTGTATGAAAAACCTATGGTAGAGGTTAAATCTTATGTAAAGGTTTTTATCATCTTGTAAAAACCAAACAGTCTGATTGCCTGACACATTTATTTTCCAGGGGAAGATATGTTGTCAACTACTTGCACGTGTCAACTACTAGCACTTGTGATTTTAATGCCCCGAGCGTTTCCCCTCTTGCACCACCCACTTTGCACTATGGAATGTAATGACAATAGGTGAGATAGATTTTGTCAGATATGTATGTATCCGGTGCTACCATTTACATTTACAGCATTTAGCAGACACTTTTGTCCAAAGTGACTTACAGTAATTCATACAAACATTCATACACTGATGCCGGTGGCTACCAGCACATCAGGAGCAGTTTTTGGGATCCATTATCTTGCCCAAGGACACTTCGACATGCAGATCAGGGAAATGAACAGTATCAAGGCTCAAAAGAAAGACAAGAAGCTCATGTTTGTCATTATTTTCTTTGCAGGTAAAGGCACATGGTCTGGATATGGTGCACGGCCCAGAGGGAAGGGGATAGTGGACCAGTGCTGTCAGCCAGCTGGCTGTGAACTTCAGCATCTGGAGATGTACTGTGCTAAACCAAAAAGCCTGCAGCACACCACAGCTTACCCAGCCACAACCACAGCATCTCATACCACTACACAGCTAGACACGGTACGACCTCTACTGCTTGAGTATAAAAGTTCATTCTTCTCATTTGGAATTGGACAGGATATTCTCAAGGTTATCTTAATTTTTCCAAGGCAGCAGTGACTGGACTTGTCTGGATCTAAGTACAGAACTATGCAATTGTCAGTGGATTGGCTTGGAAAAAGAGGTACAGGTCTTCACAGTTGCAAGATTTTGGATCTGATTTGAAAAAAAACCTTGGAAATCCTTGTTAAACCAAAAATGACTCAAATAATTTTAAAGCAAAGAGAGACCCAATCTGAAAGGAGCCTGAGGACAGTAAGGAAAGGACAATACCCAAACTGTTTCAGTATTACAGAGGCTGTTACTATGAACAACTAGACCTTATTTTGTTGAATTTTGTACATAACTCATCCCAAATGGGTCATTCCACGCCAACTCACCCCACATTCAGAATCCCAGTATAATTCCCATTATACTAAAAAAATATAGACTTGAATTCATTCCATCAGAGAAATTGGCCTGTATAGAATTTAAAATATGAGGTGGAAACAATTAAAATGGTAGAATAGCAAAGCTAAAAACCACCATGATAATGTTGGTATGCATGATAAATCCTGCCTGATCAGTGCGAACTCCACACTGGACTGAGGTTATTTGCTTCAGCCATGCTACAGTTCCATCAGTCAACTCTTTATCCTTATCTTTGTCTTACAGGCACAGCAGTTCCAAGCAGTGTTTCAGAAGAAACTCTTGGAGCACCTGGGGACTCCCAACAGTCCAAAGAGAGAAGCTTACAGAAAAAAAACACAGCCTTCACTTCGTCGGAAAAGCAAAGTTTCATCATCACGCAGGAAGAATAACACAAAGAACACAACCAGCAGGCCTCCTTCTGCCTTTCAGAGTCCCCTTCAAAGATTGATTCAATTTGAATCATGACCTTTGACCTTGTGAAAAGCTGAAATTGAGACTGGAGCCAGCAGATTTTAAAGACTAATGCCAACTGGTTTGACCCTGAAGACATTCTCTGCCAAGTACACAGTGGTCAAAAGTGGCCAAGCTACGCAGCACACAAACTGGCAGCAATATTGGAGGTTCTCAGCTGAGGAAGAAAGTAGACAAGAGAAGTTTTGACACCTTCTTGTACTGGCCCTTGGATCTCAATGGAATGTCAATGAACCTTTCTTTCATGGAATTTTCAGGAACAGAGTGTCATTGTGTGACTGATGTGTAATTATAACTGTTCTTCCTTATCTATGATTTCCACACAGACTCTTTTCTAATGACACCTTGTAATATTTCTAGGTTTAAATGTGTCTGTAATAGCCATCTCTGGACTAGAAAGGTTGACAGGTCAAATCTAATAGCTGTCTACTTGACTTGGATTCAATCTATTAATCCACTGATCTAGTCTTGGTCTTGGAAAATGTTTTTTGTTACAGGCTACTACATGTTTAACAAAACACAATACTATATTGTTTACTATCTGTGTTGGAAAAAATAGAGTGAGGCACAATACATTTGATTTTTAGTAACTTGCCTTAATTACAATCTTGTTTGTATACATGTTATTTGTACTTCTTGAACTGAACCAAGTAATGCCAGTTTCACTCCAGCTCTCCATTAGCCCTGTAACACGGCAGCAACTTGTGATATGTAAATATGTAAATGACATATTGTATGAAACATACCTTTAAGTCTGTGCAGTGTGGAATACAGTGCTCTATTTTTTATTATGTGTGTTTGGGACAGACATTAGCAGGGCAGAATGCACTGACCAAATCTTGTGTATTTATTGAATGATTTTCAAGTTCTATCTATTATGGTTATACAGACTTTTATTTTTATTTGAGACTATAAGTGTTAATTATTTCAATTTCTGAGTATTATTTGTTTTCTGTAAAACACTTTTAATGCATTCATTATTTATTTGACTGTGACAACATATTCCTATTATTAATAAACATATGAATAAAAGATTGTTGTTGTTAAGACTAAGCCACGCAGGATAAAGGACAAGAAAGAGATTCACATTTGAACATGCCATTCTTCCTCTGCTGATCTGCACTAACAACACTGCTCACAGAGTTGTTATGTATTCAAGAGTTAATAACAATATAACATTTAACACAAACTAACCTTTTATTTTGACGTTCAGCTTTAGCAGCTCATATCATCAAGGGACTCATTTTGCTTTGACATGACTTAAGTTATCTTTTTCAAGAGTTCTGAAGGCCATCTTCACCGTCTGTATAGAGCAGCCTGATAAAATGACTGCTAAATAAACATTATCCAGTGATTAGCAAATTTGGTGTGTTGATGTTGAATGTCCCAAACAATTTACATGTGGGCTATAAACTAATGCATTTTATGCCATAGAACCAATTGTTAACCATGGACCTTATTTCAAGCATCCAAAGGAAAACTCTTTCAAAAATCAGTGACTTCCAGGCAAGGGAACTGGAAGTGCAAAAACGCTAACTTATTTCTGGGTTTTAGGATTCATTTGTTCAGCTATGTTTATGGATGATGCTGGTATTCCCTGTCTCTGATGTGCAGATGGATATCTACCTCGTGTCCATGTCTTCACCACAAAGCTGAAGTCAGGACTTGGTTTGCCTAGATTAGCATAAAGACTGGAACCAGAGGGAAAGAGCTAGCTGCCCAAAGTTAAACACTACACATTCCAGCACTTCTAAAGCTCACTGATTAGCATGTTGTAACTTTTTGTAACAAAGGTCCTACTTGGGAAGCTCTCAACTGTTTTACATTTTTATGGTAAAGGAAACTTTGAGGCAAACTGCCTGTGCCAACCTTCTGTCTTTGGGCCAAGTTAACATGTCCCCAGCGAGGCTCTCCAATAACTGTAGAGTGACCAAACTCATATTATCTGACAACTATCTGCACTCTAGAGGCTCATCCATGGTATAAAACTTGAGAAAGTGTTCATTTGATGATGAGTCATCAACATTAAAATATATATATTTCCAGGAAACTATTAACTCATGAATACCATTACAAATACCTAAAATTAGTGTAGTGGTATAATATGTAGCTAGATACAGACTGTGATAAAACCACATAAACCTCAAATTTGATATTGATATTGGCCTTCTCAATGAGTTTATCCACTCTCTTACTACCTGCTGCCAAGACGCTGCTGCTGCAGCAGACTACTCCATAGAAAATGGCTGAAGCCACCACAGTCGAAGAACGCTGTCAGGAGTGCCATGAGCTTCCTCAGCAGATACAGTCTGCTCTAACCTTACTTATATGTAGCTGCAGTGTGATCAGACCATGTGATTCATGTGAACTCCCAGGTACTTGTAACATGTCACCATTTCAGTGTCCGTACCCTGGATGTTCACCTGTGTGCAGGGTTGTCTGTGCCTGCTGAAATCCACCACCAGCTCTTTGGTCTTCCTGGCGTTGAACTGGAGGTGGTTCTGTTCATACCGGTCCCTGTCCCTGATGAGGCCGACGATAGCAGAGTCGTCAGAGAACTTTTGTAGATGGCACTGGGGTGATTTGTGGGAGAAGTCTGCAGTGTACAGGGTGAACAGGAAAAGGGCCAGGACTGTTCATGTGGTTGTACACTTGATATCCCTCACCATTAGGCCTGCTGAAGTGTGTTGCGTGAGCCAAAAATCTGAATTCTGATCAGTAAAGTGATTTCTGCTGGTAAGCTAGTGATCAACCATTCAGTGTTGGAGTTTGTCCTGAGCCTCAGTTAGGCCATCTGCCATTCCTTCTGCTGCAGGCTGACAGCCTCTTCATTTTGAAGACACTCACATGATAACTTTAATTTCAACTTGAAAATAAACTGTTTGTGTTTTTGCTCCAACATCCAGTTTCTATTTCTTCTTTTACTCTTGGTTTTAATGAACTGTGTTACTCCCCTTTGGCCTTTGGGGGACATAACAAGGAGAGATGCTGCTTCATTACTAATTTTGCTGCTCACTCTGGGAATAAACACGTGTTGAATATTTTGAGAGGATACCTGAGGTCAGAAGCAGTTTATGTTTTTGTCTGATGTGAGCAGTTTACTCATATTCCCAGCTGGAATGTAACAGCTCTGCCAACCAGCTTGGTTGGTGTAGAGAAGATTTAGGACAGGATATTGGTTGGATTGTAGGAGACACAGCTTCTACTGCAGGGTAGGTAGTTTCACAGTGGATTTTCTCATGCTGCAACATTGTGAGGCAGCCTTAAAATAGTAGTATAATATGTTGGGAAATGTGCCCCTCTGAAAACTAAATGTTCAGATGGATATCGACCTTATGTTGTTGAGTTCAGTACAGAGCTGAAGTCCGGACATGGTTAGCCTAGCTTAGCACAAAGACTGGATTAAAAACACAGCAGTTAAAAACACATACCCCAGCTCTTCTAATTTTCAGCTTGTCTCTCCACTGACTGAGTGATGACAAGGTATCAGTTTGGTGTTTTGGTTGGGAGCTGAGTTTCAGTGAGTGTGCATGGGTCTCGGGATGTATGGTGTTTGGCCTATCCCCCTTTTGCCTTGATGGCAGTGTGTACTGGGCCAGGCTTGGGCTTCATGGGTTTGTGCAGGGCCTGATAGCTTATTTTGTCCTGTCTTGATTTGGCGGTGGTCCATGGGACTTCCCGTGCTGTCACCTGGTGCTTGGCTTTCTCTGTTTTCAGGTGCCCCTGCTGGGTTGGGGTGCAGGGGCTTGTGGCTGTAGATGGATTTTGTTGTGTTCAGAGCTCTGTAGTCTTCTTTGGTCTACGGCAGAAATGCTCACAGTTCCTTTCTGGCAAGTCCAAGTCAAGTCTTTGGGCTCATGTAAGTCAAGTCTGGAGTCATCTATTGCTGTCATGAGTGTTCTATAATTTGCTGCTCTGGTCTGCTTAGAACACTGCCTAAATATTTCTAAGGAATTCAAATGTGTTGTGTTATCACTGCTTTATCTATTATCATAAAAGTATCAGCATTGATCAGTTTATTGGTATATGATCACTATTATTGCATTTCCATATGAAAAAACGCACAAATTGTCATGACAAATTAGATTAAAAAAAATCTTTGGCAGCACGATGACCCACGATGATGAAGAGAGTGACTTTTCTCTCATGCATACTGTACATGTCCTTTCTATGCCCATTTCCACCAGTTAAAAAAAAAAAGTTACAATTACAAAAAATAATTACAATTAAGCCTTGATTAACACACACACACACACACACACACACACACACACACATATGTATGTATATGTATATATATGTGTGTGTGTGTGTGTGTGTGTGTGTGTGTGTGTGTGTGTGTGTGTGCATGCAACGGCATTGCATTGCCATACAACAAAGTAGTTTTAGCAATTTGCCACTTTAACATTTTAACATTCAACCAGATTATTTAAACTGTGAACATTTTACTGGCTCCAGTGCATCCCAGCAGCACAACGCCTGTGACATCATCTGTGGCCGCCACTGCATTTGACTACTGAGCAAAATAAAGTTAGCTGCAGTAAAAGAAAAACTGCTTGAGGCTTTTGGACGAAGACATTTTCTGAACTGTGAAGAAGGAGGGAGATATGGGAGAAATGAAGGTGAGCTCATTAGACTTGAAACTACATTTTCTCACTCGAGTCTCAAGTCCCCAACTCATGTTCTTGTGGGGCTTAAGAGTGTCTTTGGTCTTGGTCCTGCTGCCGCTGGACTCGATGTCTCCTCAGAGCTTTGTTCTGCCTTGGGCACGGGGGGTACTGGGGGTTCCTGGCTGTCTTGGGTTTTTTCTCTGCAGCCATCTGGCCTCCACCCTGTTTGGACATTTGCATTGGCACTTGGGTACCCAGAGGACGAGCGTTTGTGGCATCACAGGAATCTTGTTGGGGCACTCCAGGTGATGCTGCGGTGATTTTGCATGGACTCGTTGGATCTGTGCTGGCTCGGGTGGGTGATGTTATTGATACAGGCGGGTTGTTGCACCTGAGAACAAGTCGTCTGCGAGGGAGCAGTGGTGTTGTGCTTTGGATGGGTGCTGGGTGGGGGTGTTCTAGATGGTAGCCTCAGTCTCTGTGCTGTAATTATTTTTAGTGTTAATGACTGTGTATTGTTCCTTTATTCTATCAATGTCTGTTTTATCTATACTCAAAATAACACCTCGTCAAAGCTCCTGTCTTTAATTGCTCATTATGTTTGTATGTATGTGTGTGGGGGGTGGGGGTATTGTTTTTACTGCTCTCATTGTGTGAAGCACTTTGTGTTACTTTGTTGTATAAAAATTGTTATACACAAAGTTTGTTTGTTTGATTGATTGATTGATTGATTGATTGATTGATTGATTGATTGATTGATTGATTGATTGATTGATCTAACTCTCAGTAAGATATCAAGAAAGTCAATCCCCAGTACTAGGATTAGTAACTGTAATGTAGAAACTGACGTGTTACAAAATATTACTAACACGTTTGTCTGTGGAATTGTGCAGCTGAAACTCAGGAATGTGTCATCCATTTATCAGAAGGTGTTGTAAAGCGCTTTGAGCAGTCAGTCAACTGGATAAAGTGCTAGAGAAATGCAAGTCCATTTACCATCTATTATGTCTAATTCTAGGACAACTGAGCAAATCAAGATACAGAATATGATAATGATATGTCAAATAGATATGAATAACAGTATCACTTTCACCAACAGTTCCATCTCCTTACTTCACTTAATCTTCCTGCTGAATCTGCACCTACACCAGTTCAAACTGGACTGGCTCTTTGAAAAGTCTTTTTTCTCAGACAGGAGGGTGTTTCTGGCCTTTTGACTCCACAACATAGTAACAGCTGTTCACAGTTGGCTTGATAAGGCAGGAGGGGAGAGCTTTCTGGTTGTGGCTGCTCGCGTCAAAGCCAGATAGTATCATGCACTCCCATCTCTTCCCATGCAGAGCTAATCTAGTAAAGCCCACACTCACATTTGATTCTCATGGCCATGAGCGAGCTGTTGTTGTCAGTCCAAAAGGATAAATGTTGGATGGTAACATTTTTGCACACTTCATATTTTTGACAAGCTAAATAAATCTGTGATGAGGAAATAGGGTAATATTCTTCTGTCAGAAACAATTGATCTAATTAATGTGCAGTTCAATCGTGTACCATCAACAGCTTTCTCCCTTCCTGGCTTTCTGATGCAATTGTTTCCAGCAAGTCTAAAAAAATAAGTACAATAATGTCCAAACATATCTTTCATGCGGACTTAAAGGTCTAAATGACCAACATGCAGTTGTGTTCACTCTTATCCCTGCACAATGACAATGAGCATATTCTAGTCATTACATCTTGTATCTTGAAGAGAGGTCCTTTGCTCATTTTGTCCATATGTCTACTGCATATGCCTACAAACTTCCTAGTAACTTCCTGCCCTTTCAATGGGAGTAGGAGGCTCATGCTCAGTGCAGGACTTGAACTATGCACTGTGATTGTTATTAAGTGATGGAGGTACCATGTGAAAAATAAAATGTTGATATGTCAGTGATAACTGATCCAAACAAGATCATTGGAGCCACTCCTCCAAATCACATGAAAACAAACTGCCTTATTACATTCTCCCTGCTGGAAAAACCAGCATAGACCAGCACCAAAATACATGCTGGTCTTACTGGTGGTGACCAGCCACCAGCAAGACACAACATAACAGATGTAGATGTATTAGTGGCTAGTTTGCTATGTTCAACAGGCTCTCCTATCTTTTTAGACAAATACAGGACAAAAAAACACTGAAATGCTACAATAATTTAGATAGAAGCAAAAGAGCCATCCAGATAAACCTCAGGCTTGGTTTTGGTGGTTTGTGTGCATTGTGGTAGTCTGTTAGTAAACCTGTCATCCAGCCTGCTGCTCACTCGTTCTTTGGGACAGGAGCTCTCTGCTAAACCAGTGAGTTAGCTAGCTGCTGAAGAGCAGGCTCAATGGCTGTGTACTGTGAGCACAGCACACCATTGTCATTGCTAATGGTGTCCAACCACCTCACATCTCAGTCACTCGAAAGAAAACACAACATTATTATAGTAAACATAATACATGTATATGGCTATTGTTAATACTCATTGCTATCAAGCTATGTTAGAATTAGGAAATGCTGGCAGTGCTCTCTCTGCCATTCTTGTGCTACTAGCTTGCTAATAGCTTTAGCAATACAACCATGTAGCTTGTGGAAGACTCCGGTCATGTGCAATGAGTGGAAAAAGGTATACAGCATGCAGGCAGACAGGTATGCAAGAAGACAGGTCCTGAACAGTTGCTCTTTTAGTTGTCACAGAACTGAATATACTGATTGCTGTTGGGGTATTGGTGAGATTTTGTAAGACTACCCTATCTTAAAATTTAGAGGCCGTCCACACAGAAACACTCTTAAGTGTAAATGCACATTTTGCATCGTTTTGGCCGATTGTCTACATGGATCCTGTGAACGAAACGCCTAAAAACGCACTTTTTTGAAACAGGGACTCAGGGTGGAAAAAAACAAAATTGCTGCCCTTGCGTTTTCTTGTGGATGGCGAATCTGCATGCTTTCCAAAACAATGACACCATCGCCCCACCCCTCGACTTCTGGCCTCCGACCTCTGAACCCTGCAACATCCCATAACAATAACAACAATAATGGCGGACTACATGCTTGTGACTGTGCCGTAGAAGATATTGAGCCTTACTGGCCTTGTAGTTGAGTGTGAGTCGCAGCAGCAGCTCGACCTCATTAACGGTCCACACAAACGCGTCTGGTTTCCTTGAACTAGCCATTTTCGTCTTCTTCTTCTTGTGTTTGGTTTCTCCGTCTACTGTCTGTTTGTTTACAGCGCACAAGCTTTATGCACATGCACCGTCTCTTCTTTTCCATTTTTGGTGAATTTTAAGCGCTGGAATATGAACTACAGTGTTTTGGGTCGTTTTCAGTGGATCCATGTGGACGCAAATATTCTTGAAATGATGCAGAGTATGTGTGGACAAGGCCTCAGCTACAGTATCATAAACCCTGAGAAACACTGACATGGCATTTATTTTACTCTCTGACAGTTTTGCTGGGCTCTCAAACATGCCACCCTGATTTTTTGTGTACAAAGCCTGTCTACCTGCTTGTGACTACAGGACTTGACTCTTGTGTCTTATCGCTCTGTGTCAAGGATGCTTTTTTTTCCTGGCATTGTATCAGCAGGCTTGTAACTGCAGCACAGCAGCTGCAATATGATGGCAGGATGCCCAGCTAACAGCCTGCCCTCAACCTGGACAAATAACACAACTTTTGGAACAATCAACAGCTAACAGCTTTTTCCATCAGACAAGAACTGATGTGCAAAGTAAACTGTCCAGGAAGTTCGATTAAGTTCTATTCAGTGTATTAGTGACAATGAGGAACTTTTACATTTTATGAAACAATCTTGAAACCAAAAGCATTTCATGCATTATACATTTTCTTTGTTCCGTGTTATCCCAATCCCAATGGTGTTGTGCTGTCTCTACCAATTCAGTCAGTGGTTTTCTTGACCACCCAACTTTGTTCTTATCTGTGGTTGAAGACTATTCACAAACAAATGCTGCATGTAACCAGGTGACAGACTACCCTAGGATTGTCATCTTTTCTTTTTGTCATTTTTGTGGGAGGAGCAAAGTGAATTTGTTGTATTACTTCCTGTTTGACTGCTAAAGCTATAGCGCTGTAAAGCATCTGAGCTGTCTCTGGTGTGATCCTGGACCACTCTGTGGGATTGCGGGGGATTTCACATGCATCGATTTCTTTGTCTTTCAAATCAGATGGCAAAGTCAGTTTTAACAGTTCCATCACAGCAGGAATATGACCACTGTAGTGCAGTCCATGCATACTGAATTCTGTTCTTCTAACCATTTTTGTTTATTTGTCCTGACATCTTTGGGAAAATCTCTGACGACTGCTTTAGCTCCCTTCAGCTCCAAAGTTTGTAGACAACTTCTTTTCCCATTGTAGTCTTGACTGTAGTGGTGGAGCTAATTTTTGGGGTTTGTTTTCTTTAGGTTTGTTAGGTCGTGGCAGGAAAAAAATAATAAAATACCAGAGCTCCATTTGGCAGCTGCCTCTGTATATCTGGCCTTTCCTCTATGAGAGCTGCAGCGGTGAGTTAAAGTAGCGTTAACTTTACTGCATCTTCATTAGTTAGGCCACAACAGACCATTATTTAGTGCTTGGATAGCATCTTAATACACTGCTCATCATTTTCCTCTGTGGGAGTTTGCATGTGGACATGTCAGCTGAAGTAGCATTAACTCACAATAATACTTACAACACGATAGAAAATACTGAGGAAAATATGGTTATAAACAGGGAACAATGTGGAGAATACCATATTTTCGACAGCGGCATAACTTACTATCAAGCTAACTCTGCCGTCAGTGACAGTCCTATAGTTTTCTGCTTTTTTCTTGTTGGAACCCACCCTTGTTCTTTTACCTGATTATCAGTCCCAGGTCATCACTGCTATCACACCGGATTCTTTTATCTCTTACAGGATAAAAGCCAATGTTCTCAACTGGACATTGTGTCACACTGCGGTGAGGGTCGTCCTGTCTTGGGTTTTCTGTCTTGTGAATTTCAAGTTTTATTTTGAAAAGTAACTCTCCTCTCGTTTCAGGTCGCTTGCCTTTCCTCCTGTGTCACCAGTCTGACGTCACCCCTGATCCCTGATTGTTTCCACCTGTGTCATCCCTCCTCATGTGTATATAGTCTTTGTCTTCTCTGTCCTTGTTTCCAGAGTATTTCATTCATTCGTGTCGAGTACCTCCAGCCAGTTTCCCAGCCCAAGTCAAGAACGGTGTGCCTTGTCAAGTTTGTACTTTCATGTTTGATTTCAGTTCCTCTGAAGAAGAGTGACCTTATTTTGTGATAGTTTTCTGGTTAGCCTTGAAGATAGTTTTGTTGTTGATATTTTGTTTCCTCCTCTAAAGCGTTTTTTGTTCTTGATATTTTGCAGCTCAGTTTAGCTCAGTTAAGTTTTCCAGCCTTTTGATTTTCCCTCTTCGAGAGTGTTTTTCTTTTGTTTTGTGTACGTTTCATTGTGTATGATTTATTTGTAAGATTAGTGTAGACCTGTGAGTATTTTCCTCCTTAGGAAGTGACTTTCTGTTCTTTATTTTCTCGTGTTTTCCTCGTCTGTTTCAGGCGAGTCCAGATTTTCATAGCCTGTTTTGACACTCATTCTACAAGAATTGTAAGAAACATAAAAATAAAAGCTTGTCAACACCGTTCACTAACTGCATCTGAGTCCTCCATTATACCCAGATCTGACACAAAATAGATGAGCAACTGGACAGCTGCAGAGATCCAGGAGATGCAGCGTCTCCTCAGTCTCCGTAGCTGTTTGTGTTAGCTTGTTGTGTAGCAGCAAGCTAAGAAAGGTCGTGACTTTCAGATTAAAAGCCCCCCGCTAAAAACCCAGTTCAAAACTCCAATGGGGTGCAATGTAAAGCTCTTATTTTGAAGACAAATTCTATGTCACTGTTCACAGCCCAACTTCGAGCTTTGCGTCACGTCACACATTTATGCGTACCTCAGAGGCGGCTTTTGGAAAAGGAGGAATATTACGCCTCCGTTTTAGAAAGACAGGCCGGCACATTGCCGCCCTGACCTTGGAGCAAATGTGCCACCTTTTCCATCTAAAAAGGGCTAGTGTGTAGGAGTGTCCTTACAGAGTCATTAAGGACACATGTGTGAGCTCTGAGTTTCAGATTTGTTAGGGCCACATGTTGGCCATTGACCCAGCCAGCTTCATGTGGGTTAGTGAGGCTAGATGAGCCCTGGCCTGAATAAGTTGTCTGGGGTGGAAACTCAGTACTGCATTGTAGGTGGGTGACATACATGTATGTAGGTGGGTTAGGCCACCCTCTCTGTTCAAAAACGGTTGTTCCAGTTTGACATAGATGGATTCCTTTACTCCTCTTTCTAACCATCTGTCTTCTCTGGACAAGATGTTTACACTGTTGTCCTCAAAGGAATGATTTTTCTGCTTTAGATGTAAGTGGACAACAGAGGCTTGACCTGAGGAGTTGGCCCTCCTGTGTTATTTATGGAGGGGTTGTCAGTTTTCTTTCACACTTCCACATTCATCTCACTTTCTTTAACACTGTTAAACTTGCTTTAGCACTACTGCTAGCTTGGCTACGCAACCCTTGTCTTGCATGTGTGGCAGCATGAGGGGTGTGATCTGGACAGAACTTGAGTAAGAATCAACGTCAAACAACGCCACAACGCCAATCTCACACATACACACACACACACACACAAAACCTGGACGAAGGCGCAGAAGCTAGTGCTTAGCCACCTGTAGTGAGCAGCTGGGAGCCAGGCAGACAGCATTAGAGCACCGCAACCGTGTGTGCAAATAAAGGTCTGTGAGTCAAAGCAGTGTGAATCCATGTAATGAGTCAAAGCAATAGTTACGAGGCAATGCAGCGAAGCAGCGAGACAAAGCAGCAGTGATTTCCTGCAGACAGGTTAGCGGTTGCTATGCCGCTCCGCAGGTGTTGATAAGGCAATCACGGTCGGCGAGGCATGAAGCGAAGTTATCGGCCACATGGCGACTAGCAGCAGACAATGAGCAGCACATAGCGAGCAGTGAGCAGCGTGCAGCCAGCAGCATCACCCAAGCGAGCCTCTGCCACCAAGCAAAAGCGGAAGTGGAGGGTGCCAGGAAGTGACGTGACACCGGCTCCATCAGACAAGAGGACAACCGGGTGCCTTCTGCCTCCCTTTACAAGGTGCTCCCCCACAGCAATTGGCTGGGAAGAGCCACACAGCTGAAACCCATCATACACTACTTCATACTGCTACACATGTCGTGGCACATAAATGTACTGTGAGTTGGACTTTGCTTGGTTTTGGTTCGTCACCTGTTTTGCAGCCATGAATCTAAATAAAAACTATTTAGAACTGGACTCAACAGAGCTGCTCAGCCTCCATAGTAATTTTGCTCAGTGGTCACTGAGGCTCCTAAAGCATTTGCCTCATAGAGCGCCATTATAAAACAGACGTCTGTAAGTATTAAGTAAGAGTACTGCTTTTACACAAGTGAGGATCAAGTGGGTTGTTGATTTATGTGGACCAATCAGGCCACACCGCAGAGACATTCCTCAAAATCCCATCAAACACACCTTGACCTATAAATCTACGTCACATTTTAAAAAAATATAATGGGAAAAATTAATTATCAATGCGTTGATGTTCACAATATTAAAAAGTATAACAGTATGAATGCAATAGATAAGGAGTTTAGAACTTCATGTGTCTTCAAGAGCCTGTACTTGCATTGCACTGTATTCTGGTTTTTGTACACATTATAAACATGCATGCGCTGCTTTCATTGCTGATGTGCCCACATCAGTGTTTGTTTTGTGTTTACCTTAGTATTAATTAATTCAGTTTTCAAAGTAAACCTCTTGTGTGGATCTCTCTTCACACTACCTAAGGACACTCTGTAACAATGCTGCAGAGTGAAAACTGTTTAACAGAAAAAGACATTTTGTTCCTGACAGTGAGACTACAGTGTTCTTAGTCTGTAATGTCTGCACTGTTCATGTTAGATTCAGCTAGTGGGAAAGCTGGCCTTCAACCACAAGCCACCTGTTCAGCTTTGTTGTCCTCTCATCAGGTCAGTGTGTGTCTGGCTGCTTGTGTTGGACCTTCAACGCAGACAGACAGACACACACACACGAACACTATGGACATCGCTCACTAGTTCAGGAGAAGTTATTGTCCACAGGAGTGGACATTTTCAAGGGTGTCCCAATGCTAGCTTTGAGGTAAGTGCAGGAAAAGTTCAGCTCTCTAGGGCAGGGGACCAACACTGAAATGACAATCCCAAAAGGACACATTTTTTATATTGATAGAGAACCAGTCAACTGCATAGTATTCAGACAATGATAATAATATTTAACTTTAATTATGAAAACATGATACATTTGAAGAATAGACATGTGGACAATCTCGTCACAGTTAGAAGGTAGATGTTTAGTAGGACCCAAATGCAAAACACCAAGGTGAGGCAGAATGGGGAACCAAAAGCAAGCTTTATTAAAAAAAAAAAAAAAAAAAAAAAGCTGAAATAATCCACAAAGTAAAATCCAAAAACCAAGAAAACAAAGAAATGCACACATGCCCAAATAAAAAGAAGCAGACAAAAAATGACAAAAGAACAAACCAATAATGACAAGAGCTGTGCAGAAACAAAAACCAAAAAACGTACCACGTGGAGACACTAGAAGACACTGGACACTGACTGACAGAGACAACAGGGAGCACACAGACTAAATACACACAGTGCCGATTGACAAGCTACACACAGGTGAACAAAGAAAAAGGGCAGGAAATTACACAGCAACACATGACACAGGAGGGCACAGTTTCAAAATAAAACAGCAGATGACAGAATCACAACCAGGATCATGACAGATGTCCTGCTTAAACTAGCTACAGGGAACTTTGCCCCTGTGGACACAAGTCGTATGAGCACCACACTCTACTGTATAAGACTACAGAGCAGTGTCTTTCCTCAGGCTGATACTCCTCCAGTCATCTTGAGCACGCTACCGTAAAAGGGCTTTTCATTTTATAACTTCTCTGAACTGGATATATTGGAAACTAACCTGATGACAGGCATTAACAATAATACACAGCCGGTCTTCTCTGTGATAGTCTCCTTTGCTTGGGTCATACAGAGGCGTCATCTTGTTGTACGTTTAAGTGTTACCCAACAAGCTAACAGCTCCAGTGATTTCTACATACACTGTGCAAGCACATATTACCAAGCTGCACCAAGCTGCTGTAGCAGTTATCCATAGTGTTTAGATTTCTTTAGGGTAGAACGCCATACCAAAAAGTGATTGCTCTTGAAAAATCATAATTAATACTGCTTCAGGACCATCATCCTCTCATCCGAGAGACCTAAGTGTGCATTGTGATGGGAACATAATGTTATGATGCTCACTTATTACTTACTGATTACTTTTCAGTGGCCTCTCTCACTAGGCTGCCATTATTCTCCACCCAGGAGGTTATGTTTTCACCTGTGCCCATTTGTTGGGTTGGTTTGTCAGCAAGCTAACACAAAACTTGTTGACTTGATGGCCACGAAACTTGGATGGAGGATGGATCTCAACTCAGAGAAAACCCCATTTACTTTTTGTGGCTGGTGTGCATTTCATCACTCAGAGGATTTAATAGTTACAACCTAAAATACCATATAACAGATCACATGTAAGCCAAAACTTGACAAGCAATACATGACAAAACTTTTTTATCTTCAGTCCATCAGTTTATTTTTGTCCACCATGTGTCCGTAGAACATGAAATCAATCATAATTTTCTCCAATTAACCACGTTGAGTGGGTTTTCACATCCATTTTTCTAGTTATCTAGTTGGAAATAGATTTTTGTGATTATTCACCATCACTTGAACACACAGTTGAATTATGGTTAAGCCGTTACTGCGTTACTGTTCTTTTCAGTTTTCTGTTGCTGTCAGGTTTAGTAAAACATGATGTGGGTAAAAATAGAAGAATAACTTCCATGTGTATATTTTCCCTAGTTGCAAAGCTATAACAGTATAACTGTGATCAGTCAGTTGCAATGATTAATCATGATGTTCCAGGAGCAACACCACTGAAGTCAGTGATGTTAAAATAAGTGGTGCCTGAGGGAAACCTAGGGGATCAGTTTTTCTAAGATGTTATTGTTAATGATCCTCATTTAGGTTTTGTGTCGTTTCACACTAGTTACAATTGAACAGAAAATAAGATATTAAAATATTGCAAAATTACATTTTCCTGTTAATTACAAACATACATACATGTCACTTACAGTACCACAACTATGCATGTGTATTGATTATTCTGAAATTGGCAGGAACATTCTTACTTATTAACAGAAAGCAAACAACACATTTTCCATTAAACTACACACAGTTTAAGATTTCAAATGAAGGCACAGAAAAGTCTCCCAGGAAACAGGCTTCAACAACAGTTTTTGGATCCCTCACACCTTGTAACATGGAAATTCTTAACCTAGAATGACTTGCTGTCATTGGACTGCGATTAAGTCTTCATACATGTCAATACATACATACATACATACACTTCAATACATGTGTTAGAAGTTTCATGAGTGTCTAAATGTGTGACTTTCGTATATTCTCTGTGGTCTGTAGGACAAATGTGTCAGGGAGTTCAAATTCAGTTAATAACAACAAGCTTCTTTATCAAGTTTTTCATTGTCTTCTGATCTCCACTTGTTATGTTGCACAATGTTGGAGTAAATATGACAATGAAAGAGTGTGCCGTAGATAGTGATAAATGTTTGGGTACACTGTTAAGATTAGTAAGGATGTAAACAAACAGATTACGAAGTGTATACTAATAATTCTGCAGTCTTTGACCTCTTATCTTTTGCTTTGACAACTTCCACCATATATCTCTAAGAAATAAAATGGAATTTAAAGTTTAATACTCATTTAAAGAGTTATTCATATTCTTGTCTTAAATCTCTTTAATTTCTTTTATGTAAAGCTGGGGTTTGTAAATTTGGAGAAACCAGCAAGAGCAAGCTATGTTTTGAAAGTCTCCGACCAAAAGAATCCTTCAGGCCTCTGTCCACAGCCACTCCTCTAAAACACAGCAACGCACACTTGCTGTGTCTCAATTCAGGGTCTGCATCCTTCGAAGGACACCGCCTTTGAGGTCTTGGAAGGCGAGTCCTTGAGAGAGACCTTGTTAACCATGTCAGCTGTTGTTAAATGGGATGGTGTAGCCTTCGGAGCATTTCCTGGTTGCATCACTAGGTGTTTTACACTTACTTCATGATTTCTGCCACCCAGGCCCGTGAAAGTGGCAATCTACGCCACATCGCCATTTTCTCTCTTTCCCTCTTCTTTTTCGGGTGCGCAAAGAATCTTGGGATATGTGAGGCCATGAAGGATTGTAGCCGTGCATCCTCAAAAAGAGGCAAAAGAAGGCTGCATTTGTGGGCTGCATTTGGAGGAGCCTTCGGATTGAGACAACCTTTGCGTGGCGTTGTGATGTAACTGATCTTCAAAAATGCGGCCTTCAAAGAATGCAGACCCTGAAATGAGACACAGCAATAGTCTGGCTATACAGACAAAGGCTGTGTCCGTCATCACTTACTGCTCCCTATATAGTGCACTACATAGTGAGTACCTTATTTTGTAGTGCTGTAACAATGTCTAGTGGGAATTATTATAGCCTATATATTGGACTCAAAAGTATCCCACAATGCAACGTGAAAAGTGGTGTCCAACCAATGGTCACTAACCAAGCAATATTTACTATCATGCATTGCACTGAGAGAAAAATGGAGGACAAACGCATAATCGGATGGATGTATTCAACTGTGAGACAGCAGGGACGTGATTAACGGCACCTGAGTAGTGTCCGAATGTGCTTTTTTTCTTTCTGCCGAAGGGCTTCCTATATAGTCCACTATGTTGGACTCCCTATGAAGGGAGTGGGGAAGGAGCGAGTGATTTCGGACACAGCCAAAGACTTCCCCTGTAGTTAGCTACAGTGAACAAGCTCTCTTAGTGTTTTTGCTGTAAGTAATACAGAAATAAACACCTGTGTTAGGATCATTATACAAAGTAGCCGTCGTGAGCATACCTCAGTCCAAAAAAGCCTCCCCCAGCACAACCGTTTCTCCTTACAGCTGCAGGTATGTGCTTTGTGCTAACTAAGCAGCTGAACGAGTCTGTTTCTGCCACTCTCTCATTCACATGTAGGAAACACCAGCCATTATCAAAATAAACATGAACATCAAACGTGGCTATTGTACTGCCGAGCTAGTATGTAAAAATGTCTGTAAGTATGGAAATGTATGCTGCACTTTTGCTTCCATTCTTGTGCGACTACCTCACTTAAAGCTTTAACAGCACATCCCATGGATCTAACAAGTGGAATCTGGATACAGCAAGGGCACATGAAGCCAAAGAAACGCGAAACTCTTTTTCGTTTATCAAAGCATTTGATTTATTAGCTTGCTGTCGAGATGTGACATTTTCTACAAATACATACACTTATAGGGCGGCTGTAGCTCAGCGGGTAGAGCAGGTCGACTAGCAATCGGAAGGTCACTGGTTCAAATCCTGGCTCCGGGCAGTGCTGAGCTGCATGTCGAAGTGTCCTTGAGCGAGATACTGAACCCCACATTGCTCATCAGTGAGGGCCCTGTGATGAGCTGGCGACTTGTCCAGGGAGCACTCTGCCCTCGCCCTGAGACAAGCTGGGATTGGCTCCAGCAACAACACCCCGTGACCCCATGGAAAGGGATAAGTGGTTTGGACAATGACATGACATGACATACACTTTTTTATGGAATCAATTACCAACCCTTGCTTTAATTGTCATTAAATAACAAAATCAGTAGTTTGTAACTGCCCTTTAAAACCATGTGCAGTTTGTTAAAGTTTTGAAAAGCACAGACAACTAATGTCCTGCTGATAGGGTCTCCAGATGTATAAAATAAAAAAATAAATGAAAAAAACTTTTGAACACCTACTGTGTACTTTATGAGATATAGAAAATATCTCATACATTTTACATCACTGATGACTGTGTTTGACACTTCATGAGATATAGAAAATACCTCATAAAGTGTCAGTAACAATGGTCAGTGATGTAAAGTGATAACAGTGTGAGCAGAAACTCTGCTCTTCATGAGCTCTCTTCAGCTCTGCAGCCTGATGTGAATCATCTTTGACGTACTTCTGGACTAGAGACGTGATGAAACACTAACATGTGGGACAAGGACTTTATGATTAGACCTTCTCTAACATGTCCAGACTGTGTGGCTCTAAATTACGTCCTGCTCCAGTCTGTCACTTATCACTTTTTACAGCACAGGATGAGTGACAGGCAGGAACACATCAGTATGATGAGATATGACAAATAGAGACATAATCATATTATTTGGATGTTGTCCTCAGCAACAGAAATCGGCCATATTGGCTCACATGTGAGCTGTGTTTCCTAATCCAGTTCACTTGAAATTAGCATGAGTAAAAATATGGATGTAAATACAGTAAGACTGGTCTGAGTTTGATAACGTCTTCTTACTTTGCAGCACTGTTCACTTTAATATGTTGAGAAAATAGCTCCAAGTAACTCTTGACACAAAATTAATAGTATCAAATAAGAAACTGACTTCAGGTTAGTCATTATATAACATACTGTACATACAAGATTACATGGCTGATGTGACCTACTCCAGTTTGTAAAGGCTTATCAGAAAGGACATGATGAGTTTGTATCACTGAAGTTATGGAGTAAAATGACAGACAAACTGTTCAGACTCTGTAGATATGATTGAGTCCAAAGACGAGATATGTGAGAGATAGCTATGTCAAATATTTACAGTGTTTGCTGTGAATCCGTTTGGTTTTAATTTACTGATAAAGAATGCATCAATGGATCCCCATTTTTGTGTGTAGCAGTAATAACCTAGATGATTTTCATGCAAATACACATCTGTCAAGTCACTATCTATAGCTGAATGAGGTAACACAATGATGATTGAGCCTATGGCCCACTGAGGAAAGCTGCTATTGAACAATAGTGGCTGAGTAAACAAAGAAAAGACCAATAACAATGGACGATGCAACTTTAAAACAGGTACAACTCCAAAGAAAAAGAAAGCAATTAGATGTTCAGAAGAAGGTAAACAGTCTGAAAAGGAAAGTGACCGTCAGTGAGGAAGAACCAGAGCATTTCCATGCAAGCTTCAGCATTTATCAATTTGGACGTGAGCGGAAGCTACAATCAGATCTCATCTCAAGTCTGAGCTCGTGTATGTAAATCTGAGTCTGCAGCACAGCAAAAGAGTCTGATTACTAAAGTCTAATTACTAAACAAACCTCAGCTGTCATTAAGCATAAGCAGTCACATATGTAGAACAGATCAAAATGGATTCTTAAAACGAATAAGAAAAAAAATAATTAAAAAATCCCACGTTTTTACTGATACCACTTTTTTGTAAAATGAAATATGATGGCTAAACAACAACATGACAACTAATTAAAGTAAGACCTAATAACCACGCCGACAAACCTGCTACAGAGCAGGAGCGCAGATTCAATAGTGCACACACACACACACACACACACACACACACACACACACACACACACACACACACACACACACGGGTCACAGTGGTTGCTGCAGGGCAGGTGGCTCCGTCTCGGACCAGCAGGGGGAACACTGCTGTATACCCCAGAGAAAGTGTGCCATATTATTTTGGCCTGTTCAGTTTTGCACAACACTGCATTAGTGAACAGAGTGCCTGTGATGTGCCGGAGCTGCCGGGATGCAGATCTCCATCTCGGAACAGTTTATTTTCTTGCCAGTGTTTCTTCTCTCCATGTTTGACCTCAGTGGGCGAGGCCTCCGAACCAGGAATATTTAGAGGCGTAACATGTTAATGACGATCGAATTCAGCCGCTGCATTTATCAGGACCCGATCATTCGTACGCTGGGATTGGTCAGATACGAATGTTTCATAAATCACACTTGTGTCCTGTCATAAGAACAATTCTGCGCTCAGATCTGCACCCGTTTTCACGCAAGATTTATAAATGAGGGCCAGAATGTGTGTTAATTTGGTTAGCTAGGTAACCTTAGCTGTGATCTTTTTTTTTTTCGTATAACATTCATCTTTGATGTGAGGATCATGTTCTTTGATTTCTCCAGTGATTTCAACACCCTACAGCCTGCACTCTTGGGGGACAAGCTGGAGCTCAAGGGGATGGACCACCATCTCACGTCCTGGATCCTCGACTACCTCACTAACAGGCCACAGTATGTGAGGACTCTGTGTTGGACACATTAATCTGCAGTACAGGGGCCCCACAGGGAACAGTCCTGGGCCCTTTCCTGTTCACCCTGTACACTGCAGATTTCTCCCACCAATCACACCATCTACAAGGAAGAAATTGACAAACTTATCAAGAAGGCCAGCTCCACCCTGGGATGCCCTCTTGACTCAGTGCAGGTGGTGGGAGAGAGCAGGATGATGGACAAGCTGTCATCTCTGCTGGTGCAGGAGTCCCGCCCCCTGCAGGACACTGTCACAGCACTGGGCAGCTCCCTCAACAGACTGATACACCCTAAGTGTGTGAAGGAGAGGTATCACAGGTCCAAGTGTGTGAAGGAGAGGTATCACAGGTCCAAGTGTGTGAAGGAGAGGTATCACAGGTCCAAGTGTGTGAAGGAGAGGTATCACAGGTCCAAGTGTGTGAAGGACAGGTATCACAGGTCCAAGTGTGTGAAGGAGAGGTATCACAGGTCCAAGTGTGTGAAGGAGAGGTATCACAGGTCCAAGTGTGTGAAGGAGAGGTACCACAGGTCCAAGTGTGTGAAGGAGAGGTATCACAGGTCCAAGTGTGTGAAGGAGAGGTACCACAGGTCCAAGTGTGTGAAGGAGAGGTACCACAGGTCCAAGTGTGTGAAGGAGAGGTACCACAGGTCCAAGTGTGTGAAGGAGAGGTATCACAGGTCCAAGTGTGTGAAGGAGAGGTACCACAGGTCCAAGTGTGTGAAGGAGAGGTACCACAGGTCCAAGTGTGTGAAGGAGAGGTATCACAGGTCCAAGTGTGTGAAGGAGAGGTATCACAGGTCCAAGTGTGTGAAGGAGAGGTATCACAGGTCCAAGTGTGTGAAGGAGAGGTATCACAGGTCCAAGTGTGTGAAGGAGAGGTATCACAGGTCCAAGTGTGTGAAGGAGAGGTACCACAGGTCCAAGTGTGTGAAGGAGAGGTATCACAGGTCCAAGTGTGTGAAGGAGAGGTACCACAGGTCCAAGTGTGTGAAGGAGAGGTATCACAGGTCCAAGTGTGTGAAGGAGAGGTACCACAGGTCCTTCACTGCTGCTGTCAGACTGTACAACCAGCACTGCTCCATATAGACCTCACTCTGTACTCCGCACTGTGATATAACTCTGTACAAACTCATTTCATCACCCATATTTATTATACATATTTAAAATCTATATATAAAAAATGACTGTCCATTCTTGCACTATATCATGTAAATATGTATATACGTAAATCCGATTCTATTTTCTTTCTTTTTTAATTATACTGTCTATTTTATATTGTCTGTTTTACTCTTGCTCTTGTTTTGTAATATCCCGAGACTGCTGTGACAGACAAATTTCTCCATCTGCGGGACATTAAAGGATTTCTGATTCTGGTTAAGCTTTTGTCACTGGAGTGCTGTAGACAGCAGTTGAGACCTGACCTTATGAAGCTGGTCAATTTATACAGGCAGGCTTACCACAGTCAATGAAGAATAAACTTGCTTGGCTGCACTTGACATTTTTTCAAACGGATTCAGGGTTTTCAGGTCCACCATTTACTTGGGGACAGAGAGGGTGGTTAAGATATGAGCTCTCTTGTATCCATATCTCCCTCTGTGAGCACAGGTCTGAGGCACACTTCCAGTCTATAGACTGAGAGAATGCTGACCTCAAATTATTTGAGGGAACCTGGAGGAATAAACATCTCTGCAGTTATTACAACCTGCAGGTTGTGTTCCTCGGCAGGACAAACACTTTTAGTATTGAAGGAACGTCGAAGTAGTGCCTTTGAAGTGCATTTATGCCTGCACTTTAACATGAACAAATGTGTCATTATTTTACTGTGCAGCTTGTAAAAAAAATACAGTTATTATTGTGGCTCTTACCTTGATTGTACATGCATGTAATGTGGTATGTCATAGAATATCTGATGACAGGCCAGTGTGGGATACTTTGTGATGGTTCTGTTTCCATTGCATGTTAAGACACAAACTGTTATTGTAACCTTTGTTTCAAGCTTTTCTAAAGTATTCGAACAGCATAAAGTGTTTAACATAAAATCCTATGCATTATTTTACAGATTTCAGAGATGCAAGTTCACTTATTTAAACGCTGCACTGTCAACTTGCTTTTGAGTCATTTACAGAAGAAAAATAAATATGACCTTATTTTCACACAATCAAAGCAGCTGGTATAACCATTTTACCACAATGGAACACTTGAAAATTAAAGACATAGTATAACTAGAGACTCTCTTGTTGTGGGATTACATCAGCCTCAATGCCCATCAGCATATTCACTTTCAAACCCATACTTAATATTAGTAAGTTGAACCCTTCAAACTCCATTTGAGCTCCGCATCTTTCAGACAGACATATTAACACCTGGTAAAATGCTCAAAACTGCTTCCGTGGTAGTTCCTACTGTAGTATTGTCCAGGACTGCATTTGGCCATGATGACACACAGACTCACAGGGTACGAACATTTCCAGCTGACGCTCTTATGGGTGGTAAAGAATACCTGTAAAAAAAATTTTTTTAAAAAGGCAATAATATACTGTTAGTGTGAACAACCTAAAAGAAGCAGAAAAACACTAAGCTGACACATGATGTGGATGGGACGTAGTGTGGAAAACATGTATTTATGAGTAATGATACAGGTGTGTAGATGAGATCAAAATGAAGGCTGAGTTCAAAGATTGGTGTGGTCCAAGACATGAGTACTGGATAATCATGTAAATATTGTAGTACTGACAGTCTGATGTTTCTCTAAGCAGTAAGGAGCACAGTGTTTCTAATAGGATTTCAGTAATAACAACATAGTTCCTACATCCAGTAATGTGTTACCACTAACAATTAAGTGGGTAGTAACTGATATTTAAAGATGTTATTGACACCACAGCACTTCTGTCAGTGGACACAATCACCAAAAAATTCACGACATCCACCTTTTCTGGAATTGGTATTCTGCAGTTACTTGGATGAAAGTAATGCGAAAGTAGTGCGGTCAGTAACCTAACACTCTATGCAGACACTGATATTTGATTACTGTCAAATGAAAGTAACTAATGACATGTTTATATGTCTGAGACCTTCTGAGTGATTCTGTGCTTTGGTCAAAATTACCCTCATCCTGATCTTTTGTATCATCCTTTTCACTAGACGGCAAATCAAGCTGAGAGAGAGGAACGAGCATGGTGTCAGTGAATGTCACAGTTATAAACACAGTAAATCATGGTCATCTCTCTCGATGTAATATTTTTCCATTGCACATTAACAACATATCTTGAAAAGGAAAAAAGAAAAAAGCAACTCAACAGTCACAATTCATAGAGCCATGTAGTGATAGAAACAAACACTGAGACCAGTTTGGGGTTAGGGTCACAGGCTCTGCACTGCAGCTTCATACATGCGACATTAATAAGACCCTCCTCTCCTGTCTACTTGCTAATTGATTTGTAGTATTTACAACAAGGTTTGTATTTGTCAGTCTACTCCTGTCTTGGTATACACAGTTTTACATTCACAGGATATTTCTGTTTAGTTTCTTGACCACAATATGTCAGAAGACTATGTTTTTATATATGTTGGACATTCTGAATGGGCAGTTAATTGCTTCTACTTCCACTCAATGCCAGCACATCCCATTAGTGTGCCCTGCACCCTTGTGGCCTGAAAGGTCGTCAACACCCAATACTACCCAGTGTTCAGAGGTCCAACCAGTTAGACACTAAGACTTACTTGAACTGGGGGTATATCATTTATCTGATCCTTAATCAGGGCAAGCACTCTATGATCTGCGTGGGTATGACTGAATTATATTTATATCACATATCCTAAATTGCACAACAGCATATCACACTCTCCCTAGATTTGAATCACCCGAAACTAAGAGTCACCATGTTTTCGTTACCTTACAGTGAGTCTGTAACAGAGGGAGCAGGTCCTCTTCCATGGAGTCAGCCATGTTTCTAAGCCCAGAACAGATTTATTAAACATTGGCTCATGAGCATTCACTGTTAGGGAGGGTGAGATCAGGGGTGTTAGTTGATTTTAGTCTGAAATGACACCATTAGATGGCACCAAATCCTATACACTGGACCTGACAAGTGTCATTTGAATGGCTCAATCTAACTTGCTCCATGTTTTTCCTGTCCAGAATGTAATCAGTAGGCAATACTTTTCCTTTGTGCATACTTCACTTTTAAATGCTGCAGTACCATGTACTACGACCAAGGACAATTAGAAAAAAAATGCTAGTTAAAATGATCAAAACGTAGGATTGTAAACCAATTACAGGCTGTGTCATTGTAAAATTCATCGTCATTTCATCTTCCCCATATAGCACATGAACTGGCCTGAAAAGGACAAAACAACTCCATCTATAGACGGCGTGCCACTTTTAAGGTGGACTGGAAAACTCCAATAAGAAGCTGTGACTCTGACACTAACTTCAGCATCGTCTACTGCAGTATGGTGGAAATGTCCTGCCAGTTTCAAATAAGCCTATTATATTAGCGTATGGTTCCAGCCATGGTGAAACTTCTGCTTTCAGCATTCACACTATTTGTGGCCGATTTCTATTTAGGTGAGTTTGTTCCAAGACTCTGGTATTGTGCACGCTCACCTACCGATATGGCTTACTGGGACACTTAATAAAATGTCTGTCATGAAATGGGTCCATTTGGTTTGACTGCTGTCACACTCTGACTCAGCTTTGTAAAATGAACAGTTCCGATAACATATGTATATACTACAGTTCTTATGTACATACTACAGTTCTGATGTACATACTCTCTTCCTCTTTTCTTATTATATTTATAAATATTTCTATTTTTATTGCATGCTCTTCTATATTTTTACTATTTTATTACCTTATGCACGGGGGTTGCAAAGACAATTTCATTGATTGACATGTGAATGTCCAATGATAATAAAAACTCTTGAATCTTGAATCTTGATTCCTAGACATACAACTGTTAAACCGGTTTCACTGCACATACACAGTGACACACATTAACACACCCACATTGTGTCAGCTGCGCCATTGCACCTTGGTTTAACATTGAAAGAGGAAATCCCAGCCAGAGACTGAAGTCCGTCAACCGCACATTTGAACAGTGCACTTCCTCATACATGTGCACTTGCTACTTCAGTTCTACAATGAACAGCCACTCTGATCAGCTGTGGATGAGAACTCTTTAAGCTGGAGTTTATTCAGTAAGAAATAAAAGTAAAAGGCATTAGCACTGGATCCAGTAAATGAAAACATTTCTATCTTCTCAGCCAAGATAAATGGACAAGACATCACAACAAGCACAGGCGGTGAGTGTGTTCTGTCCATTAACCATGCTCTGTGTTTTGAGTCCAAGGCTGCAACACTTGTTAAAATAGACTCAGCTGTGTGTTACCTGCCATTTCTATGACAACTTTATCAGATCTGATGTATATCTGGAATGAAGGTGCAATGTTGTGTGCAGTGTGTAGCAATTAGTAAACCAGAACATAGATATCGTGTAATATTAAAGACATTATACATTTGACATGCTGACATTTCCTGTAAATATCACGTGATAGGAGAAAGGAGAACTTTGATCTCAACAAGTTCACTTTTACTTCCTGTGTAAGAATTACAAGTACACACCACTTTGATGTTGATTCTCAGGGTGGTTGTAGGGGGGGTGGATGGGGTGATTACTGTATTGTGAAAGTTACATCATGTATCTCTAAATGTTATCCTTATTGGCAGGGTTTACTCCATTTCACTATCTACATTATGCCATCAGTGGAGAAGTGAAACAAAAACACAGGATTTGATTACATTATTATATCAGGGTGTTTGTTTCCACAACTTTATTACCGGTTGGTCATTACTTTGTGAAAACTAAAGTCAGATAATCTTCATAGTAAAATTATCTTGATGGGACTTTGAAGTGGGTGGGTTAGAGGTTAGAGGGTTTTTATAAGTTGTGAAGAAGTTATTTGGAAAATAAGACATTGGCTGGTTAAATGTTGAGTCCCACAAGGGTCATGGGGTTATGGGGCGCCATTTCAAAGAAATCTAAAATATGTACATAGTAATTACCACCCACTTACTAATTCATGCCATTAACTAATCTCTGTTCTTCAAAAGCTTGCTGTAATCTCGTGCTAGATTCAGATCATAGGTCTGTCCTGGTAGCTCTGGAGTGTCAAGCTGACTTCGTCAAACAAAAATGTGTGGGGGCTATTCACATGAATGTGCATAGTTTGGTGTCAAAATTAGATTTTGTTAAGGTTTGGGCTCAACAAACCAATGCTGATTTCTGTGTTTTCTCTGAAACTTGGTTGTCTAATATTATTGAGGATGAAGACATTGCAATTGATGGCCAGAATGTTTACAGGACTAAGGAAGGTTTCACAAAAGGCAGAGGGATTTCAATGTCTCAAATTTATGTAACAATTTGAATTTAGCACAGTTAATCACTGCTCCTACAAGGCATTGAAAGGGTTTCCAATAACAAATATCTGTGCATCTGGATAGATGATATTGCTGTTTTTTAAAATTCATATCTCTGAACCAACTAAAAAACTCAAGGGTAAATTATCATTCTTTTATCATAACAGAGCCTGTTTTACTTTTAAAATTGTAGAAAACCTGTTCAGGCCACTTTTTTTTACCTCACCTTATTTCACCAGTTTTATCTCAATTAGAACTTGTAATTTGGACAGTCATTCACAAGAGTTTGGTTCTTCCCACTGCAAGAGCCAAATTGGGGAAGACTCTTTTTCAGGTCTATGCCCCTCAGAAGTGGAATGACTTACAGCGTGCTCTTAAATTAAATCATCTTATTTCTTTAGACAGTTTCAAATGCCTATTGTTCGATGAACTGCAGCCTGAATGTAATTGTACTTTATGGTCATATTGTGTATGTGTATTCATGTATTTTGTACTCAGGGCATCATTGGAAAAGAGAGCTTGCTCTCAATTGACCTTCCCTGACTAAATGAAGGATTCATTCAATTTGCAGACCTGTAAAATAGTGATACCAATGTGTCACTAAAGCGTATGTAGAATATATGAAGAGAAGTATGTATGAAGTACTTAATTTAGTAATGTATTTAACAAAGCAAGGTGTTAAAACACTAAGGACAGCACTCTGAAGTCACCGTATGGAACGGAACGATCTAGCGCCTGAGTGGTGGAGAGACCAGGTAGATAAATTTGGTGTCTGACGAGTTAATCCTCTTCAGGTGTGTCTCTGCTGCTGCTGCTGCTGCTGCTGCTGCTGCTGCTGCTGCTGCCATGCCCAGACACACACACAGGGGAGGAGCAGGTGAGGGAGAAAGGAGGGGGAGGGGTAAAGCAGAACACGGAAAACAGAAAGTCAACCAGGCTGCCACAGCAGCACCGTGACACAAAGGACAGTTTAGACTCTGCTTCTCACCATATTTTGTACTGCTCTGTTCTTCCTTATGTTTACTGCATAGTGTGGGGTAATATGAATATAACTATTACCAAACCTAAGTATATATTACAGATGGGATAGTATCAGAGCAGGGAAAATAATTTCAAAAGTCTAAATTTACGTACTACATTAAAGTAGTCAATACAAAATGTGGAATTCTCTGAACAGTGGGACATTATAACTTTTTGAGTAACATCAGTGTAAAGATATTTCCATTTCTGCTACTTTACACTTCTCTCCACTACTTTTCAATTAGAAACATTGTAGTTTTTACTTGACAAATACTGGTTATTTTGCTTTTTTGTAAATGATTTTTCTCACAAAACAATGCTAAGAGAAGTGGGATAAGGTGTGCAGAGACAATGCTCATGGTCCTGGACTGATCCACATGCACAAAAGAGCAATAACATAGATGACCCACACACAATGCTGTTATATGTTTGTAGGCCTATACATAGAGGCCACTTAAGTCAGAATTTATGGTTATGGTTTCAAGTCCATCTGCTGACAACGTATGACCATGTCCCAAATCAGAATGGAGAGAATCAGATTTCATGTTATTTGTGCTTGCCTTGAAAGAGACTAAGAAAAGGAAGGTATAATATGGGTGGTATTATAATAGAGAATACAATGACCAACCTTGTTGTAGTTGCAGAGATAAGCTAAAGAAACACTGCAATGCTGTCATAAATGTGTGTGTCTGTGAAAGGATCTGTGAAAGTATTGTGTACTTACAGGTGTGGTCACTATAACAACCTGGATCCATCTGTTCTTGAAGTCAGTGATAAGCCAGGGAAAAGACAAGTGTGCACAGGAAGAGCTGCAGCCCAATAGCTACCAGCCACAGGTGCATTTTAATGGCCTCATAAGTAAGCTTTTTACAGGCAATGGCAGGATTTGATGTGATTAACACCACAACATTAAAACTATGTGAAAAACAGTGATAATCTTGTTACAACACAATGTTCGGCTGGGCAATTTTGGAACCTGGCATTCGCACACACACAGCAGGACAATGCACTCTGACACACTACAAAAAACTGCTCAGGAACAGCTTGAGGAACACAACAAAGAGCCCAAGGTGTCAGCTGGGCCCCCAGATTCCCCAGATCTCAATCTGAATGAACATCTATGGGTCATGTTAGAACAAGTCTGATCCATGCAGGCCCTATCCCCCACATTCTGGGCCCAAGATACAGGTATAATGACTGTACCTTGACAGGTCAGAGCTCTTTTGGCTGGAACCTGCACAATATCGAGTATGTGGTTTTAATGTTGTGGCTGATCGGTGTCAAGGCTCTATGTGTGCAGTTCTTTTGTGATTAAAAGGTCTTGAGCTCTCATGTTTTAATGGCATTTTATAGTTTGTGTTGAGCATTATTTCTGCCACAGTGTATTCTTTTTTGTACTGTCACTGGGAGGCCCAAATTTGACTGATTCCTAACTTTGCAAAGTTTGTGACAGAGCCATTCAGGTCATTCTGATTTTCTGTTACGCAAACAATATAACAATGACAGACGGATAACAATCTGCCTACACACAAAAGCTGGTTTGGACCTGAAAATGGATACACTGCTGTTTGGTTGTTTCCACTCTTTCCGGTTCGGTTCATTATTTTTATGGACAGAATTTCTAGGCGCAGCCACAGGCCGGAGGGGGTCTGGTTCAGAAGCCACAGGATTTCATCTCTGCTTTTCGCGGATGATGTGGTCTTGTTGGCTCCTTTGAGCCGGGACCTCCAGCATGTCCTGGGGCGGTTTGTATCCGAGTGTGAAGCGGCTGGGATGAGAATCAGCACCTCCAAATCCGAGGCCATGGTTCTCGACCGGAAAAAGGTGGCTTGCTCCCTTCAGGTTGGGGGAGAGTTCTTGCCTCAGGTGGAGGAGTTTAAGTATCTTGGGGTCTTGTTCACGAGTGAGGGAAGGATGGAGTGTGAGACTGACAGGCGGATCGGTGCAGCGGCTGCAGTAATGGTCTGTGGTGGTGAAGAGAGAGCTGAGCCAAAAGGCGAACCTCTCAATTTACTAGTCAATCTACGTTCCTACCCTCACCTATGGTCATGAACTTTGGGTCATGACCAAAAGAATAAGATCCCGGATACAAGCGGCTGAAATGAGTTTCCTCCGCAGGGTGGCGGGGCGCTCCCTTAGAGATAGGGTGAGGGGCTCTGTCACCCGGGAGGAACTCGGAGTAGAGCCGCTGCTCCTCCACATCAGGAGGAGCCAGTTGAGGTGGCTCGGGCATCTGTTTCAGATGCCCCCTGGACGCCTTCCTCTGGGGGTGTTCCTGGCATGTCCCACTGGGAGGAGACCCCGAGGAAGACCCAGGACACGCTGGAGCGACTATGTCACTCAGCTGGCCTGGGAACGTCTTGGGATCCTCCCGGAGGAGCTGGAGGAAGTGTCCGGGGTGAGGGAGGTCTGGGTGTCCCTGCTCAGGCAGCTGCCCCCGCGACCCGGCCCCGGATAACGTGGAAGAAGGTGGATGGGTGGATGGGACTCTTTATTGCCTGCTATGAGGATGAGTTCTGTTTACTTTCAGGGCTGAAATGTGCTGGAAAGATTAATAGACAGGTAGATCAATAGTCCCAACACACACTGTAACTCCCCCCAGAACCACAAATTGACAGTTTTACATTTGTGTAAAACATTCATGTTAATCATAGAGCTGTAGAGGGTTGGTCGGTACTTTATGGACAAAGTGACATCACCACTTTTAAGCACAACCAGGTAAAGTAATAAAAGAATAATGTTTGTTTGGTAGTAAAAACAATTACTGCAGGAAAAGTCAAAGTCATGACTGTAACAATCCCCAGATCCCCTGGCTGCATGTGGAAGTATCAGTTTGCAAGATAGTGAACCCCTAAATTGATCCTGATGAGCAGTTGGCATCTTGAATGGCAGCCTCTGCCATCTGTATGGATGTTTGTGTGAATGGGTGAATGAGTTGTAAAGTGCTTTGAGCGGTCAGTAGACTGGAAAAGTGCCATAGAAGTCCATTTACCATTTAACTGAATATAGACATCCTATATACTACTAACGGGGATTGATGTGAGAGATTTCAGCAACATGATCATCAATCTGATCCAGGAGCTGTTTTCTTACTTCCAAATGGCAAGTTCTATTGGCCACAACTTTAGTACTAACTGCTGAGAGTTTCTTTCATCTTTTTTATCATGAGAAGCAATAGTGGTGCTGCTTTGTACTGAACTTTCCCATATCTACTGATGGTCTGACAATCAGTCTCAGTCAGTGTACTGTAGCATCTTGTTTCTTTTTGACATTTTGGTAACAGAGTCTGACTCAAATAAACATTTCACCCATACATGAAAAATCAATGATTATCTCCTAAACAACTGAAGTAGAAAGGGAATCGTTCGTAATCTAAGTGTCAAGAACCCCCAAAATCCTGAAATAAAATCAAGAGTAATTGGTTATTTGAACCCTTTTTCTAACTGAAATAATCACTGTAACTGCTTCACTATAGAAAAAAGCATTAGTGCACACCCCACCTGAAGTGGGTGCACAAGCTTAACTATGTGCTGAGGGTGTAAATAACCTCATCTGGCTTACAGGGACTTGGATTACCCTGGACCAGCTGTTTTGTGCCCATCTACTTAGGTTTTTAGGAGAATGCTGCAGCGCCATTTTGCTGGGAAGCTCTAGGAATGTTCTGTGGACATTTCTACAGACCTTTCAATCTGCATAGGAGTGAGTAAATAAGGGCTGGAATGTTCCTTTAATCTAGGTGGTGCTCTTTGCTTGACTTTCAGTCACAGCTCATGATCATTTCCTAGTTGCTCTTCAATTTTATCAAAACAAACAAGACACAAAACTCATCACTTCCTGTGACACAAGATTTTTTCCAGTTGAAGACTGAATGACTAAAAAGCAAAGCAAAGCGCTTAAGCTTTCAGAAACTAGAAAATGGAAACTCCACCGATGACACAAGCAGAAAACAAACAATGTTTTACAACTTCAACAAACTACTATTACAAATACCTTGTGATATGCTCTGCTCACCCTACTTTGAGGCATTCCACTTGTATACTTGAGGTGTATGTTGCTGGAGAATTTCCTCAGAGGACATTATCATGTTCTGTCATTTTGCCTATAAATAGTGGCCATGTATTCCCATGCAGAACCAGTAATGCTCATTTACATACAGTACATGCAGTATGAGTATTTAAATAAATTCTTACTGTCGTAGCTGCAGCAACAAACCACAACAACAGTGTCTTAGTAAAAATAAAGGAATGGTACCTGTACACTTGATGTTATAAGGCCACAGCAGAATAAACACACTAGTCAATAAAAAGTAATACGTCTGGGCATTCTACTCTATCTTGGTCAAGGAGAAATAACCTTTTTAATGTAGCTTTAGTCAATGAAAACCATTAGTGTTTTAGTCTTTTTAGTCAACTTCATCTTTTTTACATTAGTTTATTTTTCCTTACTCTAACCAAGTTGTGTATGTGCCTAGCCTACGCAAACCTTAGCCCTTAGACAGTGTTGGAACTTGTTACACAAACACTGGAAAATTATTTTTGGGGAAAGGGAAAAATAACACAATGACTGATCCTCCACATCAGACCCGCATCAAAAATCATAACAATCCAGCTAATGTGTAAAAAAATGTGTATGAAGTTGAAGTTGTTGATAAGAATGAAGTCCACACTGGACCAAAACTGATCATTCTGACCTGACAGTAGCACTAGATGAAAGCTCAAGAGGCTCATCATTTTTTGGAATCATCCTCTGAATATCAAATGTCATTGACAGCAGCAGATGAGACACTGACAGGAAGACAAACTAACATCCTTTTTCTTTTGCAACCAACTCAGGAAATTAGACTCAACTTTCTTTCCAGATGCCAATCAGTTTGTATAATTTAGTTCTTAGTTTTCATATCTGCAAATGTGTATGTATTCTCTTTCCTCTCAGGGCTCAGAACAGCCACTGCCTCTAAACACAAGGAGGAGTTTCAGCTTCTCATCTCTTCGAATGAAAAGTAAGTGGGTCATTGTGTATTTGTGGTGTTAAATGTCCTAGCTTTATAAGAGACACTACCTTTACCTCAACTAGTGTTTCACTTTTTAATAACTCACTTTCACTATGTCAATGTAAAATTTCCACAGAAAGGCATAACAGTTATGACGGTGGCGGGTTTACACGGCGGAGAGGGTTGCTGTCGTTTTCATCAGTGCGAGAATCATCGAGAAAGGGTAAAAATTACATTTTCACAATTCCTGTCAAGTTAGTCAGCTTCTCATTCTGTCTTTGATCTGCCAAGTTGATGACAATAAGTTTCAAGATTCAAGTGTTTATTGTCATATGCACAGGAAAGAAACATGTTCCTCTGTACAATGACATTCTTCCTTTGCTGTCTACAGAATGCCAACTATGTAATAAAGAAATATATACAACAAAAAAACAATATACAAAGTAAAGCACTTTTACATGGCATAAATAAGAAAAAGCAGCAACAATAATAACAAAATAGTGCAAATCTGAACTTTGTGCTTTTATGCATGTGCAAAATGTAAAAAGTCGGGACAGTTATGAGGAAGATTAAACGTTCTTTAGTCTGGTGGTCTTGGATTTAACACTTCTGTACCTCCACCTGAGGGTAGAAGAGTGAATAGTCTGTGCTAGGGGTGGGTGGGGTCTTTGAAAATAGACGCAGCTCTCCTGTGGACTCTGCAGTGCTAGAAACTGTGCAGAGAGGGCAGTGGAGTCCTGGTGATCTTCTCAGCAGTCTCTACCACTCTCTGCAGACGTTTGTAGTCCAAAGCAGAAGTGCTACCATGCCAGACAGTGATACAGCCGGGAGGCGACATGCCAAACTGCCAAACAGCCTCCTCAGAAAATACAGCTGATGTTGGGCCCTATAAATAAAATAAAATATAAAATAACCTGACAAATCACTTTATTCCCTTATGATGAACACTAGCTGGTCACAGCTTTAGATGCCATCTTCTGAAAACTTTCTTTTTCATTTTCAATCCTTAGAGTCCACGCCAGATGAAGAGGGTGCCTCACAGCTATACAACTTTCAGGACCAGATGAAGAAGACAGGCAGGAATGAAGGTAAAATGGGTATCAAGTGGACGTGCCAGAGCATGACTAAATACTAAATGGAGCATAGCAAACTTTAAGGCACAACATTTAAGTCACACTTGTACTAGGTGACTGGCATCAACTTTTTCATTCATGCATCACAATTACCTACAGCTTGGCTACTGGTTGACCAATCATATTTATACAGGTGCACAGTGCAACTTCTTGAACCGTGCTGCAGGAATTAGCCTTAAACCATTTTTGCAGTCTGAGGATTTTTGGTTTAGTTATAAGACTAAAATGACATCTGTCGTTAACATATGCTTAAGGTATTTTCACATTTTGCTCTACGGCATGAAATACATCTGTAAGTAAAGAGTACTTGTCTTTAAAAAGGTGGTTGCTAACAAATGGCTAAATGAGACAACAGAGGTTGTCAGGGACAAATGTCATCATGCCGAACACAGACACTCACCTACCGGTACTTACTGTCCTTGTGTATAACAGGCATAGTGGTGGTTGATGTTAAAGTCATGTGACCGTTAGCTTTTTATTTCTGATGATCACACTTGCACTTCAAATATCATGTTTATTGGTGGAGACCATCTTGCTGCACACATCATGTATCATAAAGTACAATAAAATGTGTGTTGTCCACAGATCTTACTTTCTGCAACAATACTAAATTTAAATAAAATAGAGTTTTGTGGGGTAGGGCGATGCCAACGTCCCATTTACATTAAATAGGTCACTACCACAGCACTGTATTAGGCTGTGTTCAGACAGAGTGCAAGGGGAATTTTAGAAACAGCAAGACTGCATAAAAATCAGGAAAAATAAACAATGTTTCACATATAGTCTAAACACACCTTTACTCGTCTGATACACGCATGCCTATATAATTAGCTGCTACAGCTCCCTCCACCATCACAGCCTCCTTTTCATGTGCTACGTTTTTGTATTGCTCATTAAACCAAGATTTAATGTTGATGCGTTAGGCAGGGATTAGTTCTCCAGCAGAATCCTCGTTGCTGTTTAGGTTCTTCCAAGGGTGGGGTCTTTTTTGCTATATCTAAATGTATCACTATTTCTTGTCAATTACAACCCAGGCTCTCAAAAAAGGACATTAATGTTCTACTAATTTCCAACACCCATGCCATTTTAAAAGAACGTTAATGTTGATGCAGGATGGCCTCAGGTGACCCAACACTTCCTGTGGACTGGGAGAAGCACATGGACCTAATTTCTGAGAGACAGGGCTGTAAAAACAGTGCATATAGTTTATCATAATGTAATACACACCATAATTGCTCACTTGAATACAGGTATAAGCAGAGGCTGCACACATTTCCATATTTTTCCTGTGGTTGTGACTCTGGAGGTAATTTTCAATTTTGTCTTCTACATTAAATCGCCACAGAATCTAATTAGGAGATTAAATTGAGCCAACAAGACACCAGATGAATTGTAAGCTAAGAATAAAATATAAATGTAGCAGTAACATTTTTAAGATGGAATGATATATTGGTCCTTTTGTAAACAAATACGACCACAAGAGATAAGAACTGTATTTCAGTTCTGAGATGAAAGGTATACATCTGATAACTCTGATCACTAAAAGTAACCATAGAAATTCCATTCAGGCGAGGGTGTCACTCTGCGTAGAAAAGTGGTGGGGACAGGCACAAATGACTGGCTCCAAACTGCCTTCAACATATGTGATTAGGTGATGTGATGAGGAGATCCCGTGAACAAGAACAGTGTTCCTGTGCATGTTGTTGGCTGTTTCTTGACATTGGTTTACAGTGTCAGCAGATGCAGATGATATTTAACAGGTCCCTTGGAAAGTAAAAGCTTTTCTTGCCTGCGCTTCATCAAAGACTTTGTTGCTGTTGGCCAGTGGAGCTCCTGTCTTCGTGTTTACCTGTTGAACTGGGAGTCTGCTGCGCTGTGGTGTCGCTGACCTACTCCAAAACAGTTTCATATTCGTAGGGCTCGTGTTGGTTTGACCTCGTCTACTTGTCTTTAACTTGACGTGTGCTGCAGTTGACTGATAGCAGTATATGTAGTGGCCGTTTTTCGCTCGTGACTTGAACGCAGCACAGCCGCTCGGGCACGCTCCCAGCTGAGCTGTCTGACTGTGTGAAGCACGCGGACCGTGGTGAGCGCGAGCCTGGATGCGACGTCTGTAGGGGAATGGAGACGATAAAGTTGTCCTGTCGTGTTACTGAGGACCCGTACAGAAACGGCTGAGAGGACGACAGTGGTTGTGGATTAAAGCAACAATGAGTGATGCGGTGACGAGGAGAAGAAAAGGGCCCGGACTGGCGAACTTCAGGAGCAGATGGAGTGAGTAGTGCAAAGCTGACACAGCCGAAGCTATTAACATTCATTTATTTACCTAGATTTGGACCAGATGTGTGAAATTCGGATTTAAAGCCTATGAAAACTGTAATCCATAACACATGGACATACAATCTAACGTCACCAGTGAACCTGGATTTGTTTCTTGTTTAAATGTTGCTTACCGTCGCATACCTGTTGAAATGTGCAGCGTTGACCTGTCTCCAGCAGGTCGTGCCTGCTTGTATATCCGGGTATCGGGCAGGAGTCAATCCCTGATCTAAATAGGAAGCTAGTTAGACTTAGTTAAGAACGTTAATAGTTGGCATTAGTCCTCAACATACGACCCTCCGTACTATGTTTTTGTAGTTTAATACCGTGGGTAATAAGCTAAAATAAAGTGCATGGTGAAATATAAACCTGCTTAGTTGAATAAAGGACGCCGATTATGTGTTCTGTAGCCCTCCGAGATATGAGTGTTGCCTCGAACGACTAGGACGTCAACACGAATTCACGTATGAGGCTGCAGTTCAGTTTGGCGGCAGGTGCACATTTTAATTTAGAGTTTTGTATCCCCACCCCGATGAAACAAACCATTAACAACTGCTTCACTGTGTCTAGTGGCTGCGACAAGTGGCACTTATATACTTCAGCATGTTTCCTAACTTGATAAGTCACCTTTTAGCTTTTTTTTTTTTTTTTTTTTTTGTATTATTGAACTGTAAATTGGGATTGCCTAAACCTCAGGAACTGAGACGACAGTCACAAGAAGCTCTCCTGTTGCAACAGATGATAGCAGTCTATAACATCATTTTAACACACCAGACTCCAGGCAAAGCATTAAAGCAAGAATGTAGTCATCTACAAAACACAATTTAGAAGCCAAAAACTGCTATGTTTTGGATCTATCTTGTAAAATAGTTAAATGGGTAGGTTGATCGATTTTATTTGAGATCTGTAGGTTTGCAGGTTTTCTCAGTGCAAATATTAGTGCAAGATTCAAGCAGCTTTAGTTGTGCCTTTGTGACGGCGCCGTTCCTTTTCTTAAAGGCCTGACTGGTGTTGTAACATGTTCAGGAGCCTCAGGGCTGTTAAACAGGACTGTTACTTCCACCCACATCACAGCTGAACAACAGTAGCACAACTAGGCAAATAGTGTGGGCTAAAACTCTGATACAGTTGTCATACCAAGAATAGATAAATGACACTTCAAGCTAGGATCATTTTACTTTGTGTTTTATGTTTTTCTCTGGGTGACTGAATTAATGCAGTGCGACAGCAAGCCATGGGTGTGGAAACACTTCCATTGCTATCAACACAGCACGACAACCTTGCTCTTTCAACAGAAGTTGTGCATTGCAGACATGAAGAAGCCTCTGGGATGAGAGGTGAAACATCAGACAAGATACTGAAACAGGTCCAACTGCTTAAGATACAGAACTTAGAATTGCAGACTTGAGGCTTTCGTGTCAGTTATTATCACAGAGATTCATTATCTTGTATCAAGAAAATTATAAATGGGCTTTTCTTTCTTTGTACACTAGAAGTATTAAAGGTTTGGTTCATGCAAATACATTTTTTAGAGCCTGACCAATACAGTGGTTGGCTGATATTATTGGCCGATAGTGATATACCACAGATATTTCAGTATGAACATATTTATTGTCATATGTGGCAATAAAAAAACTTTTTGATTATTAAAAATGTTTGAACAATTACAAATATTATTCCATCTACAGAAGACGTACCAGAGGTTCAGCAAAACAACTAAAACAAAAACTAAAGTCACATCTTCTAATAATCCACAGGAGACCCTGTCCTCATTTTTCAAAAGGACTCTCTTTGGTAAAAAAAAGAAAAGTTGTTGCAGAGATCGACTTTCCTGGCTTTCTGCTTCTCCTGTCATTTATCTTTCCCAAACATGAGATACCTTAACAGTTCCAAGTAACACTGAAACTTGTGACTTTCACTTTTACTTGAGCCATTTTCCAACAAGGTATCTTTCTGTTCCTTCTCTCTCTCCTGTTATTTAGATTTCTCTTTTTGTTGTGACATCTAAGAGGTCATTTTTTTTGCTCGTTGTTTAGTCTCTTAAATGAGAAATATGAATTAAGAAGTGAGAAATATTCGTCGATCACCAAACTGTTGTCCCCAAGTGAGGTTTACTGTCTGAAAGTGAGCCCTAAGATGAAGAGAATGTAGTTTTTAAATTGTTGTGTTTTTTTTCCCTTAAACTATTGATTTACCACCTGAAAGATAAGGTTAGCAGTGTTTTTCTGCTGAAGTTTGACTTTTCCACGTGACTTGAATGCAACACAAGAATGAAACTCATGTCATCACAGTCTTAAGTAAACAAATGATTCAGCTGTTAGACTGCTAGTGCTGCAATATACACAGAGGATTAATAGGAAAACTGACTTGTGTAGCAGAACCTCTGTTGTTGACAACAGGAAGATGTTAACATCGGGTGCTCTAAGACATTACTATTTACCATCCAAATAAATGAGACTGTACTTTTACGGGCAGCTCTGGGTGGCTTAATCTGATAAAATAAAGATCCTATGGTCGACAATGACCAGAGCCATGCAGAGAAATCATACATCTAATACTAAAATATATAGCACAGACATGATCAGAAAGTTATATTGTTTATTCTGTAACCATCTGCTCTGGAGCACCTACTACAAGTGTGATAAAAGTCAGCACTGATGTTTCTTTGTTTGGAAGTCGGCACCCTGTTACTGTTACTGAAAGGAGCACAGTTTAGTTTCTGCTTTTGTGTTGGCCAAGTGATCTCAGTTGCTTTGTTGAAGCAGGTCAGTTTCGGGTAATTGTGTAACTGAAGGGTGTTTCAGAAAGTGGGATTTCTGATAAATGTCCAACCTACAACAGTAAACCAAGCCTGGATACAGAATAGAGCACTAATAACTGGCCCCAAGCTATTGGGTCATCAAAAAGAAGGATATGTGATATAATGTGATAACTGACAGGCTATTAACTGATGATGGACCTACTGTCTGTCGTTGGGCTACATGTTCTTTTAAGTGCTTGGTTATTTGTGTTACAATGCTTTGAAGACAGAGGCTATTTGTTATCTTATTATTAGTCCGGCAAACTTTCATATGGAATTTTATGGGACAGGGTAACACAAACTTGGTAATTCAGCATACATTAACTGTATCAGGATCAGTCTGAAGTAAAAAACTAAATGTTTTTGGTGTTTGGCTGGGTTACTATTCTCTCACACTTTGTCTAGTTCCAACAGAAAAACGCAACATGAGCCACACTCTAATGCAGGACATTCTGTTTTATAGAGAACATTTAAATCAGTTGGATCTAAGTTGCCATTGAAATGTGACCTACCACACAAGCTTGATCCTGGTCAAGCAGGTTGTCAGGCATAGCTTAACGTCAGGCTCATCTGACAATATAATCAGTCTGCCAGATTGAAACACAGTGCTTTTTATAAAAATATCCTGCCAAGCAGTCCCTCAAAGCATATGTGACATTTATTTATAGCATATTTTATTTTAGTACATGGGCTCAGTTATAAGTAACCTATGATTCAAAATTCAGACCTTTTTCAATTTCACAGTATCTCAGACCAGATCTGAATGCACTGCAAAAAGTTGCTTTATCTAACCCATATGGACTCTGGCACATTTTCCTGGTTAGTGCAGTTCATATGGGCTGGAGTCAAGTTGAACTGAAACAACCAGACCGAGACAGTCGAAATGGTGGAACTCAGTCCACTTCCAAGCCTGATGATCCAAAAATAAATGATTTTAAAGGCTACATTTCTGAACCAACCCATCTCTTGATTGTGAACTGTTCAGGATCTGTAGCCTACAAGCTGTGTATTTACTGTATGTGTATCATTTCTACATTCATTTCTCTGATTAATGCATCAAAAGACCTTAAAACTGTTTGTATCCTCCTCAACATAGGTTGTCCATTCACAATAGTCCAACGAAATGTGTGCTAGGGTGATCCTTTACTAGTGTGCAAGACCAGTCCTTTTTGTCCTGTCTCTACATGCAGTTGATTTACAGTCTAATTACACTGATAATGTTTATAATCCGTTATTTCATAAAAAGTTGATATGCATCACAAGCATTAAAGTGCTGTTTAGTCTGAGTTTTATTTCCCTACGTGTGTCCTGATGATGCAGGCTGACAATTGCCAAACTGTCCAAACTGTCAAATCAACAAGTTACTCATCAGTCTGTATAGCTTGTTTACTCTTTTTGGTTAATTTGTATAAAAGGCATTGTGAACAGGAACTGCACCCGAACTACAATGTAACAATGTATAATTCGTCTGAAATTGCTAGTGGTTGCAAACCTAACATAAAGTTAGCATTAGTATATGGGATGTAGATAACAGCCATTAGTTAATGCAGTTTTTAATGGAAGGAGGCAGTCTCACAACTGTCTATTGATGGTGCGTTCTCTCTGTCGTGTAGGTGAGCAGCCGAAAGGTAACCATATCCCTGATGTCGCTGCGAAACACAGTGAGTACAGAAGCAGCAGTAACAAGGAGCATCTTCTACACTATCCTTTTCCTTTCAAACATGTTATTTGTCATTTTATGTCCAGCCGCTCATAGAAGACAGAGTTTCGTTGGACTATTTCTTTGATACCTTAAAAGGTGGCTCTAAGGTGTGTGGATAATTCCTGTGCTGAGGAGCAGTTATTAAAATAGATGCAATCACAAAAATTACCTCCGAACGTTTAAAAACATTTGTGAACACTTGCAGCATAATCCACTTATTTGATCTGTGTGCTCTGTATCAGTGTTGGTGACATAAATCTTGAGTATGCTAGAGACGGCACAAGTCTAATCAGCCAGAACAATACAGCAGCACTTGCCTTTAAACTAGCAGGGGAAGTTAATGTTGTGTGAAGGTTTAAGTATTGAGCAGCTGCTGGTTTTCTTTCTCCATCAGGCATCCCATCAGGTGATGATGAAGGTGAACGACAAGGGGCCCTCAAGAGGTTTAGTGCCATGTGGTCCTCCTTCCGCAGAGGCAAACGAGACAGTGAGTATGGTATTACATTACATTAGCACATCAAAGAAACATTATTTATTTTTCAAATTAAAAGTGCCTCCTCTTTCTTATTCACTTTTCACTTAATGCCTGTCAGACCATAAAGTGTTCCTGTGAAATTAATGTGTGCATCCTCACAAAACAGGTTAAGCTGGATCTTTAGTCACTTTGTCATTAGGGGTTACACGACTTCTGATATTTTATAGTCACAAGGGGGTTGTAGAATTGCCGGTCTGCACACGTACTGAACAGACCTTACCTTACTGTATTGAGCTGCTGTAGGTTGTTGTGATCTGAGTTCTAATGCAGACCACAAAATCGTACTCCTTAGAGACATGACATAGACACATTTTTCGATTCAGTGTGACCTGGGCTTTCAGATTAGATATCATTATTGTTGATGTCCATCACGACTTCAGTAGATCGTCTTGACCTCGTCTACACACTGTAAATTGTGTTCCAAATGAGTTGCTGTCAGATGATTTGTTGGTAAGATATTTGTCCTAACAAGCAGTTGAACTGGTGTACTAATAAAGTGATTGATTAGTAGATGAGAAGCTGTTTCAAATATGGATTATGATAAATGTCATCTGTTCTACAACGAAAGACCCCTGACACATTTTGTTTGCTAGTTTGTTTCGTCAGAGTACACACATGTTGTCAGTGTTAAGGCTGTGTTTAAAGATCATATTTTTCTATTCAAGTCTATCTTCATTTCAGTGATCCAACGGATTGCTTGATTCATAAAATCTCAATTGATCTTTCAAAATATGCCCTTTTAAAATGTATGATTATAAATTAACTCCAATCCTCCAAGCACCAAATGCAGGTAGATTCTTTTGTTGTTAAAACCAAAACAGAAATTAGATTAAAAACTCTGCTGGGAGTCTTTACCACATTTTGATGTCATTTATTTGTTTGTTTGTTTGTTTGTTTGTTTATTGGAGAGGGACACTGCACAGCTTCAGAGTTATATAAAAGCTCATATACATCTGCTGTCCCAATAAGATCAATTCAGGAAATCAGTGGCAATACCAATCCCTAGTCAGTGGCAACAATCTGAAGAACAACTGAGCCTCAGGTCCCAACTTCATGGATTCATGACAGAACAAGTTTTTCAGGTTGAACCTACAGTATATCTGCATACCCCAAACCCTTTGTAAGGCAAAATAAGCTTTATTAATATTAATCCAGATATTAAAGGAACAGTTTAGTCAAAAAAGAAAGTTATTGTTAAGAATGATTTGTGCTATGACAGGTTAAACTTTGACCTGACCACTGGGGGGGTTGTACCACCCACCCACGGATGGCTTGCAGCATTCTCAACAACTGAAGTGCAGGGGGACTAAAAACCTAAAAACACAACAGAGTTTCCTAAGTTTTTGAAGGCTCTGAGATCTTAAATTGATTTTAAAGTTATTTACACCATATTTTATGATTAAATCTTCACTGTAGCAACCAAGTTAAAAGCAGTTTTCATTTTTTAGGTGCAGTTTTCATGTTCTGGTGGAGTGGGGTTTGAACCATCAGGCCTTAAACACACAGGGACGAGTTTGCCGACCTGAGCGTTGAGAACCTCTTGCTGGGCTGCTTTTATTTGAGACAAAAAGGGAGGAATGTAGAACACATGAGCAGGCTTGCAGCCTGTTAAGGAGACAGGGCTGTTTGTATGGAAGTGAATGGACTCTGAACAGAGCAGTACAGTCAACGGCAGAGATGGCTTTATAGGTGTATTATCTGTGGGCAAACATTTGTTGAAGACAAAATAAAAATAAATGTTTTAGTAGAATAAGGTGTTCTATCCAAAGAGGGGATAAATATAACTATACTCAAGAGTCAGTCTCTTCCCAACAGTTTTCAGTATCAAAAACCACCTAATCATTAGCTGGATCATGGACAAAAATTATGTGATATTAACCTAATTGCAACAATTGCTTAAATTTGCCAACCACACTGTAACATAGTTAAAAACTGCTGTGCTGTGTTAATAACAGCACATCCAGTCAAAATCAGTGGCTGTTGACAGTCAGGAGTTAAAATCATACAGTGAATTCTAATTGTTTGCTTCCCGCTCAGGTTGCTGCCCATCATTCTCAGAACATTTTAAAAATATTTGATTATTATTATTATTAGAGTTGAGACTGTCACTAACATATGTCTCGGCAGGAGAAATTATGTTATTAATAACATAAATATTATTGAGAAGATGTTCAACATTCGGGTAAATGCTTAGCTTGTGCTAAGCTAAGCTAGCAATGTTGCGACTCCAGCTCTGTTCTTTACACACAGGCATGAGATGGAGGTCCACCTGAACATCTCACTCTCTGAAAGAAAGAGATACTTAAGTGTTAAACTCCATGCAAAAAATAAAAAACAGCGTGTGAGTGGAAAAATGTTGTTTGTGTCCCTTAATTGAGGGTATTCTTGATAATGATTCAACACATCAGAATCAGAGTCAGAATGCTTGATCAGTCCCGGGGGAGGGGAATTGTTTAAACATTGACGTCTGAATGTCACATGCCTCTGTCTTCTCCTCCCCTCCAGGTAAGATTTTCTGTCTCTCAGACCATATTTATCTACCTTTCTGGGTTCTACAGCAGTAAGTATAAAGTGACAGGCCTGTAACAAAGCAAGGTGGAAAGGCATTGTACTACTGTGATGTGAACCATCACAGTTCAGGGACCAATTGCTGATCTAATGAGGCCTGTAAACCTTTCCATCTGGATCCCAGGGTTAACCCTGCATGCTAAAGCACAATGTATTTCTACATCTTGGTGTAGGAGTCAAAGACGCTGAGCCGACAGAGCCGCAAGGCCCAGTGGAGGCAAACGAGACATCCAGACAGCACCGCTACGTCAGTGGGCAGTACTTCTTTGAGTATCTGGTGGTGGTCAGTCTCAAGAAGGCCAAGGGCAGCAGCAGCTACGAACCTCAGATCACCTACCAGTTTCCCAAGGTCAGTTTCATGATAGGCTGCAAACATATTCAGTCGGTCAGCCTTACAAGGTAAACCATGGAGTGTTTTTTTTAGTGAGACAGATGACACACATATACATATACATATACATATATATACATATACACATATATTGCCACGGTTACACAGGATGATCGATGTTGAAAGAAATGGTAGTTTAAACAACATTAAAATGAAATGCAGGACAGAACAGAGGAAACTCTTCATAGGAAATAGAATTAAACTTTTATCTTATAAACAAATATAATTAGACAGGAAATCACCATTTATTAGGAGGTTGGCTGCTTTGTGCTTAACTATTTTACTTTATAAATCTAAACTGTGTATTGGACTGTTTGACATATTAGAAGAACACAGAACATGAATGTGAAACACAGATCCCATCAGTGAGTCAGGAGTTAAATAATCAATTAAGAGAATACACATATCATTTCTGCTGGAGGATTGCAGTAGGTAATGTCATTAATATTATCCTCATTAAACGCCCCCAGACCCCCACCACCCCACCCCCCGCAGGGACCTTTTCTTCCAGTCTAACCATCAATTTTCCTTCTTAAACAGAATGGGGGTGTGGATAATAGTCAAATGTGATTATTACTGTACTGGCAAGATCAGCATCATTAGCATGGATTAGAGATTATTCATAGCGGTTTTTGAGTAACTGCAGAGTTTATTCATGGTCAAACTTTAACTTGCACTGTACATTTACTGCAACTAAACAGCTTCTCTGCTAAACTTTCCCCTCTGTTCCAGTTGCTAACACCTTCTCCTCCTCCTCAGTTAAATATTGGTGTTTTTTCTCATTTCCAGTCAACCAGATTTTGAAGTGACAGATAATTGTGAAGCAGCAGGGGCAGAGTGGAAGATGAGGGCCACTGTATGATACAATGTTCAGGGTCCTGGCCCACCTGGCTCTCATAGGGAATGGGAGATGAGGCCAAGTGCCATAGATGGTTTAAATAATTGATTTACTTAAACTGGATCAGTTTTATCCAAAGTATGATCAGGCAGACCCAAAGTGACCACGACACCAGAGGATTTATACATCAAGCTACATCAAGTTAAACAAAAGCAACTTCATAACAGATACAGAATTAAGTTTCAAAACCACTTCTCTGGAGTAGAAACAAGGTTAAACCCTTGGTCTGAGCTATACCAGAATTTCATAGTTGATGACCGGAAAAAAGTCCTATTTACAGATTTATACTAGTTTGAGATTTATGTTTACAGACATGTGTATACCATTTCAAAAAAGAATACATATAAAATATGAATAGAACTTTATTTTATTATCCAATTTGACAGTCAGTCCTAACTGAAATAGATCACAAATATTGGCAAATGTTCATTTGCAGCATGTGCTTGAAGTTGTCTTGCTTGATGTGTATTAGCTATTCGTTTGGTTAAGATAAAAACTGTTCAGCTGCGTGTAGCTGCTGGGAAGTAACAGCATCCTCAGATCGATGCATATACTTGCGTACAAGCCCATACCCACATTTAAGGACTGCGTCAGAGGCGTTTCCCATACAGGTATAGGTATCTGAACACTGTTACTACTGATGCAACCTGGTTTTATGAGTGGCCAGGTTGGATTCATGTATCACATTTCAGGCTGACCAAAGGTTGCTCCAAGTTTTTATTAGCCACCTTTCAAGCCTTAGCAAGTGTGAAAGGAAGTTAGTTGCTACACTATTCTAAAAGCCTTGCTGTAAAAATAGTGTGGAGATTTTGACTGCATGTAGTGTTGATTGCATACACACATGACTTTATCACTTCAGAGTGTAAAATCAGTTACAGCCACTTGAACTGGACCTCCTGAAGAAGAACTGGGGAACTTCATTCCCACTGTAAAGAAAGGGAAACTGATCAGTAAGATACTGATGACAGTTCTCAGTCATCCAGGTCATGGTAAGTCTAAGTGCTGTAATGTGGGCAACTGGACTTGCTTCAGTTTCTTGAAGACGTTTCACATCTCATCTCAGAGGCTTCTTCAGTTCTAACTAACTGGAGAGGAGTTAGCTGGCTTTTAAACTCTGCGTGGGAGTGTCTTTACAGAGTCTGTGTGTGTGTGTGTGTGTGTGTGTGTGTGTGTGTGTGTGTGTGTGTGTGTGTGTGTGTGTGTGTGTGTGTGTCTGTTTGACTCTCTCTTTGTGTCTGGATTATTTTAAAGAACAGAGATGTGTGTTTGTTAACCTTCAGAGAGATGGGATGGCGAGATTTCAGAAGGAGGAGGAGGAGAAGACGCTCAAGGCAATCACTCTCTTCTGTTTCCCAGAGGGCATCAACTGGGCCCCTTTGACAGAATACCACAGGTACAACAGCTACTGTCAGCTGGTTTATCACTTTAATGTTCCTGTAGATAGGGTTCGGTGTATTGTACATCACTATACAACTCTTGTTGTGAGTTTACTTGTCTGATTCCAGTGAGACCTTCTCCTTTGTCCTGACTGAGATTGATGGCAGCAGACGAAATGGGTACTGCAGGAGGTTACTGGTCAGTAGGCTGAAGATGTCTTTACTGTGTCATCATTTGAGCTAATTTTCTTAGGTTTATTAAATACTCTCTCCTTACATTCTCCAATCTGCAGCCTGGAGGGCAAGGAGCTCGACCACCTGAGGCTTACTGTATCATCAGCTCGCTGGCATGCTTCGGCCTCTTCTCCAAGGTGAGTTCAACTGAACATCTGCAAAAGAGGGAATCTTTTTAAGTGTCCTTCTGCTTCTTTTAATGTGACTAAACTTTTGTGAATCCCTAAGCTAATTACTTCTCCTAGAGCTAATTGGAGCCAAAAGTCAGCCAACCTCGAGTACAGTCAATGAGTTTGGCTATTGGGGCATCAGAAAATGAAATGTGGACTACAGGGATTGAAAAACAAAAACAGTGTATGCTATTGCCTTGCCCTTATTCTTTAATGTCATTAAACAGAAATGGATGTCCACGGTCAAACATTTACATGCCTTTAATAGACACTTATCAGGAGCAATAAGAACAATGCGACATTGCAGCTGCAGTCCTTTCTGAAAAAGGTCTGTCGCACTATGGATGACAATGAAACAATCAATTTTTTATCGTAGAATAAAACAAATGATTCCTGCATGGTCTCTGCAGCCCACCCACTGGTAACACGGTGCTCCTACAGGCTGTTCAGAATCTGCTCCTTTCGTTATGTAACAAAAGGAGTCATTATCATAGGCCGACCTCCTCTGTGCGGTGATAGGAGATATCTGAGAGGGGGGCGATCATCCCTGAGGTGAAGTTCGGTGTGTCCAGCAGTGAAACAGCAGTGTTTCACAATGTCGTCGCTTAAAGCTAGACATGCAAATTGCTCTGTTGTTGGTTGTCAAACTCAACATAAGTGCCCATATTCTGTCCCAGCTACAGAACAACAGAAGAGACAGTGGTTGCTTTTCATATTTTAAGACAACGTGCCGGCCGCGGTTCATGTTAGCTTGTATGTGTCTGCTAACCAGTTCACATCGGACTGCTTCAGTAATGAGGGTCAGTACAAAGCTGGCTTTGCCTCGACACTGACCCTCGTAAAAGGATCAGTCCCAACCATACTGGACCCAGCAAACTGCACCTGAGCCACTGGAAAGTGTCGCCGCGGTTTGATAGTATTTACAGTTGCCTACGAGTCTGGTGAAGTCAGCTGGAAATTGGCTAGCTAGTTAGCTCCACTTCGGTCCGCTATGCAATGGAGTTTGAAGCGAGTTTAATGTTAATGATATTACGATGGAGCTTGGTTGTCACAGTAAAAAGTCTGGAAACATGTGCAGACTGAAGACAGAGACGATGCAAACAGTGTCCAAGAGTTTGGAGACAAACACAGCTTTCGCTAGCTGTTAGCCATTAGCTTAATGGTGGTAACTGTAACAGCACATACAAACAAACTAACATTATTCAGACACACTAACCATCCTGAAACGTCCTGCTGCAGCCGCAGAGTCTGTACTTCTTCAGGAGCCTCTCCTTCTGGGTCCCATTCTGGGTCAAACTGGTACGGTTGAACAAAAAAATGTCCGCAAGGCATAGCCTTATATCCACAGTAAACATTAGCGCATGCTACTGCTAATGCAAGGGGAATCCTCTCCATGAGAGTGCTTCTTCTTCTTCTTCTTCTATTAGCTTTTTTTGGCGGTTGGCAACCAGCTTTTAGGTGCATTCACCGCCATCTACTGGACTGGAGTGTGGGACATGAGATGGTCAGGGGGAAAAAAAGAAGAAGAAGAAATGAATTGTTATTCCCTGTAGTCTATATCCTATACCTGTGTCCTTTAAGTAGTTCATTAAATTACTCAAACCCTTTTTTGGTGTATTTCCTAATTAATTCCTTAGAGTCAATTCCAGCTTTTCTTTTGTCAGCATTTGGATCACTTCCTGTCATTCATCCCTGTACTTACTACCCTCCAGCAATATATGTTGGACTGTTTCCGGTTGTGTACATTGTGAACACAAACCTGTTGGATGTTTCCTTATTTTACTGAGTGTGTGTTTGAGTCCTGTGTGTCCTATTCTGAGTCGCGTTAAGATAATTTCTTCCCTCTGGTTCCTGCCCTGTATATTACTATTTTTGACTTGTGGTTGTATGCTGTAAAGATGTTTTCCTGTGTTCATACTATCCCAATTTCCCTGCCAGGTTTTGTACATGTGTTTACTGATGATAGATTTGATTTCTTCCCTGCTTAATGGTATTTCGATATTTATTGTGTTTGATTTTAGAGCCTGTTTATATATATCTGCTTCTTCATTTCCTTTGACTCCTACGTGGGCGTGTATATTTGATTTGATATTTCCAGTAAAAGATCTTGCCTGCATGAATTCCCTGATTGAATACTTGTAAGTGTTGAGATGCTATTGTTACTTTGTGTTGACTACTATCCTCCACCCACTGCAATGCTAATATTATCCCCATCATTTCAACTGTATACACTGAGAGATGATCCGATGTCCCGTTTTTTATTGCCTATATTAAATTTTGGGATGAAAACTGCTGTTTCTGTACGTCCTGTTTGTGGGTCTTTTGATCCATCTGTGAAGATGAATAATTCATCAGGGTATTGTTGATTTATATAGTTTAGTACTATTGTCCATGTCGGTATTTTTTTCTCCAAGTGGGTGTTGACAGATGGAGCTCATTAGCATTTAAAGGTGCAGGCGCAGAAACAGACTGCTCTGAATAGAGCTCTGTATCAAATACAGAGCTGTTGGACCTCTGACAGCTGTGTAAAATTGATGAAAAACAGTATAATATGGGATATATTATTATGTTTACCTGTTTTCTAGGTAAGTATTCTACAGCACTTGTTCCATCAGTACAACAGATGATGTCATACTCATGACTCTGCTAGTTTGAGGTTTATATTAATTTATTTTCACTTTTTCAGGCACTGTAATTAGCATCACTGACACTCAGTGCATGCAAAGCATATCAGTGGCTTATGGGCCGAAAGTGTTCTCAGCAGATTGTGTTGTATGGCATTTTAGAATTTTTTTTAAAAAAAGGATCCACTGCTTTAGAGTTACAAAAAGGATGATTTTCTTTTTCTTTTTTTTAAGTTTGACAATTTCTAAAGAACGACTTGGGTTATGTTGATATTTATTGGTTCTGTATAATTAACATATGGTGTTCTCCCATGTGTGTGCAGATATTTGACGAAGTGGAGAAGCGGCGGCAGATCTCCATGGCCATGATCTACCCATTCATGCAGAAGCTGAGAGAGGCTCCATTCCCAGCTCCCGGAAACACTGTGGAGATTAAGAGCTTCATTCCTGAGTCGGGCACTGAGGTCAGAACAAAACCCTGCCTTCTGCTCACAAGAGTTCACTTAAAGTTTGATGGTACAGATAATAAAAGTTCAGGTTATATGAAAATATATTATGCAGATTGTCTTATCATGAAATGTGATGACTTGAATGAGAGTTCAAAGGAGTAGTTTGTAACATTTGACCTGAGCTTTAGTGTAAAACATTAAAAAATAAAACATTATTATCAATAGCTTGTGAAAAAGCTGTTTTGACATTATGTACTGTTGCACAGAGATGTCTTCTGAAGTTAGCATGCTAACCAGCTAGCCCCACCCATCCTGTCTCATAAAATCACTTTTATCGTAGGAGGCGATGAGCTGCTAGCCCCTCTAGTTTAAGCTGGGAGATATAAGCGTTGTGAGTTCACTGTTTAGTCTAACAAGTAGATGATAACAAGATGAACCCGGAAATACAGTTTTAGAAGAAAATGTGCACACCCTGGCAGAATTTGTGATTTTTCTTTGGCCATTTTTCAGTGAATATGTATGATAATACACAAACGTTTATTTCACTAGTGGTTAGTGGTTGGCGGAAGCCATTTATTATCAAACAATTGTGATTTTTCTTTTTAAATCATAATTACAACAGAAACTACCCAAATGACCTGATTACATACATTAACATAACCTAGTCCTTAATACCATGTATTGCCCCCTTTAACATCATCAAGCCTCCAGTCCCTGTAAATTCTGAGGCGGTCTTGCATGAACTGCACGTTTGAGATCTCCTTAAAGTGCCTCAATGATACTGATGTCAGGAGACTGAGATGGCCACTCCAGCCACTCACTTTTTTCTGCTGTAGCCAATGACAGGTAGGCTCGGCCTTGTGTTTTGGATAATTGTCATGTTGGAAGGTCCAAGTACAGCCATTTCATCATAGGCCTTGTTGACTCCTCTCCAAATGTAGTGTTTACTCCAGATAACTTTGTTCTAGAGGAGGCTTGTCTCTGTGCTGTTTGGCGTGTAAGCAGGCTGCTTTGTGGCATTGGCTTAGTAATGGCTTTCTCCTGGTGACCTGACCATGCAGCTCACTCTTCTTCAAGTACCTCGTATTGTGCATCTTGATACAGCCACACCACTTTTTTCGGGGAGTCCTGTATGTCAGCCGAAGTTATTTGTGGGATTTTCTTTGGATCAGCACTGGACGCAACATACGAGGTGTGTCAGGAGCCCAGAAATGCACTAACTTTTTTATACACCCACACTGATTACAAGCAAACAGATCATAGGGGAGGATGGTTATCTTTAGTAGCCATTTAAACCTGTGTATGTCAACTTGTGTGTTATTATCAGGCCAAAACTTCCAGGATATGCAAACTTTTGATCAGGGTCATTTGGGTAGTTTGGGTTTGGGTCATAATTTGTACATTGATTTAAAAAGAGCAAGCACATTTGTTTGATCATAAATGGATTCACCAAACCGCCAACCATGAGTGAAAGAAATATTTATGTATCATCATTCATATTCCCTGAAAATTGGCCAGGGTATTTAATCTTATGAGTGCAACTGTATGGCAAAAAGGGAAATGTTTTTTACAACTATTTTCCTTACTTAACAGAAAAAGACAACTGTACGCCTTCTGAATTCAGAAATTATTATGTGTAATATTGCTCCCACACACAACATGACTACAGTGTAACCCGGTGCCTTTATATGGCATGATGAAACCTGTGGGTGTGTTTTCGTGGAGTTGTGTCTGAACCTGTCCTGTATTACCCAGCTTCCATCACACTTGTCCTATCAGGCTACTTACCACAGTTGAACAGCCCATAGTCATCTCAAGTATTCACTGATGCTGGCCATTGTTTGTGCTACAGTCACTGTGACCAGCCCTCAGGGTGAAGGAGGGACAAAGACATAGTTCTTTGGCCATGAAAAGAGGCAGTAGGGGCTGTGTGTTAAATATGTGAAAGTGTAACATCCTGTAAAACACTAAAACCAACCTGCTTCTTGAGCCTTTCTTTAGAGCCAAAACAAAAACATTAGTGCCTTCACAATCTGACCGTGTGGTGAGAGGTGACAGTCGATCACTTGTCTGTTTAGTAATGACATGTTACTCCCAGTGTTGGCATACTAGTGACAGTGGTGACTCTCCACTAGATCATCAGTCTGACCCGGCCGTTGGATTCCTGGCTGGAACACGTTAACTTCGCCACGCTCTTCAGCTGCCTGAAAGACGAGGAGGTGTTAGTGGTGTTCGCTGCCGCTGTCCTGGAGAGGCGGATCGTTTTCATTGCTGATGAACTGGGGTACTATTCACAAACCTGTACATTATGTTTACACAACAATGAATAAATACAGTCATTTATACAATTTGTGTACATTTATGTTCTTCTAGTTCTACAACCACTTACACCGTATCCTTTCTTTATTTCTCTATCTCAACAGCAGAAAGCACCACACAATTATTTTTTATGGCTTATGATAGGGAAACTCATTTTCTCTTTAATGAAAACTCAATTCACTCATGTTTGAAATTCAAACGATGACACAGTTTGTGAATTTTCACATTAAAAGCCATCCAGTGCATAAAAGTACATAATCTCTCTCATTCCTAGTAGGCTATAAGTAGTCAGCCTAGCTGACAGTAATTTAACTAAACCTGGACAATTAGTTTATGATCAGTTGTGATATGAGCTCTCTTGTCTCTACAGCACGTTATCCCAGGTCCTTCATGCAGTGGCAGCCCTCCTCTACCCCTTCACCTGGCAGCACACCTTCATCTCCATTGTTCCAGAGATCCTGATCGATGTGGTGATGGCACCCACACCCTACTTGCTGGGAGTCCAGAAACACTTGCTCGACCTGGTCACTGACCAGGGTGATGTAAGTGATCTCAGTGAAAAATGACTGTGGTCCCTGATGAAAATACCTTCAAATCCAGTTCAAAAGTGACCGTGTCTTCTATTTGAAGACATGAATAAACATTCAAATTTAGACAATTTCTCACCAGGATCTGCAATACTGGTACTCAACTGAGACCTCCCAGACAGGGACAGGCATGTGTTTGATAGGATGCAGCACATCCTTTGTCACTACCAGATACTTCTTGTGAGATAGATAGATAGATAGATAGATAGATAGATAGATAGATAGATAGATAGATAGATAGATAGATAGATAGATAGATAGATAGATATTGAGGTAAGTAAAATAAAATGCTGAGGTATTGTGGAGTAAAGGTAAGTGGAACATAAGGTGCAAGAGAATAAGGTGACAGTGATGAGAATATAAAGCATTATGTGTGTGTTTTGGAGTGAGCGTTTTAAAGTCGGATGGCATCAGGTAGGAATGATTTTAGGTTGAGGTGTGCTGCTGCAGGATCCAACTTTTTGGAGTTTGGCCCACAAACAGAGGGTTGATGAGTCGACAGGATGGTGTAGGGGAGAGAAAAAGGGGGAGAGCGCTCTCGCAAACAGTAACATTACTTAGCTGTTACTACACACATCTCCCTGCTAATTTTGGGGGATCATTTGAATTCCCTCTTTTAATAAATTAAGATAAATAATGCCCAGTTTGTAACAATAATATTAGTTTGGTTACTGTTAGCCCCCAGGTGTTGTCCAATATGCATTAGGGAACTGTGGATTTTTTATGTGTCTCTCACTTTTGACTCCACCTGACCCACTACAACAGCATGCAGTCTGTGGTCAGAGAACTTGTGATTTACAAATTAAGCACTGATAAAATGTGTAAACCTGTAATTATAAATTTGACTACAGAGATCAGGGCTAGCGCCCCCAAAATTCAAGTTGATGGCAGCAGCTGTACCTTTTGAGCCACAACCCTCACATGTATTAAATGATATGAAGCACAGTTTCAGCGTATGCACTTATGAGCTACTTTACCACATAACTAAAATGTAATCTTCTATTTTATATTTATGCATGAAACTGTTTCCATTGCGATGTCCTGGAGGCTTATTGTTGGCACCTAGTTCCATTCTTAAGACATTTTGTATGCACTGAAATTCCATCTTTGTGCTGAAACATACAGTGTGATATGACTTTGGAGAAATAGCTTCTTATTAATAAATATTGTCTGACAAATCATGAAATTGATCCCAGGAATCTCAGTGGGTGCTCACTGGGATCATGGAGAACAAACAGAACACCTTTTTAAGCCCACCGGAGTGACCTCCTTACTCTGTCCTCTTATTGTTTGTGTAACACAGCTGCTGGTGGTCGATTTGTCTGTGGGTAAGAAGGAAACCTTCATCGTGTCCGTAAGTGATGTATCAACAAAAATTCTTGAGTAAATCTTTTGGTTATTAGTAATCCATTTGAAATTCAGATTAAATAATAATTGTATCAAAGTTAAAACGTTTGTGTTTACATGAATTATAAAATCTTCCTTTTCCAGATTGGTGATGAAAGCTCCATTCTGCCCCCGAAACTCCAAAGTGAAATACTTGCGGCACTAAGTCACAGACAAGAAGCACCATGTGAGTGAACTACAACCACGGTGAACACAGGAGTGTCAGAAACAAAAGTAATGCTCTGCCATCACAAATGTTTTATGTCCTGTCTTTTCAGCAGTGGAGGAGATGAACCGGGTTGTATCAGAAGCCTTCCTGCATTTCTTTGTGAAAACAGTCGGCCACTATGCCTCGTATGTGAAATACGGCCGTGCTGGAGAGCCCGGAGTGTTTGAAAAGAGAAGTTTCTACAAGGCCATTGAGTCCAAGACCACTCGACACTTTGTCAAGAAATTTATCCAGACGCAGATGTTTGACCTGTTTATCCAGGAGGTAGAGCAACAGCACCCTGGTCCGCAGCAAGGTGAGGATAAGAAATCTCTGAGAGACACACACACGTTTTTCACAGTGCACTGATTCAATATCCTGTCCCTTGTCCTGCAGGAATATTTCACACAAAGATCCTTGAATACCAAGAGAAGAAGAAAAGGGATAAGGCAAAGAAACACAAGCTCTGAGCATGGGACCCTGGGTGTATATAAAGGAGAACATAGGAACTGATGTGATGTGTTGCACTGTGTGTTTCGTTCCCTTTGTCAGTTTGGTTTTAAATCATTATGTACGAATGTGTGAATTACTGTATGGCTGTATGTTGCTGCTACCCTCTGAAACACTGGCAGAATGAGAGACTACAGTTCTATGTGTTGGTTCTAGTCTTTCACTGATGAGCAGGAGAATCATTTCCAAATAAAGGCTACTTTTTTAACTCCACATACTTGGTGATTTTAGGCAACTTGGCCCCAGTGGCTTGAAGGCTTTCCATAAACAAAAATGCATATGTAGCTGAGTAATCAACTCTAGTTCCCGCTTAAAAGATGAACAAGAACTGTATCTGAGTCTAACTGGGTTTGTGTTGCCAAAAGACCGATATAAATACAAAAGGGCAAAATAAAATTCAAATGAGATACTTTTCTGGTGGAAAGTTTTTTAGTGTTTATCCACAGCAATGAGGATATGGAAAGATAATGCTGTAGGAAACTTTGTGTGGCTAGTGTGATCTTTACAGGTACAGGTTTGGCCACTAATCAAATTGAAGTTCTAATGGCTGTAACGTCTCAAGGACCTTGAGGCATGCAGGTCCTGAGGGATCAGATTTGCCCAAAACTTGATATGGCTGATATGAAGAGGACACGTGATAGGATTTTTTGGATTGGGTGTGTCAGAAAATGTTACTGTTGTCATGACCTGAATCCAAAAGGAAGTTTGCCATTTTGAATTTAGTGTTATCTTTTTGCTTATGTACAGGTGCTGTATTTTCAGCTTTAAATTGCATCAGTGAAGTCTAGATATCTTTGTGATGCCAAACTGCAAAAGACCTTGTTTAACAAGTCCAAGGATGTATCTGTAGCCCTCTCAATACATTTCACCTAGATTTTCAAAAAACGAAAGAAAACTGTAAGGCACATGTATCACTTCTAGATGTTAAAAAAAACTCTTAGGGCCATAAGCTAAACAAAACAGTAAGACTGTCATTTTGAATTCAGTATTAATTTATTGTCATTTGCAGGGGCTGTACTTCACTTCCAAGAGTGTAAATATGATCAGCTTCAAAATGAATCCCTGCAATAGAAGGACCTTTGCAATGCCAAATTGAGAAACGTTGCCACTAACAGTTTTTGACAGGATTCAATGTTTCATCGTGAAACATTGTGATTTGCGTGGACACGGTCAAAATTCACATGTTTAACAAGGGTCCTGGCATGAGCACATCTACATGCTAATGTCATGGAATTACTTTCAATAATAATAAAATTAAAATATGGTGAGAAGTCTTCTTGTCCTTATTGCTTTTAATTATCAGAGGGTATGGAACAAGAGAACATTTAAAAAATGCAGTATCATTTATGCATTTAGTTTTTGTTGGCCTATCCTTCCTTCTTAAGTGTATTCCTCCAATGGGGCCTTTTCTCCTGCTTTAGACATCTGTCAGTTTACCTCAGAAAATTCATAACAGACCAATAACATGAGTTATGGCTGTCGTTTGGCGTAAACAAGGCGTTTTACCAATACTTAAGTTCAGTGACTCTGTGTTTGTCCTTAGCTAGAAATGGACACAAAAAACATCTGCCAGGGTCACTTACTGTCATGAGGCCTTGCTCAGTGTCCGAGGCAGTGTAATGACATTTAATGATGTGTAAGAGTGTTGTGTGTATGAAATTCAATGTGTGTTTATGGCTTTATCAGTAACAACAAATATAGGAATATGCATGTAATATAATGTGACCTGTGATCAACACTTTACACTTTAACATAGAAAGAGAAATTATACACTCCACTAATATTCAGCAAGTGTCTATGGTCCGTTCAACACTGCTGGCAGCGTTATTTAATATTATTTCTGGTGTGTTTATTTGTTGGGATCCCCTTTAGCTCTGCCAGAAAGCACAGTTTCTGTTCATTAGGCCCACACTAATTTAATGACCTATTCATTCTGGCAGTGTCATACCTCTATAGAGTGCATTAATGTCAGTGTGCTGTGCATTCTGACAGGGGCATGCAGAGTATGTAAGAGGGGCAGCAGCATTTCCTGTAAGACAACCAAATGTCTGCAATTGATAATGCCTTAAACATCAGCATTTAAAAAGTAAACTATTCTCTTAGTAGCACTTCAGAATACTTTGTAATTGAGTAATATTTCAGTAATATAACAATACTTGGGTTTGTAGTATTCTTTCTACCACTACCTTTAAATTCTTCTCACATGTTAAGCAGCCCAACTCTTTCTGAGTTATCTGACTGACCTTTCACTTGCAGAGGCTCAGCATAATAATGCTGACGAATATACACTCCTTCTAGTCACATGGCTGCCTCTGTTGCCTCCCTGTTTGTTTCCTACCACCTCTATATAGAAGGCATAACTGCCTCAGTATACTGGGAAAGATTTACAGTCATGCAAGTCGTCGAGGTAAATTATTATAAATAATATTTGGTGTAAATATATATATATACACATATGTATATGTATGTTTATATGTATATGTATATGTGTGTATGCATGTATATGTATGTGTATATATAAATGTGTGTGTGTGTGTGTGTGTGTGTGTGTGTGTAAATATATACATATATAATGTTTTAACAAAAAAATGATTTGGTTTAAGATGAAGATAATTAAACAGTCAATCTGTGAATGACTTCTTGTGTTACTGTTTTCCTCCTCTTTAAAGCTGTAGTCTAACTATTTTTTGTTATGTTTGCTAAAGTTGTCATTGTGATCTGACAGTAGAATAAGACACAGGTCAGCTGTACAAAAATCTACTGTCTGTAGATCCACCCAGTGGCGCTAATTTGATTCGCAAGAATCCACTGCTCCAGATCAACACAACCAATCAGAGCCCAGAGGAGTGTCTGAGAGGTGTTAATCATTCTCGTGCATATGCCACTAGCAGCCCCCCTCCCTCATGCAGCAGGTACTGGGCAGTGCCCCTCCCCCCATAGGTGCAGTGCCTGCTATTACCTGGTCAGTTATATTCAAGCTGAAGCCCAAACTGTAAGCTGTAAACAATGGAGAACAGACAACAACAACAATAGAGCCAAAAATGCCCCACCATTGCCATTTATTCAAAGAAGAAATAAGAATGCTTAAGAAGAAAAGAAGTGTAGAAACAAAGAACTGGACCGTGCCAGAGAGAAAACTAGGATAAATAAATAAGTGTCATTTCAGAGGTGGAGGGAGCTGTGGGATTTCTAGTGACTCAAGAGCGACGCAGAGTTGGCCGCTTTTCTGCTGGACAAGTAAGGACCCCGCTTGACAAATGTGTCGGCAGTTACACTAATACTCTTAACAGCGCTGTTGGTAAATCTAGCTTGTTAGGTTGTATGCCAACCCCGATGTTTAGCATTGTCTTTATGGCTACTGGTTAGCAAAAGTGTCTTTCAAGTGACCGGGCAGTTATAACAGTACTTACACTCTGAAGTGGTTGAATTGGTTTAGAGAAATAATGTTACTCATGCTTCAGAAAGGCAGCATGGTGAAAATGCTTTGCCGGGTAATTATTACCTGGTAACTGCGTCTATAGAGATGTGAGGAATTTTGTTTTTTACTCAGGTTATCTACAGTGACGAGTATGAGGCACTTGACATTGTAATTCAGTTGTATTGGTCAAAAATAGAACAATCTGGATTTAGTTTGTTGTTATTTTGAAAGTGAGGTCTTGGGTATCTGGCTTCCTCTGCACAGCAGGCTCCCCTGTGGGAGGAGCTTTGAAGGCAGGGCTGCAGGCAGCAGAGAGGAAGTAGGAGGGACCTGGGAGCTGGATCATGCAAATGTTCTGGTCAGTCCACTTTTTTCTCAAAACTCCAGACTGCAGCTTTAACTGGCCTGTCACTTTGTTTACATACATGCTCTAATCATAGAGCACAGCAACAGAAAAACTGGATGGATTGTAGCATTTTTGTATAGTTTGTTTGGCAACATACCTGGTCTGATCTGCTGCTGCTTTCATATTCAACTGTTCCATTCAAAGAAAGGATCAGATTCAAAATAATATATGTATGTCTCTTTTATGTACAGTAGACTTACATGTTTCTAGATAAGACAACTGAATGGCGTTATCACATGTTTTAAGCTTACTCCTCTCAGAAAGCTCTAATAATAAATGTCGAGGCTTGCGGTCTTAATCGAAGAGGAGGACGAAGAAGGTTGGCCACTAGGTGTCATTATGATTTGGAGCCGATGGTGACGCAACGCCTGGTTAAGCAGAGGAAGAGACGGCAGCTACCGCACCTTCGACCAAGGTAAGCGAACAAAGACCAACTATAAAATACAGAATGAAAGACCTCGAAGGAAATATACTAAACATTTTCTCTAGTTAATTGTCCTACTAAATGAATTGTGATCATCCTCTGCCTTACGATGCTGTATTTCAAAACAGACGACCCAACCAATTTAGCAGATAAGTAGCTAACCTTTACTAGCTAACTTTCCCTTAGCTGTTCGCTTTGGGTAACTTCGAGTTGTTAAGTGCCGGGAAAGGAAGTGGGCATTTTCCGGTGAAAACCTTCAGAATAAAATTCAGAATGACGAACAGGGTATTAAACTGTCATTCTATGAACGCGACAGCTTTATTTTGAAGGACTTATGCAATGTCATGCAAACATTATATGCCCGACTTGACGTAGGCAGGAACTTTAATGGCTATCTTGCTAGCTAACTAATGTTAGCAGGTTAAAGCGTTTGTTTATGTGGCTATTGGCTAACTTAAAACGCCGTCGAAAAATAACACCATTCAAAATACAATACATTGAGATTGATTTGAATGACTCTTTACTGTAAACCCTTTGCTCTTTATGTAGTTTGAGGCACGTGTGGTGCGTTGTAACCGAAACTAACAACTTTGGTAGCTAAGCTACGTCTTGTTGATTTAGGCTGGGTCAGTCTGTTTTTCCCGGACTGAACTAAACTGAATTAGCTCAATGTCAGCATTCACGTTTTCTGAATCGCCACCATTACTGTATAAATGTTATTTCTTAATGGAGGACTTCAGATCTCTCGTTTAAATTATGTAACAGCTACAGATGTATCGTAGCTATTGGAATGTTAGCTCTAAAGGTTATTTTGAGAAAGTGTGTACCTTACGTTAAAATGTACACCGAGAAAGATGACATGCTGTTAAACTCGCAATAGGACAGAATTTACAATATGCTGTCCATAATAATGGCAGTTTGACAATACAGCCATTCTGTGGTAACTGATACATTGCAAGACGATCCTGTTAAGATGCATCAGGATATCTGTCAAACTGAAGAGTAAAAAATCCCACTGAAAAGGCAACGTGTTGAGATGATGTATTTGTATCTTTTGTGGTGCCGGTTTCACAGCTTCTGGCATGAACTGAGGTGAGACAGTACATAAAAAGTGCATAGTGATTTAGTTTAGTGTTGAGGTTGACTGATTAATTGGTTTGGCCGATTAATCCGCCCGTTATGACCTTTTTAACTATCGTTATCGGCTGAACTTGGCTCTGATAGTTTGCTGCAGCCTCCACTGAACACATTGGGCAGGACGTCCTCATTTTGCATGGAGGTTCTGCTGAGTCAATCATCATCATTTGAAGGCCACTTCTGCTGAAAATGTAGAGCCTCTTAATAGCCTCCTTTTAAATCTAAAGTGAACAAACTGACACAGACAGGTGCTGTATGTTAACATTAGATGTGCAGCAGCCATACGTGCATGACAAACTTTGACTAATGTCACGTTATTCAGTGTAGACTAAGATATATTTTTATCTGAAACTACTTCTCCACTCCATGACATACCCTCTACACATTACTCTGGTGATAGCACTAGAATAAATGAGCTAGTCTCGATTATATAACACAGCACCATCACCTTGTCCAAGTTATGGGCAGGGCACTGAAAGCAGCCAGGCAGGCAGGAACAGAAACCAATCTGTTAACATTACAATACTTTATACTGCACTTACCAGTGTGACGTTCTCTCTTCACAATGATCCAGCTACGTAACTGTCTTTACATTCATTAAATGAACACATGCTTTAGTATCCTCCTTATCCCAGTAAGATGCTCAAACATCAGTTGTTTGAATTGCTGCTTTTCCACCAAAATTAGTGGGTCTACATTGGCTTTTTAAATGTGGGTGTGCCTGCTGAATATTGCCTATTGACCCCATTCTTACTTTCTGCAGGCAAGACAGCCAGTCTGCAAATTCTATCTAGAGCATTACATTGTACGTCAGTAATGTCACGTTTCATGTCACAAATGCACTGGAAACATTTGCAAGAAAATAGAAAACAACAACTGATCCAGTGTGAAAGAAGCATCTGTAAAATAGTGTATACATTTTTTTTAGTGTCACAACCCCTACAGAATGACTCGTTTCACTATAAAAATCTGAGCCATTCGGTCCAGTAACATCTTGAAAGCCTAGAAGAGCCACACAATCAATTTATTTTATCCCCCTTTCAAGTAAGCCTGGCACTAAACCAGAAGTTTACCAGCTTGGTCGGTGATCCCGTGTTTTTTCCTTTGAAACACCACTGAATACACTGTGTCCCAAAGCCCTTCCTTATTTATCACCACCACCTGATGTTGATAATGCATTATCACTTTGCGCAGCAGAATTTAGCATGTTCACCCCAGTCAACTGACCCGCGTGTAAATGCACAGTTTACACATTCCCATTGCACACGAAGCCAAAGTCATTCCAAATTTAACTGGGATATTAAAGAGAGATGAGAACTTTCGTTTTGCAGTTTCATATATGTTATTGATCAGTCTTATGTGCAGGCTATCGAGCTTGAGGCACACCATCCTTCACTCTTTGGGTTCGAGCTGGGGGAGGGGGCCACAGAACTGGAAGAACAAGTGCACCATCTAAACCAGGGGTATTCAACTAAAATTGAAATAGGTCCAGTTTCCTCAAACAAATGTCCGCAACATCATAATCTCTAACCTGTGATATGATTTGGTGTCATACATATTCAAATAGCCTAGTAGCTGTATCAGCATCTACATGTGATCAACAACTGATGGTCAAATCAAATAAAGAAAGAACATTTTAAAAACATTTCAACAGTATTTATTGTCACTCAAGATATAATTATACAGATATGATACATAATACTGTAGATATGTTTTTTTTCTTCTCACGTTAAGGAAAAGAAGGGGGAGCATTCATTAGCACGCTGTTGGGCAGTGAATGAATGGGTCAGGATCGGGGTGGATTGTTCATATTGGGCTCTGAGACTGCTTGATTTCTGTGATCAAGTTCAGACTTGAGTGGGTATGTTTGGTCAAAAACTTTGTGCTTTGTCTCATAGTGACGTTTCACATTGACACTTTTTATGAGTGCCACAGTCTGAGCATATCAGGCAGACTGGTCTTGTGCTTCCAGTGGGAAGAATGAACATGAAAGAGTCTGTCCATTCTGGGATGTAGTTATCAGGGGTGGAACAGTTCATCAGAAAAATCCGTCCCGTTCGGTACGCTTGTCACAGTTCAGGGCACATGTGTACCGTTCAGTTCATAGGCACGCGCAACTTCTTTTTCTCATTTACTAACAAGGCGAAGCGTGTACACTCCAGAGCAGCAGGTGGCGGTACAGAGCTGGATGCCATGGGGTAAGTGGGGTAAGATATGCAGCCTTTTGCCGTGGTGGAGGATGCAGGATTTTTTTGTATGATTAAAACACTCGAGCCACGATATAAAATAAAATCACGTCCCGCAAACACCTCAGCAACACGGTAATTCCCGCACTTTTTGAAGAGACCTGACGAGGGGTTGTTAAAGAGCTGTCTGACAGCCTATGTAGTGCTTACTAGTGATGGATGGACCTCCAGGGTACTAAAAGTTTCCTGACTGTGACTGCCCATTACATTACATTAGTGTTATTATCATTATTGTTCTTAGAATTTCTTAAAGATAACTTTCTTCACTAAATAAATGAAAAGCATGTTGGAACTAGCAATATCACCTGTCTTGCAGTGCCAGAATCTACCTTTTAACCCAAGACTGTCACAATGATGTATCAAATATCAGATTGCCTCATTCTTTAAGTTTTAACCTGACTACACAAAACACAATTGATTTTCCTAACGATCAGCGTACCGAAAACCGTGACCACAAAACTGTGATATGAACCGAACTGTGGATTTTGTGAACCGTGCCACCCCTAGTAGTTATGTTTCTCTGTTGTCTGCGGCTCACTCATCTCTCTCACTCGTCTTTCCATCTGTCACTCGCTTCTCACGTCTTTCATCTGTCTGTATTCAGAGTCACACTGTTTATCTCCTGTAATGCACAGATTTGATTGGCTTAGTAGCATCACGTGGGATGGCTTTACTGGCATGCAATTGGTCAGTGGTTTTCCTGATCCATTAACCAGTACTGTAAAGTCTAGAAAAGCCACACTGGTTAACATGGAAGCATCCTGTCAAAATTTAAAGTACTTAAATCATTTATTGACTATGGGTCCAGGTCCACATAGGATGGCGTCTGGATCAGGACTCGGACCGCCGTCCTCCTGTTAGTGACCTATGGTCTTAGCCATAGGTTTTCGCTAACAGGTGGTATGGCACCGCTTTTCTAGACTTTACTGTACTGGTTTAGCAGATTGGGAAATCGAGACCAATTGAATGCAAGTTAAGTTAATGCTACTCATCCAGTCAAATCCATGCATTCCATGCGATAAACATTGAGACTGAATAGTAGTTGTGTCCCAATCACACATAGTATGAAATCGAAAACAAAGACATTTCTCTGTGACCTGACTGGTCAGAATGACGCTGAAATAATGGCATCTTTTAAAAAGCCTGAATTCATGCTTCATCGGATCTCACTATCTTGCTCATTTCCCTCCACAGCAACTCCTTATTTGTCCCGTCTCAGGATGAGTAGATGTGTTAACACACAGCTCGGGGTGTCCTCAAACGGGCATGATTAGTGATATTTACCCTCTCCTCCATCGTTGTTCATGTTCAATGTCCAGACATCATCAGTGTGAACATAATGACCTCAATGTGAATGTCAACAGCGATAGGCTTTCGCAGCACAGCATCACATGAAAAATTTTCCTCAGTTAAATAAATTCAACTCATGCGATTGTCGCTTGGAGAGATTAGACATGATATCACATCTTATCAGTGATTTGTGTGTAATGTTGATTTGCGAATAATTCGCGTTGTGTTCAGTTCATCCAGGAATTTACGGAGCCATAAATACCATCATTATTTCTGATATGCTCTCTCCACAGCACTGTTTCTGCATTAGTAACAGTCACTGGCTGGCTTCTCATTGTGAGATATAACTTTACAAGAATTGTTCTGCGGTACCAGGACATATATCCCCACAGACAGTTTGTTGGTAGGACATTGCCAATATATATCGGCTGATAACAGTTGGTGCCTGATCAGTCAGAGCACTCTCACATATTAAACAGGCTATGTCTCTGTCTTAAAAACATGAACAATTAAAATGACGGGAAATACACATTATTTTTTATTTATTTATTTTTTTACAACACTGTGTCAAAATTACAATGAGAAATAATCTAAGGCAACAGATTAATTTCACGTTCAGTCTTTATTTCAGTGAATGATTAAAAAAGGATACAGTGCGTCATGGATACAAGCAACAAACACTCTCGCACACTGAAAATCTTGCAGTCAGTATTTTGCATGTGCTCTTGTCAACAGAGATGAGAGGGAAGCGAGATGGCTCACTCCTTGGGCACTGCCATCATCACCTCCAGAAAAACGATTGCCGTTAATAAAATTAATCCTTTTGAACTACTTATCCAATGAGTTTCTAGATGTATTAGCTGAATGTAGATCATGGCAATATATTGATATTATGATATGAGACTATATATTATCTTAGATTTTAGACTTTAGTCATTATAGCCATATTTACACATGATCATTTATCAAAAATGTCATTGTTTTAATATTGTGTGAAAGTACCAAGATACAACCCTACAATATTGTCCCAACATCGACACCCAGGCTATTTGATTCTCGGGATGTATCATATGGATTCTTTTCAGCTGATGCATATAGCCGATTATTACTTGTTTCTCGTGGCAGATAGCGATACGATATTGAATAATTCATTTAAAGAAGTTCAATTTATGAACACTAAGATTCAATGAGCAAAGATTTGTTTTGTTAAAAAAAAAATTCCCACCAATCTGAACACTTTGTTTTTCTTCCTCTGAAACAAAAAAATAATCTGCACAGTGGCTATTTCTTCTTCTCTATATTTATCACAAACCAACTTTCAAGGAACTAACAACCACCCATTGGCTCGATTGATTACCTAGAATTTCACAGATATGACAAATACCGAATGAATTTCCAAATATCACATGATAATTTAGTGATCAGATTTTTGCAACCCCTTTTGACTTTGTTGCCCACTACCAGCATTTGTGAACATGTTTTCAGGGAATTTCCACCAGCCCAATGTGGCATTTTACTTGCCAGAGATGACTGGGAAATTGCAACTGTTGAGCAGTGGTACTACTTGATGAAGTGGGATAATACATTTACCTGAAGGACTCTGTGTCATGATTATGTGGTTTCACTGCCAGCATTATATATAGAAACTTGAACCTGAAACTGATCCACCTCAAAAGGATTTGTGCTTGTACAAATGAGATTTCTTCATCATTTCTTCATAACTGTACTTACACAATGTTATCAACATTGCTCTGAAGACAGCAGAGCTTGCAGCTTTCCTTCCTCCTTTTCTAGGCCAACAGTCATCTTCGTTCATAGTTCCAATTTTTAAGACCACATCTCAATGTTGTAACATCAAAACTCATCATAACAAAATGGCTTGCTCTATTATGTTACTGTCTTTCCAGGTAAAGCATGGCAATGACTGGCCAGAGCTCGTGCTCCTCCATGAGTAACCACACCAAGGAGCGGGTCACCATGGCTAAAGTGACCCTGGAAAACTTTTACAGTAATCTCATCGCCCAGCACGAGGAAAGAGAGATGAGGTAACATCCAAATGTTTGAGAAGATGCACACTGATCTTGATGTTTTCATTCCAGACTGTTTAATTCTGAGTGAAACTTAAAAATCTGCTCGTGACTTGATACACACATTTAAACATTGTGAACCCTCGACTTTCTTTATTGTGTGGCTTATGTCAAAATTCAGCTGAGGCAAGGACACTTCCTGTTGTGACAAATTACATCATTGTACTCCTGTTGGGTTCAGTATGGATGATAGAAGATTATTCTTTCTTTCTTTCTTTCTTTCTTTCTTTCTTTCTTTCTTTCTTTCTTTCTTTCTTACTCCCTGCTTGTAACACTGACTTTCTCTTTTTAATGTGTAGTCACTAAGTGAAAGTATAGGCTAATATTGTAAGTCTAGTAATTCAAGTTTTTGATTTGATTCTTGTGCTTGATATGTAGCTGATATCTGAGTCTGATGTATGTTGCAGCACTGTAAGTAATATGATGGATTCATGTTTATTTAACTGATGGTAAGGCTGTTCTGGATTCAACAGTCTAGGGATCTTTTCATTACTGGAGGATACGTGATGAAGACAAAATGTGTAATGTGGGTTTTTTTGATCATGTTCATCCCTTCTTGCCAACATAATTGCCATGCTGGGATGTGCTTCCACTAATTTGTTACTATAAGATGGTGGTAATTGTCTTTTCAGGCAGCAGAAGCTGGAGAAAGTGATGGATCAGGAAGGCTTGGCTGATGAAGAGGTGAGTGACAAACACAAACCTGCTGTGTTTTCCAGGATGCTTTGTGATACTAAGGGTGATTTCACTCAGTAGATTTAATAGCCACCTTTTATGTCCTTTCGTAACCACTTTCCTTGACCTTGTGACAATGAGAGAGATGGAGAAATGTGGACAAGCAACAGTAAGGGGGGGGGGCGTGACTGTGAAGCTTGGACGTGATATGAAAACATTGTTTAATCATCAGCAATCATCAACATAATTGTCATGCTGTCATGCCTGAGAATCAGAATTGCCATTATTTACGTTTACATATATGAGGAACTGGCTGTGGTCTGAAGGTACTAAACAACATACAATAATATAGATATTTAAAAGAGGTAATGCAAATGGAAACTGTGTGAGTATAAATATAAATACTGTGTGACCGATTTTGAAGTAGGTGAAGAATGTGCAGGTTAATTCAGTAGTACAAAACTGTTTGGATGCGTGGATCCTGCACCAATTCTCCGCATCTACCTCTGTGTGAATGTCTCAGAGGCGACGAGAGGTGAAATTTCATTCCAGCGCTGATTGGCCTCTGGAGGTAGTATCAGAGGCCCAACTGTTTTTGGCAACTTTTGAGGAAAAAAAATACAGTAGTTATATGTAGGGATGTATACCGAGGACTGGTACTTTAGCGTCTTTAGCGTTAGCTGGGCTGCTAACTTTACTCCCTTTGTTTTAGCAATAAAACACACCGCACTCCTTTAGCTTCATACTATGTGTGCTCTCCAAGTGTTTGATGATGTTGCTTACCCTGAATTTCCACTGGATACTGTCCACTGCACTACAGCTTCGATCCGGTTTTACTCCGCAGTCCGTCGTATGTCGTCTAGTGAACCTCACCGGTTGCGTTTTGAGACCGTAGTACGGCAGACAGCTGGCATCACGAGGCTGAGGAATTTCCGCAATACTCACACAATCGCTGTCAACCGCAGTTATAGGTATGTGTCATAAAAACAACAACAGGAAGTGTTCCCGACCAAAGGATTATTTGAAGAGCTTGTGTTTTTCTCTTTTTTGAGATTTGTGTGCTGTTGTCAACACGGAGTGTTTTATTTTGAAAAGTAACCAGATTTTATAATGTTATTTCAGTACTTGACTTCCTGTCTTCTTGGTGCTAAATTCAACTGAAATTGCTGCGTCATGCTCCGGCATCCGCCTAATATAAAAGTCCTGGTTATCCGTTGCGAAGTATTTGTAATTGCACAGCTTCTGTTCTGTTGACGCTTTATTATTACTTTGTGGTAATAAAAAGAAGGTTGAATCTTTTGACATCTTGTAAAGTCTTTATTTTTTTTACTCAAAATTACATGTTGTAGTATCGAGAAGAGTATCGATAAGTATCGATACCGATAAGGAGTATCGGCATCGATAAAATCCTGACTATATACATCCCTTGTTATATGTGGAGAAGCGTCTGTCCTCCTGCCTGTCCTACTGACTCTTCGTCACATTTCTGCCCGAAAACAGCGCCTATTACCGGCAAAAAAAGCTTTAACTCACCAAGTGTTTGTGATGAAAATAAATCTCCGTGACGGTCAGCCCTCCTGACTGAGGCGAGGGATGGATGTCGTTAGGATTTTATCGATACCAATACTGATACCGATACTCCTTATCGGTACCGATACTTATCGATACTCTTATCGATACTACATATCATTTTGTGCAAATGCTGTTAAAAGATTCAACCTTCTTTTTATTACCACAAGGTAATAATAAAGCTTCAACAGAACAGAAACTATGCAATTACAAATACTTCTGAACACATAACCAGGACCAGGACCAGATATAAAAATCTGGCGGATGCCGGAGCACGATGTAGCAAGTCAGCTGAATTTAGCACTGAGCAGACAGGAAGTCAGTCACAGAAATAACCAGATAACATCCGGTTACTTTTCAAAATAAAACACTCCGTGTTGACACCAGCACACAAATTTCCAAAAAGAGACAAACACAAGTTCTTCTAATGTCCTTCATAGCGGAAACTCCTCGGCCACGCGACACCAGCTGCCTAGCGTACTGCGGCGTTTCGGACTAAAGTTAATGCAAGCAGTGGGGATGACCGGACGGCAGAGCAAAACCGGATCAAAGCCGTAATGCAGCGGACAGTATCCAGTGGAAATTCAGGGTAAGCACATCACCAAACACTTGGAGTATGCGCAAAGTATGAAGCTATAGGAGTGCAGTGTGTTTGATTGCTGTGATAAAGTAAAGTTAGCAGCCTGGCCAATGCTAAAGACTGCATTTCTGCGAAGTCAAGTCACGGAGTTTGTTGTTAAGTTTGTTGTCATTACAGTTGGGTAGACGTTCAGAAACCATCCATGTCAAAATCCAATAAAAAATCATTTTTAAAAAAATTTTTTGAAAAAATATATTTTTTTAAAAAGTCCCGATAACACTACCATTTGTCCAGAATCTTAACCGTACCCCGCTCCTTGGTATACATCCCTAGGCTTCAGTGAACTTTTCCCCAGAAAACAGCCTCTATCCCCAAGAGTGACAGAGTCAGACAGCTTCCAGTTTACTGATGGGGATTATCTAATTATGTAAATAAGAGTGAAAAACGTAACTTTGTCACTTTCCAGGATGTTTGGTGGGTCAGGATCTCAATCACTTCACATTATAACAGCATCCATACGATTGTAAACAGTCAGTGGGTTTAGATTGACATGAGGACACCAGAGAAACACCTCGATATAACACAGACATCATCATGATGTGTACCATCACGCCTCTTTAGGAGCTGCAGCGCCGACTCTCTGTGTGAATTACACAACGGTTCATCTTTATGGCATAGATGCTTCACTCTGTGTGAATGACCAACGTCAGAGAATTGGAGAAACCACTGCTGCAGCGATAATGAGGCATGTCTGGGTGAAAAGAGCTACTGACTGTGGTGTAACAGTTTATTACGTTTCCGACCAGAGGAAGCAGAGTGTTTAGGATCACTGTATTGGGAAGTTTGGGGTTGTATAGTTTTGATTGGGGGAACTTTTATGCAGAAAGAAACTTTTTTTTTCGCACCTACCTACACCTCTGGTCCCTACCGTTACTGTACCATCCCAGATCGTTGCTGTTTGTTCACTTGTTAAAGTTACAGAGGACACTAACAAAAGAGTCCAGGTATGTCTGCTCCACGCACAGTATTTCATTGACGAGCATGCACAATGAGTCCTGCGCCGGCCTGTGGTGGAATATAAAAATGACTGGAATGATTGAAGCAAACGTGTGGGGGGCATTAAGTAGGGTTTGCAGCTGATGTAAAATGATTCCAAAAGAGGAGAACAGTGCTATGCACCAGCCACTGTTGATATAAAAACAGATTCCCCCACCTTTCGCTCTGCCGGATAGTTCCGTGTCATGATCCAGTCTGAAGAGTTGGAAGCCTGCCAGCTGCAGCCCAGAGTCTGGTATCCATCCACACAGCCACGTCTCCTTGAATAACAGAATGAAAGATACAGAAAAGCCTCTGTTTCTTCCCACCAGTAGTTGCAGTTTGTCCAGCTCATTGCACAGAGAGCAGTGTTTCCCTCACATTCATTTATTTGTGGCGTTCTGCCACAATATCAACATTTACCGCTACAAATTGATTTTGTATTTTTGGAGCTGCGCATCCTGTTCTCACTAACTCACTTGACAGTGCACCAGTCAAGTTGAATAGCATGGTGTTACATACTCTGATACAGTGGATGGCTGTGTGGTCTTTTGTCTGCCAGTAAAACCAACAAAGCAGAGGAGGGCTATTTAACACAGTTGGCTTGACCATAACTTCCTCTGATTAGGTTAGTTCACCTTTGACCAGAATGTCCAATAATTCTTCTGTTGAACAGAAAAAAAGATGGTAAACAAGTCTGCTGAAGTTGTTCCCCTGATTTTCATGAGCTTTTCTCTGGTGAAAGATCTCTGGGTGTCACAGAAGAAGAGTTTGTAGTCATGAAGCCTGTTGTTTCTTTACAATTCTATGGTTTATCATTGAAGTGAATTAATTTACTGAAGACTGGATCATGATTGTTTGAACATAACTGTTACCTTTATGCAAGATAGGAATAATGTGTGAAACTGGAATCTATGGCTGCACATCATGTTAAAGTAAAAACATGTGGGTGAAAACTAGATACTGATACTGGCATGGGGCATCGGGCCTAGAGATAGATAACTTAATTAATCTTAGAGGGGAAAATCGGTCTTCATAGCAGTAGGTACATTCATTACAAATACAATAGAAAATAAAATAATACAAAAATGAAAAATAAGGGCAATATAAAGGTAATAAGAAACAGTAAAGTACGATACAATATGAGGTATATGGTGCAAGAGAAAAAGGTGCAGGTTTATGTACAAAAGTAATATAATGCTTAGTAGTTATATGTGTGTTTTGTGTTTTGATAAGTTAGCTTTGTAATGATGGCACCAGATAGGAATGATTTCCTGGCCTGTTAGCTGCTCTTTAGCTTGTCCAGAGTTTTGTGGAGGGGATGAGAGGCATGGTCCATGATCGCCAGCAGTTTTGCCAGCATCCTGTCCTCAGCCACCTCCTCCAGGGTGACAAGCTTAGTGTCAGCAACTGCATTTATATACTTATACTGATCCTCGCAAAAATTCACCAGTACCACTTTATTGCATTAGGCCTTACATTGCATGAAACTGAAGAGCGCAATCAGTGAGCAGCTTGTAATTTCTTGTTGTCATCCGGACCCAGACACCTTCCTATACGGAACTGGACCTATAGTCAATAAATTACTGAAGGATTTTAAATTTTGATGGGGTGCTTCTATTTTGACCAATTTTCTAGATTTATTGGGTACTAGTTTAGTGCATCGGGAAGTCCATTGTCCAGTTGCATGCAAGTTAAGCCATTCCACATGATGCTACTCAGCCAATCAAATCTGTGCAATCCAGGCAATAACCATTGAACTCTGAAAACAGACAGAAGAATGAGCTGAAAAGCAAGTGACAAATGTAAAGTCGAGTGAGCGATACAGGGAGAGAAGACAAAGTGAAGAGCGAACAGGAGACAGAGGAAAAATAACTCCACATGGCCTCTTTAAGAGCTGATGAATGTTCCCCCAGAGTTGTTAATACAAAAAGCCATTTACTGATGAAGGGTTCATCATGAATGCAGTAGCTGGAACCTTACTTGAGGGAAACAGAAACAGAAATGTTATTTTTCATTCAAATTAAGGAAGGAAATGTAACGGACAGCACCAAGTGTCTTTTAGATCTGATGGAAAAGTGCTGTAAAGAACTTAATGTTAATAGCCTTTGAGTGAACAGTAAGCACAAGTGTTTGATTATTGCTCTGCTGTCATCATAGATCATAAAATCTTCTATCGGTATCATCCTCAGACCTTGAAGATTAAAAGTCATCAAAAGTGTTGGCCTCTGTTATACCTGGCGGGCGTGGTGATGTGCTCCATTTCAACGCTTTGCCATAAAGTCCTTATAACTTGAACATACAAATTCCCATCGCCACCAAATCGCTCACACATGTTGAGGGTGTCGCCCTGAATATGCCTATGCATCAATACTGTGTCATATCCATAGCACCACCCACTGACACAGGAAGTCATGCCAATATCATCCCATTTACATGACATTTACAGGTTGTTTTCTCCGAATTATAAGTGGCAGATGAGAATCACACAGAATGAAAAAGAAATTAAAAAGTAATCTCCTGGTCTGTGCTCTGCAGAAACGCATGCGCCGTTCTCAGCATGCAAGGAAAGAGACAGAGTTTCTGCGTCTGAAGCGCACTCGACTGGGCCTGGAGGACTTTGAGTCCCTGAAGGTGATTGGCAGAGGAGCTTTTGGAGAGGTAAAAACCTTACAAATAAATATTTGGAATGTGATTCCTGTGTGCTTTTTTGTTATAGAATTTAAAAGACTGTTTTTCCAGTAGCATTTTAAAAGTCATTGATTGAGACTGTCAGGTTTGAGCGTTGATGTGTTTGCCTATAGGTTCGTTTGGTACAGAAGAAAGACACTGGTCACGTCTATGCAATGAAGATCCTCCGCAAAGCTGACATGCTGGAGAAAGAACAGGTGAGACAGCAAAACATATATACATTGTTCAACAGAAGAAATGGCAACATTTCAAAGTATTTGTGTTGACTGGTGTGTCTGCCTGCCTTCCTGCCTTCCTGCCCTTTAGGTTGGTCATATCCGTGCTGAGCGGGACATTCTGGTAGAGGCAGATAGCCTGTGGGTGGTCAAAATGTTCTACAGCTTCCAGGACAAGATGAACCTCTATCTCATCATGGAGTTCCTGCCTGGAGGTATGACCCTCTAACCCTACAACACAATGCTGAGGGGAAAGCTGAAGCAGCTAGGGCTTCTGTGCTTGACCAGTCAGTGATAGTCAGCCCTGCAAAACTTCCCCTAAATTTCCTGAGCTATCAGGCAGGCTAGCTGCAGAGCAGGGTTTTTTTTCTACAACTTGATGAGCACCAGTGTGACTGTGGTTTCTGCTTTTCTGGCACAGGGGACATGATGACTCTGCTGATGAAGAAGGACACTCTGACAGAAGAGGCTACTCAGTTCTACATAGCAGAGACAGTGCTGGCCATTGACTCTATCCACCAGCTGGGTTTCATTCACAGAGACATCAAACCAGACAACCTGCTGTTAGACTCCAGGGTGAGTCATGATTGACCACTTTATCCATCGTGATTGTGGCCGTTCTCATTGCACCTAGTATAGAGCAGATTCTCACCATTGGAATTGTGACCCCAGATGGGGAGTAGACCTTCGAGAGTGTTAGGAGGGTACCATCTCTGCAAAGTGAGGCCCCTGTCTGGTAGGCCCTGTTCAGACCTGGTATTACCATCCGAAAAAACAGCTCTAAGTATAGGTGTGAATGCACCTAGACACATTGAGGATGCATTCTAGATCTAATCACTCAGACCTCATTCAAAGGTGGCCTGGGCCACATATGAACGCATTGTTTAAGCAGCGTGTACATGAATATTTCCGTGTTGTTCACTGAAATGTAAGTTGCATGTTTGGGCTCTCTGCACCTGCCAATGTTAGCAGCAGATGTTTGTGAACAAACAAGAAAGATTCCGTTATAGACCATGTAAATAACCTCGTGGCAGCAGCACTCCGCAATGGCAGTGCCAATTTTCTTTCAACACTCCCATACATGCTGCATGCTTTATGATGTCCATAATGTGCCATGTGATGGCATAGGAGACTTGGCTTCCAGCACTTGAATCATTAGTTTGACTATAAGACAATATTTTTTAGATTCAACTGTGTGCAGTAGTTACAATGATGTGTTTAATGTTTCCAGGGTCACGTGAAGCTGTCTGACTTTGGTCTGTGCACGGGGCTGAAGAGGGCACACCGTACTGAGTTCTACAAGAACCTAAACCACAGCCTGCCCAGTGACCTCAGTAAGCAAAGTCAGTTACCTGAATTTGTTCATGTTTTATCACTTATTTCATTAAAACAGCACGCTCACCATTTTAAATCTCTGTAAAGAGAGCAATGATGATTTCATACCGGTCAAGATGTCAGCCATTATAAAACATTTAGGTGTTTAATGCATCAGTAAAGTCACAGCCTGCTCTTAAGACTGAGCTGTCATTTCTCCACAGCCTTCCAGAACATGAACTCCAAGAGGAAAGCAGAGACCTGGAAGAGGAACAGGAGACAGCTGGTACGTCTGAACAGAGATGAAATGACCCCCAGACATTTCACACAAGCTGGCTCATTCATGATTATGGAGATTATTGACCAATTATATATGAATGCATACAGCTCAGTTAAGAAGAGATACCTCAGTACTGGTTCTGTAGAAAAACAAAAACATCTGGTCTGATTTCATAGTCTTGTGTACCTGTTATTTGCTCAGATTGTTCCTCAAATTAATCCAAATTTTGCAATTGTTGTAAGGTACTTTATTAAGGCAAAGTATTTGAACTGCTAATTGTAGTATTTAGTATTTGGAAAGTTTGGCTTTTTTCTTCAGTGAAAAAAGAGTCATACTTGTTTCTCGAAGTAAAACTTGACAAAAGTATAGTTTAGGTATGAGTGCCAAGGCTTATCATATGGACAGTGATATTGAACATATCAAACCCCATAAAAGTTAGATCAGTTTTGATTGATGGTTTAAAAATATCAGCAAACAACCCCTAAAGTACAAGCCCCATGAACAGCACAAGCTGTGAAATTTGGGCACAGTTGCTTAACAGGGTATTGCAATTTCCTTGTTTATCATCATGACTGATGAGGCCAGTGTTCAAGGGATTCCACTGTAGCCAGTGGATATCCAGATAACAGATATCCTTTGTTTATAATCTGATTAGAAACTTGAGAAAGAGTGGATGTGAGACAACATTTCAGCTAATCTCTTTTAACAGATATCTGCAAATGAATGAAGATGTACATTTAGGAGAACTTATGAAAGGCCAAATTGTTGTGAAACAATAGCCAGTTTAGAGATTTCATTTTGGCCAATGTGAGCTGCTGGACCATTTACCTGCATGCAAAGCCTGCTCAAACTTGATAGATCAGCAATACTCAGACAGCAAAACAAAAGCTTGTCTCTTTCTACAGATTCAGCATTCAAATATGTTTCTAGAGATAAACAAGCCCTGGCCTGTTTTTCACTTGTGTTTTATTGTCACCTCATAGCAAACAGCCTCTTACTTGATTTCTGTTCTTCCCCACTCCTTTCCTCCACGTCTCGTCCCTGCCAGGCTTTCTCCACTGTGGGAACCCCTGACTATATTGCTCCAGAGGTCTTCATGCAAAATGGATACAACAAGCTCTGCGATTGGTGGAGCCTGGGTGTCATCATGTATGAGATGCTGATAGGTAAAGACACGGACCTGATGGAACATCTTACTTAACTTCAGCAGTTTTAGACCAGGCCAGGTGAGATGTGTTCTGAATGATGGTTTACCTTTTGCTGTCCTCTCTGTCTGCAGGTTACCCTCCATTCTGCTCAGAGACGCCTCAGGAGACATACAGGAAAGTGATGAACTGGCGCGAGACACTGATCTTTCCTCCAGAAGTGCCTATATCAGAGAAGGCCAAAGACCTCATCCTCAGGTATGAACCACCTTTGTGCATCTTAACGCACTCTCACTTGTACCATAATACTGACACACAAGTTCTGCAGTTAAACTGTTAGTTGCTCTTGTTTTGTTTATTGACCACATCGAGGCACTATTTTGTTCTTAACATGTCGAGGTTATCTAATGTCACACCTAACATCCAAATGATCTGCATTGAGTGGTTGAATGTGTGTAGTATTAAGTGAACACATTGTTGTGAGCAGGTTCTGCTGTGAGGAGGAGCACAGGATCGGTGCTGCAGGTGTGGAGGAGATCAAGTCCAATCCTTTCTTTGAGGGCGTGGACTATGACCATATCAGGTGGGGACTGTCTCATGGTCTTGTTAAAGGATTGTTATCACGGCAAGACATTTGAAAACTTGTCTGGATAAAGATCGCTGTTGTTTGAAAACCCTGTATTCAAAAAAATGTGTACATGCAAACCAGACATTCTTATTAGCCCTTTTCATACAGAGAATTTGCATGATCTCCGCAGCAGAGGTCCACCAATTCTCTGCCTTTGTTTGGCGTGGGTGGTGCATATCAAGTGGCATTCAGATGTCTTCTTTCATACTTGTTTGTTCACAAACATCTGCTGCTAACATTGGCAGGTGAAGAGAGTCCAACCATGAACCAAGCAGCTCCAGCATAAAGACGCATCACTGTTAATTCACACAGCACTGCGGCTCCTACAGAGGCGTGGTGGTACACGTCATGATGGTGACGTCTGTGTGTTTTTTCACTGTGTTTACTGTGTTCAGTGTGTAGGACAGACAGGATGACAGACAGCAGACTTCACGTATTACAACAGTATTTTTTCCCTCCTGAGTTGCCAAAGACACTGCCAGTTATTATGTTACTGTTGTTTCGCCATGTAATGTTGCTTTGTGGGACATTTCACTTTATTATGATGAGTGGAGGATTTGTCTAATTATTTAAATGGGACCACCATCAGATCGACATGCCCCTGAGCCACAGCATAATTTTACCTCTTGCCGTGCCTGAAACTATCACACAGAGTAGGATGCCCAGAATTGGCGCAGGATCAACGCACCAAGTGGAAATGCACCATTTCCAGTGTGGCTGCCCATCCAGATGATTTGTTCTTTGCACCTGGTTTACAAAGCTAGGCTAACAGCCAGCTGAGATGATCTGCTTATTGTCATCCAGCTACCATATTCTCAAATGCAAAATTCCACTTTGGCAACTTGTTAAGCTCTTTGAATTCACTTATCTTTTCTCCAGAGAGAGACCAGCTGCCATTCCCATAGAGATCAAGAGCATCGATGACACCTCAAACTTTGATGAATTCCCTGATTCAGATATCCTCACTCCAACAGGCAAGCTACCTGTTTCTCTTCAACACTTTTCAGATGTTGTGCCTGTGTTATCACGTCTTGAAATTATTCAACCCCCTCTTCTTTTTTTTCTTTTCCTCATCGTCTTCCTTGTACAGCCACGCCTGTGTCTAACCAGACTGAGGCCGACCTGAAGAACAAGGACTGGGTCTTTATCAACTACACCTACAAACGCTTCGAAGGCCTGACTGCTCGAGGAGCTATACCGTCCTACATGAAGTCAGGAAAGAGATGAACACCCTCAGACACCACCATGAAACCTGAATGAGTCGTCCAAACCCCTGCTGTCTGGGGAACTTCAGCCCGATAAGGAGAACTCTGTTCTCCGTTACCTAAGTGTTGAGGATTCTCGTCACACAGGACTCTACAAATAATAAAGGGGATCAATTTCGTCCGTTGCTTTCCACCATAGAAACTGCTGCCTTCATTTCTGCAGGTCTTTACTTTCTCTGACGCTTCCAAAGTGGGATTACAGTGATTGTGTCTTCCATTTGCCTTTTCCACTGGTGGATGCAGTGGGATGTCTCTATTCCTGACACCCGGATCATTTACATTCCCTGCCTGTAAACCAGCATCAGTCTGTTGGACCTACCAAGGGCTTTTCTCTTTCCAAACCAGGACATCCACTCCATTTACCCTGTTATGTTGACTGATCAACTGAAACATTGCATTAAGTGGCAACTTGAAGTGAATCAAGTGCTCTTCAGGGATTCTGTCCTAATGTTTTTCATCATTTCTGGCAGGAGCTCACAATGAGGCTACTGGCTTATTAAGATGACCCAACCAAAGACTGAGCTGAATGAAGTTTCTGCTTGATCTCTCTGTCATGTCACTTCCTGTAAATTTAAAATTGTAGTTTTATAGATTGATATTTGCAAGATTTGCTTGTTGAAATGCGTGAATATATGAGAATGGTGCATTTTGTTGCGTCTTGTTACATTTTCACAATGACCCGCTTGTGTTCAAATAGCTTTTTGCACCTTATATGATGCTTGATCCAACTTTAGTGCTGTCAGACCTACAGCCTACAACCCTACAGCTCATTAGTTTGTGCTTTTGGGAATTTTTATTTGACTGGAAAAGTACACATCTGGCCACACCGTGCTTGATAAGACGGTAGCTCAAAACTGAAGTTACCTTTTTCCCACAAATGTAACTGTTTTCCTGCTATGAACATGTGGCAAACTCAGACTTTTAGTGTGTGTGAGAAAGCCTAGATACAGTGGGGTCCAGTAGTCAACATTATTTTATTTCACATGCATTTTGGATCCAATTAAATTTTCTTCATTGCAAGTGAAGTGCAATACAAGCTTATCAGTTGGAGCAAGAAGTTAAAGCTTTGAAAAAAGATCCATGAATTTCAGAATATCTTTTTGTATGTCCCCCTTTTGCTTTAATGACAGCATGCACTCAAGCTAGCATGGACTCTACACATTTTACAGTAAATCCTGCCGACTCATGCTATCCCAGCATCATTTGACAGTTTCCACAAAGCTTCTTGTGATGTCACAGAATGCTTGGCTTTCTGGGTCTTCAAGTGCCTCATAAATATTCAGTGGTGTTGAGGTCCTGTGACTGTGGAGGATGGTCCATGGCAGTCAGCACTGCACAGATTTCTTTAGTCGTAAAGTCGCTCTGTCAAAGTGTTGAGGTGTGTTTGGGCTCATTGTCCTGCGGCAGGATCTCCATAGAGATTGACCTGGTTGTTGCTGATTGGAGTCCTGTGTTCTATTTTTTACCAAACTATCTGAAGAAGTTGCTTTACTCTCTCAGTGAACTAAGCTTGGTGTATTGATCTTTTGATGGTTTCATCACTTTGTACTTGAGATGCAACTGATCCAGTTTCTGCAAAGAATGTAGAGTTCCATGCATTGCTCCTTTATAAAACCTTTAAGTCTAGCCATGAATTGATGTTGAAAAATCCCCCCACTACTGAGAATAACAAATAGTCTTTAGACACTTTCACTTATTTTATGAATCCTCAAACTTTCTGATGATTTCTAGGTTTGCGTGACAATACTGTTTTTAAATATGGTTTTAAATGTTTGGACCCCACTGTAATGGTTACATTTACACAGCATTTTTATCCAAAGTGCTTTTCAAGCTTGTTGTTGCTCACTCTCGAAATTCCACACATAAGCACACACTTGCACAGTGACGGCGGTGGGCTTCCACACTGGGTTTTGGCCTGACCATCAGGAGCACTTTGGGATCTAGTGTCTTCCACAGGGACATTTTAACATGTGGATGACCTGCTCTACCTCGTGAGCCACCGCCACCGAACCATCATGATGGAACATTACATCTTGCCCTTCAAACTTAAATGAGTACAATTATTGTATACCAAGAACGGGTTAATTACTGTAGGCAGACATGTACCTCTGAAACTCACAACAACCTACAAGTCAAATTCAACACATTGGCATTCAGTATCTCAGTGTTTTCTGCTGGCCTCATCAGCTTGCAGCAGTAAATCAAAGATGCAAAACACAGAACCGTTTTTATTAGGAACAATTTTCTATTCTGTGTGTGTGTGAATTGTCTAAGTTACCGCCTCAGCTGTAGGTGTTGCATTCACAAGACATTGTATTCATTTGGTTGGTGAACTTTTGTTTTAACCTTGTTTTGATATATGATCCTTTCCTAGGGTTAGGGTTGGAAGCTGTTAGGTGTGTGTGTGTGTGTGTGTGTGTGTGTGTGTTCCAAGTGACACTTAAGATCTCAAAGAGTAATGCCACAATGAAGCAGTGTTCGTCATCTGAACAAGATCCAGTATGAAGTTACTTTTTTAAGCACAGGGCTAAACATTTTCCAGTGAACACAATATCCAAAATGCTGTCATTTAAAATGAATGTAAATGGATCATGGAGAAAATGGGTTTTGCCACAATAACTCCAAAATGCTGTTTGTGACTGTAGCCTGCAAGTTTTTGTTTGTTTTTGTTTTAATGTGTATTGTTCTGGCACATGAGGTATAACTATGGAAGCCCATATCCCCCAGAAATGAAGAGACAAAAAGTTATGAATTTACATTTTTATAAGAAATCTTAAAGGTAAGATGATGACTTTTGAGTAAAATATTCAAATCATAAATTTCGTCATTTAGAGTTTGTTGAAAAATATCTCGTATCATATTATTCATCATAAATTGTGACTCAAATTCAGTAAGTCAGAATTTTGATTCATCAAGTAGTTCTTAGCCATGTCAAATTTTGACCAACCGACTCACATTGTATGTTGGATATTTTAAAGACACAATCTGACATTATCATACAATACTGACGTGGATAAGTATTACCTTAAAGATGACTTCTTTTAGAATTGCAACTTCTCAAAAAATGTATCAAAATTTGATCTCTCATAACTCAAACTTTTTGTCATTCCCAACATTTTAACTTTTTTTTCTCCCCCTCTTCTTGGCAGAAATGGGCTTCCATCTACAACTCAGTCTGAAGGGTTTTCTCATTATGTTTAGTATGAAACTTAGTTCATTCAGGTGGTGTGTCGATACATTTTAGAAAAGTACACAGTGGAGCTTTTTTCTATGGCCAGTGGGGGGAGGGTCACTATTTTAAACAAACTGTCTGTTATAAGAATGCTTCTGCTCTGCATGCTTTTACCAAACAGCAAGTGGGTCAGCTTAAAGCAATAGAGCACATGGAATGACTTGTTTATAATGCCACTTTGTGTGTGTGAGTGTGAGCGAGAGATGATTCAGACCGTTGTTAAGGTGTGATGCTGGACTGCATGAAGACTGTATGTTTTCTACATTTGAGGCTCAGATGTGCGTGTGCTCTGCTCATGTGTACCACGTGTGACCTGAGAGTCAGAAGTGAGGGGTTTTGGGAAGGTGGGTGTACATTATTTAAACCACTGTTCTCTTTGTAGCGTGTTGCTGTTGAATTGTTTTCTGCTATTTGACAATGAATTACTCTGCACTTACTGTGTTGTGTCCTTCTTCAGTGTTGGGATGGATGGTGGGATGTGCCTTTGCTCAAAAGATTGCCTGGCCTGCAGTACGCAGAAGTCTTAAGATGGCTAAATAAACAACAGCCTGAGGCATTGTCTCAACTTGTGACTTATTTAATCAGACCTGACTTGATATGAAACTCAAAATAAAAAGTATCCAAGTCAGGAACAAATAGAAAATGCCTGAAGAGGCCTTTCTATTTGTTAATAATCCTTGCTCTGAACTGACTTTAATATTGGGGAAAAATTCAAATTAATGGCGAGAACATCTAAGGCTGAACCTTAATTTGGGTTAGGGTTACATTCTACCCAAGAAGCACATTTAAGGTTGATACTGTCCCGTAATGAAGATACATGGAAATCATTTTAGTTTTTGGCCAAATCATAGTGAAAGTAATTTTACTGACTGGATATTATCTGTGACAACGACCAATAGACTTACCATTTGTATAATGGCTGTTTGGTTAGCTGGAATACCAGCAAAACAGCACCAAGCATAGAAATAGGATCCAAAATGGCCTGTAGTTGCTGTACCTTCATTGTTCTTTTACAGTCTGGATGGATGATATGCTGTGTAAAATATCAACTGAGGATATCATATATTCTAAAGCAAACAGAAAATTATCCTGCATCCACGCCTCAATGTTTGAAGACTCCATCAGCAAAAAGAACAAAAACCAATGCATGCAGTGTGTACATGCAGTGCATGCTGCTGTAATGTACATGGCTTTGTTGGTGGATAAAAGTACACAACTACATAACTTGGGTCAAAGCACAGATCCTCTGTTTAAATATTACCCCCAAAACAAGGGGAAAATGGTTCAGATAAACGTTTTATTGAGTTTAAGAACTGGGCCAATATTCATAAGGCATCTTAGTTGCTCCAATTGACATAATTCTCTAAAAATTCATACTTCAAAAATACATTTGTTATCAAATATGCTAAGTAGGCCTTCTAAAATTTAACTGCATATTAAAGATATGCAAGCAAACAACTATCAACATGTCAATAGGCTACTGTGCAAGTAGGCATATGTTTTTAAACATGTTTTAAAGCAATATTAATTATTAAACCATGCCTGAATCATATGAATAGGCCTATCAGATTCACTGGCCATTCTTTTCCCATTATCACCAAGAATGCATTTGGCTTTCTTTCATTTGATTGCCTTGTTATGTAATGATTATTGCACAATCACTTTCTTTATGTGGGCATCATACTGTGAATGGTATCGTGAGTTACTGTTTCCCAGTCTGTCCATCAAGAAAAAGGTAGGCTCACTGAAGCTTTTTGGCTTCAGAGGCTCAATTTGTAGAATGTACAAAGTAGAATATCTATTAAGTCTAAAATTGCCACCACTCGAGCAAAGTTAAAAGGAATAAGATGTAAACAATACCCAGTATTAATTCAGTATAATTAGTGTCGGTTGCAAACCATGGATCAATAATTGTTAAGCACGATCAAGAACACTGGAGTATATTACAAGTGCAGCTGAGCACCACTGTGTTGGGACGCAGATCATTTACATCACTGTAGGTCCACACTCATCATCACTGAGAATTACAATAACAGCTGTTTCTCAAGTCTGTAAGGCATCTTTATTTAAGCTGGTACCATATATACAACAATACTTTGCTGATGGGGCTTGACAACATTCATATGCCATTCACTCAACATGTACAATTCAAAATAAATCAGACACCAAACTGCTAATGTCTGAAAATGGCAGAATGATTCCTGTAATCAAAATTGAAAAAGAGTCAGATTTGAGATATCATGAAAATATGTCATGGATCAGTGTCAATGAGTTTACATTAGATGAGAGAAGCGCTGACATCACCTTCTGCTGTCCAGTATCATGTTTCATTTGGGCACAGAGCAATCAAACCAGTGCACGGACTCTCAGAGAGCACATTTGGTTGTAGAAATCAGTTTGAAATCAAAAAATAATTCTCATCTTCATCCATCCACAGGTTGTGCATTAAAATGTCAGGTTAGTTCCACAGTACAAAAATCTGCTTGCTTTCTGAAGAAAAGCAGGTCTCCAATGGCAACGGAGGGCGGTGTTAATGAACAACAGTGTCTTCGGTGACAAATCTGGAGTTCTGCTCCCATCTTCAGCTCCAGGTTTGTCCCACAGCTTCAGCCTCAGCAGGCAGAGTGGAGCAGAGCAGCGCCTCCTTCAGCCTTCTCTCACTTTGGCAGCAAGCGCAGAGTTCTCCTGTCGAATAGCTCTGTAGTCGTCCAGGATCCTCTCCAGGTTAGCCACCGTTTTGTTACCGTTCTCTGTCTCGATCTGTGGACAATTTAAGATGTTAGTGAATAATGTATGAAACTCTGCTGTTAACCTCTGAACATGAGCTGCTGCATCTTAAAGAGAACTGCCTTGAGATTTGGAGAAATACATGTTGGCTATCACACTTGAAGACATAAAAAAAGTGAGAATACTAGAATTCTGTCAAGTAAAGAGACACTGCAGGTGCTACAAATGAGTTGTCTGTCTGTCTGGTGCAGATCCCAATTAAAGGCCTGATTTCTTTTTCTTACTTACTTTAAAAATATAAATGATCATATTTTAAGTTTCTCACAAGCAGTAATTCCCTGGCACACCTGAGGGCTGTTCAGCTATTAGCCAGAAAGCTAATGTTGTGCTTGCAAGTCAATAGCATTGTGTACAATTGACAAACATGATAAAAAATGAAATGGAGCTCCCAGCAAACTGCCTCCCGTACTCGGAAACACAGATGTAACTGATATTGATATTCTTATCAGACTCTGTGTAACACAGCAAACGGGTATTTCACAAACTGTTGGCATGTGTGACGTGATGATGGAACAATAAAAACTGTCAGTTCTACCTGCTCCTCTAGATCTCGAATCTCTCTCAAAATCGTACCAGTGTCCTCGATGGTTTGGATCAGCTGATTGCAGTTCTACAGAAGAAGAAGAAAGATGGCGCATAACAAATTCTCTGATGAGAGCGACACATGGGGTCAAACTGAAGAAACACAACGATGATGACATACCTCATGCAGGGCAGCGAGGTACTTATAGGATTTGCGGACAGATTCATCTTTTTTGGCATCCTACAAATGACAATGAAAGAGCAGTTTTCATTTATAAACTTATCCTTGCCTTGTTATTTGCAAACAAACACTTACAAATGATGTGCAGCCGCTAAAGAAACACCTGTGTGAACTCATGAATCATTCATTCATGAATTCACACAGAGATTAAAAGCCTGCAACTCCCCTCCAGTTAGTTAGAACTGAAGAAGCCTCTTGGCTGAGAGGTGAAACCTCTTCAACAAACTGAAACATGTCCAGTTGCTTATGATACAGCACTCACAATTACCATGACTGGATGACTGAGAACCTCCAACATCTAAAACAGAATGTTACAAGAGTTTGTTAAAGAAGCCCTCTGATACCTTAAAGACCAGCTCATCAGTAACAGCAAACGTCCTGTCCAGCTTTCCCGTCAGGCTGTTGATCTCTTTCTGGAGCTCCTTAGTGTCGGACAAAATCTGCAACAGAGTGATCACAGTGTTGATGATGAGGGACATTACAGATGATACACAGCACATGCTGAGAGCTTAAAAGAACAGTTCATCCAAAAAAATGAAAATTCAATCATCATCTCCTCCCTCCATGTTGATGGAAAGTCAGGTGAAGTTTCGTAGTCCACAAAACATTGTAGAGCTTCCCAGCAAAACAGCATTCTCCTTAACAACTGAAGTCATTTACAAATGTTAGATGTTGGTGTAATCCAGGTCTCAAGAGCCCTGAGATCTCAAATTGATTTGAAAAGATGTCATTCTCACCCTGATGCTTGTGCACACACATCAGTGGGTCCAGCTTGATGCTTTCTCAGCAGCTACAGTGAATATTTCAGCTTTAAAAATGGTGCAGGCTTCTGTGCTGCACTTGGATTACACTGGAGGAGCTGTATGAAGACATTTTTCAGTTGTGTAGGAGAACGCTGCAACACTGTTTTCCTGTGAAGCTCTGCAAATGTTTTGTGGTTTATGAAACTTAACTCCTTTCCATCAGCATGCAGGAGAGTAGAAACTGACTGAATTTCATATTTTGGTGATCGGTTCTTTTAACTCCACCTGTGTCTACAGTTCTGCTGAGCCCTGTATTTCCTTGCTTTCATCATGTATGAACTGTGTGCATCATTTGCTTTCAGATGTACCTTTGTAATCTCCTCCTTCTGTTTTTTGATGTTGCTGACGATCTCCAGAATCCTCTGTGTGTATGCTGACCGAGACGCATCTTGAGGAAGATTTTCTAACTCTGTCACCTGCATTGGAAGAGGACAAGCAATGTACATTTAATACATTCAGCCAAAAGACAACTGACTGAGCAACTCCTAACTGTACTGTAGAATTTCAAACACTACAACAGCAAAGTTCTTCCTACTGTAACCTTCTAATAAGACTGAGCTTGTTTTCCAAATACAAGCATAAATCCAGTCCATACCAGTTGTTTGTAGACGTCTTCCTTCTTCTTCGCCTCCTCTGTAGACACGCGGATTTTGTCATGTAAAGACTTGATTTCAGACAGCTTTCTGGATGACTCCAGCTGAGGAGAATGAGCAGAATCATAATGCATTTTCACTTGAACAAATTAAGCCACAAACCTGTTTTCAGACTCTACTTACCTCTTGGTTGCTGCAGATTTCTTTGAGTCTGCGGTGCTCGTCAATGAGTGGAGCGCGGTGTTTTTCCCACTGAGAGGCCAGGTTTACCACCCGTTTGGCACTGGACTCCACCAGAGCCTGAAGCGACAAACGCACAGGTTTGTACAAAATCTAAGCGCAATACCTGCTTTGATGACTTGTCCCTCAGCCCTCCTACCTGAAGCTTCAGCAGGTTGTTGTCTGCGTCTGGCAAAAGGTTGATTGTTTTCTTTTTCACCTGCATCCTCTCCTCTTTTTCAGAGTTTCCCAGCTCTCTCTGCTTCAGCTCATCCAACACCTGCACCAAAACACACTTACATTGTTTTGTTGTGCTCAAAAAAGTAAACATTTAAATGCTATAAAAAAGCTTATGAGTGTGTGTGTGTGTGTGTGTGTGTGTGTGTGTGTGTGTGTGTGTGTGTGTGTGTGTGTGTGTGTGTGTGTGTGTTACCTGTGTATGAGTGACACACATGTGCTTCATGTCTGCTGCCAGCTGGTCAACATCACTGCAGAGCTGCTGGAACTGCTGCTGGACTGATGTCAGCTCCTCCTGCTGACGGAGCTGGATATCACTCTCTGACTGATGTACGCTGGGTGTGGAGCTGGTCACTGCTGCCGCCTCCTGACAGACAGACACACAGACAGACACACAGACAGACACACAGACAGACACACAGACACACCATGAAACTCAGGGACAATTTTTTCACCTGAGTTGTATTTTTGCGTTGTGCCCCTCACCTGTGTGAAGGTGAACTTCTGGGTGTGGGTGAAATGGGTGCCCTTGGTCAGAATGTGGTCAGAGGGGGCAGTGCATCTGAAGGCCTGCAGTAGCTCTGACAAGTCAGAGGTGGAGGAAGGACCGCCAAAGGCACTTTCAGCAGAGGGCTGCACAGCAGAGCGTAGTTGCTCCACGATACGTTTGTGCAGCCGAGTCTGTTTCCTGCAGCAATACTCCTTTTCAACAACAGACACAGTCATTCAACATGGGAAGCTTTAACCTTGGATTCACTAGCCTCACAGAGATAACTGTCTTCTTTGGCGTAACTGAGGCCACAAAGACACATTTCAACATTTTACTGTGGTTCTAAAGGATATTACACTGAAGCTATCACAGGTCACTGCACCCTGCCAATTGTTTTCACCACATTTTCAGCAATGACAGTACAGTAATAAACTCATTTGATTTGCCTGTGGTGTGAGGCGCGACAGAAGTCCCTGACTGTTCCACTCGTTGTCCCACTCCTGAGCAGCACTCAGTTCAGCTGTGTGCTGCTCCAGTATGGACGCTACCACAGAGGCATGATGGGAAGGCTGCGCAGTCACAGGAGGAAGGATGTCCCGCTGGTAGTCCTTCACGTCTGAAATACACACAGTATACACAGAAACGTATTTGATGGAGCTTCATCCTCTCCTGCATCATTCCATAAAAACAGACGGGCTAGCTTCTAGTCTGGACATAAGCTCACATTTAGCCTCCATAAGAGAACATTCTGCCAAATGTTTCACTAATGAAACTAAATTATATCAACATGATAAATGAGGTTGAGTTCCACAGATTCCCAAAATAGTTATTCACAAATTACATGACAATGTTAAGGAAAGTTGCTATGAATCTTTTAACGTCAGACATACAGCAGTATGTAGTATGAGGCCTACCCTTCAGCTGCTTCTTTCCCAGGCCTTGAATACACTGGGGTAAACTGAGAGGCTGCACATGGAAGCACTGCAATGATGTTGGACTCTAAACAGGAAAAAGTTCAATTGTTAGAAATAACAGTCAGAGTGAAACAGTCATGATCAAAAGTTTGCACACACAAAGGACATGAACATCATGGCAATCTCGACATCCAATGATTTATTTTACAGCTCTCATTATTCGGTGATGGAATTAGTGGAACACATTCGAAGTTGTCACAAAAACATTCATGAAGTTCAGTTCATTAATGAATTTATTATAGGTTTTCTGATAATGTGACCAAATCTGCTGGCTAAAAAATATACATACAACAGATTGAATGACCGGTTGTGGTGATAAACAGTTGTGTCATATGGTATGAGTGATTCTGACTGCTAACAGCTGGTGTCTTTTCTGGACCCATTTTAATACAGCCAATACACTCAGCCAGAAACACTACAATGGGAAAGTCTAAGGAGCTCAGCATTGATCTGAGAGAGCACATCAGTAATTTGCACAAGTCCGTAAAGTCACTTGGAGCCATTCCAAAGCAGTTATAGGTCCCAAGATCAACTGTACAAACAGCTTGTAAGTATAAAGTACAAGTAAAGTTGTGTCACTGCCACAATCAGGAAGAAAACACAAACTGTCACCTGCTGATGAGAGAAAACTGGGCAGGATGGTCAAGAGACAACCAAAAACCACCCAGTAGCAAGTCTTCAGTGGATTACAATGTGCAGGAACACAGCTGTCAGTGTTCACAGTCAAGTGTGTTTTGCAACAACATGAGCTGAGAAGCTGCTGTTCAAGAAAGAAGCTCTTGATCCAGACGCAACACCTTAAAGCTGGACTGAAGTTTACTGCTGATCACAAGGACAAAGAAAAACACCTTCTGGAGGAAAACTCTGTGGTCACATGAAACTAAAACTGAGTTGTTTGACTACAATGAGCAGAAATATGTTTGGAGAGAAGTTGAGGCCTTTAACTCCAAGAACACCATACCTGCTGTCAGGCATGGTGCTGGTAGTATCATGCTGTCGGGTTGTTGTGCTGCCAGTGGACCTGGTGCTTTTAGAGAAAGTAAATGGAATTATGAAGAAGTAGGATTATCTCCAAATTCTCCAGGAAAACCTCAAATCATCAGCAGAAGATCAGGTCTTGGGTGCAGCTGGGTGTTCCAACAGGACAATGATCCCAAACACACTTCAAACGACTTGTTAAATGAATGAATGGATAAATCAGCCAAGGATCGAGGTTTTGGAATGGTCTTCCTATAGTTCTGACTAGAACCCCATCTGGAACATGTGGACTGTGCTGAAGAAACAAGTCTGTCCCAGGAAGCAAACAAATAAAGTAAAACTCCAATGATCCTGTCACATGGCTGGCATGTGGTTAAAAATTCAGCCAGAGGACTACCAGAAGCTTGTGGATGGCCATCAGTGCCTAATTAAAATGAAAGTTTCCAAGGGACATTTAACCAAACATTACAATTACTGTATGTATGTTATTGACCAGGCACAGGTCACATTTTCAAAAGACCCATAATACAGAAAATTCCCATTTGAACCACACTTCATAAACTTTTCTCTTTTACAAAGTAGTATGTGTTCCACTCATTCCATTTCTTCTTTATGTTTCAATAACATGTCTGAGAAATCACATTTTTATAACATTATGAGCCTCAGCTACACAAGCAGATATTTTCAGTTTCTACCATTGCCGACCTCAATCTCAAGGCCAATACTCTCAACAGCATCTTTGATGATACGCAAATCTGAAAGAGCACCCACTGTATATGTCTAGATATCTTTCCATACAATTGTTAAACATGTGATTTTTGCTGGCCCTTAAGTTCGAAGATTTCCTTGATATCTAGTTTAGTGCAAATTAGCATTTGGTCTTGAGTAGAAGTGTAATTAGCTGCATGACAAATGGACGAACAGAAGAATAAACTGGAAACATTATTTATGTAGTTACTCTAATTAGCATGGATCACTCACTCTCCTAATCCTGCTAATTGACTTTAGACATTTCCAATTATCAAAGTGTTTTTGAGACATCAAAATGTAATTCTGAAGAGTTTACTTGTGTTTCACCATGCAGTGGCAGTCTGCAGTTTGAGGGCAGCCAGGTCACAGCCAGCTGGGCTTTGATAGCAGCAGCGATGGCTCTCTGGAGAACCACCGATTTACCTTCAGAACAAGAAAAGGGCTTGGGATGACTTGTCAAATAAGAGCCACATGATAACAACATGCATTGCCATGCCAACGTCATCCTGTGAAACAATAACAGCACTTCCTCATTTCTGTAGGACTGTGTAATGACAGCCTTACTCAACAGATGCAGGCAACAACTATATTATATTTAGATGACAGCTAAAAACAAAGAATATCGTAGCTTTCATAATGACACACATGACAGTGTATGCTGTCTGTATACCTGTTGGCTGGTCTGAGGCCTCTGCATGTTCTCTTGGCAGCTTTTCCACCAGGAACATGAGCAGGGAGCGGATCTCTGGCTCGTGGCTGTACAGGAACGTCTGGTAGCCAATCTCTCCTTTATAACCAATGTCCTGGAAACCAACAGTTTGACATATTATGGAATCGAATACAGGTAAAGCTTCTGTTGAACAGGTACTTACACACTATATTATAGCATTTTGGTACCAAAAAGAAAAAAAAACTTTCTTAACTCAAAATCCACTTTTTCCAGAGCTTTTCACATGTAATGGTCTTCCACTGTGGTGCAGTGTGCTCAGTTGTCAAATTAAATGTATCAGTATCAGTGAAATCCATGTATTGAGTGACCTCGTGAGTGGAGTGGAGTCAAGATTATTCACTGCCTTCAAGGTCAAGATTCAGCAAACATTCCACCTTAACTTTAACAGCGGGCTTTTCTCACAGTAACTCTGTTTGGGTCAGTTTATTACAAGTGTTGATTGTTTTTGTTGAGGGTGCTGTGTGAAAAACTACTTGTGTGCACTGCAGAATTACAACAAGTGTTTCTACCTGTTCTACCTGAACAGATCACCAAAAAAAGGGAACATTAATTTAATTATCCACTTATCCCTACGCTCATTGAAGTAAATTGGTGTAAGTCTATAGTCCACAATATATTTCTGGAGCATTACAGTGAAACAGCATCCTTCTAAACAACTGAAGTAGATGGAAATACTGCCTCTTTTTGCATAACATTGTTCTGTTGCAGGAAAATTGACCTTTGACCTTTTGGATTCAAATATAGGATAAAATGCCATAACTTAATAATTGTATTCTATTATCCTATTATAATTGTTGAGTAATGGCCAAAAATGTGTACTGTGAGTTCACAGTGACCTTGACCATCAAAATCTAATCTGAGTCTCTGGCAGCCCCATGATCCCAAACTTATTTTAAGAAGATGTTACACACCCCCTTATTATTCCAAATCTGCACTGTACTGTGCATCAATGGTGCAAATAATAACTTTTCAAATCAATTTGGGATCCTGGGGCTTCCAGAGACTTTGATCACACTGGGTGAGCTGAATGGAGCCATTTCTTTATCTTTTATTTGCTTTATTTTTCAGCATTTTAAAATGTGTTCCCTGCTACTTCAACTGTACAGAAGAAAGCTGTAATGGGGTTCTACTGTGAAGCTTAAGAAATGTTTGTGGATTATAAAACTTCAACTAACTTTCCACTGACATAGGGGTGTATAGATAATGACTGAATTTTACATTTTTCCCTGAAAAAAATTAAGATTAAGTGTTAAGGAAATACCGTTATTGTACTCCAGGGTGCTGGAGCCTTCATTCATTCGATTCAAAGACTGGCAAGAGGTTCTGATCAAGTCCATCTATCCTAAGTGTGGGTCAGAGGAACTCAGGAGGGTCTCACCTGACAGGCCTGTGCCAGGCTCATGCCCACTCTGAAGCGCGCAGACATGCCTGGAGGAAGGGAGGTGGGCAGCACACTGCCCAGGCTGGGCTCGATCACCCGGACACATCTGACCACTGCCTCCACTATCAGCTCACTGCTAAATTGTTTCACGCTATCAATTTCCTCGCCCACCTCTCTGTGGATCACAAAAAAGGAATATTTAATTACCAGTTACACAATTAGTTGTTTTATTCCATGCAAGTTCAAGAATGCGCCTAAATCAACCGACACAGGGACACTGTACGTCTGCGATCATATGATGACGGGCTGACTTGTAGTGTTCCTGACAGACGGCCATGTTGCTAACCACCAGCTGCACACTTGTCAGCTGACATGTCATTTTAATAACGTTCAGTTAAGTTGGTATTGTACACAACATTACATTTGCTAAACGCGCTTCTTACTTACGTGCCGACTTGTCTGAGGGCGTGAATCAAAATGTTGTCAACTTCTTCCATCGTTCTTCCGAGTTCCTCTGACAGAACAGCTTCTAGCTAACAGACAGGATTATAGTAGAACATCTGATGCTAGTAGAGTCATCTAATAATATCGAATTAGCTTCAATTAGTGAGGGTTTTCCATATATGAAGGCTGGCAAGAGAACTAGCTTCCATCTTGTTAGCTAGCGTTAACTTAGGAACTAAGCTAGCTACTAATAGCCGAACAAGCAGCAATATCCATTGCAGAGCCCCGGTGCACTTTAACGCCTTGCTCCGAATAAGCGTCACGTAAAACGGAAAACTCCTTTCCTCTACAAACTGAACGTAACAGTGACTATCTCCTACTAATGTAACAAATCTGACATTTATCTGTCTTGTTCGGTGTGGAAATGAAGTCCTGAGGGAACAGAGCGGCAGTGTTTCTGGGAGGTAGAGTTTCGTCTCGATTACTGTCGAGGAGAACAAATAGGAGCTGAGCAACCTAGAAATACACTTCCCAGCATGCACCAGAGGCGACAATCTCATGACCGGAAACGTGCTGAACAGTTAACTGTCAGACGTGTAAACTGTAAATCTGTAAGTAAGCTGCTAGTTGTTGACAACAGGCTTTTTACATGTGTGAGTGTAACACTACAATCAAAACAACATTCTACCGGTTTCTAGACATGAGCAGGTACATTTATTTGTTATTAAATACAGTGTTCGCCTGCTCCTGAACATCCTTCCCTGTATCACTTAAGTCGTCAAATACTGACAATCTGCGAACAACTAAATTTCTCCAGAAGTGTGTAACGTTAGAGTGTGTGCAACTGAGTATGTTCACATCTTGTATTGACATGTTTCCTTAGTGATTCAATCACAAGTGGACAGCTCTGTTGTCAGTTCACACCTGGCATTTCACTTGTGTTGCATTAGTCACTTGTGATATGACTTAACCTACCAAATGTGGACCGTTGGCAAAGGTAGCATTCCAGGTAGCATTCTCCTCTTTCTCCCACTATCCATGTGTGGGTTCAGTAGACAGAATGTGACAATGGCTCACTGCACCCTGCGAGCCATTATTTTCAGTGGCATGCCACCCAGCACACTGGGCAGTCTGAACCTAGTGGAGAAATCATGGATCTAGTAAGAGACATCTGGAAACAGTGTTTGTGATGCAGTCCCCTCAATTGAAAGCTGCTCAGTGGCACAGGACGCTGAAGAAGTTCAACACCATAGATATAAAATTACCTGGATCTTCCACATTGCTTGTGTGTGTGTGTGTGTGTGTGTGTGTGTGTGTGTGTGTGTGTGTGTGTGTGTGTGTGTGTGTGTGTGTGAACTGAAACAATCATGTCAAGGGGGCCAGGACACTTAAAAACTGCATCTGGCATTGACAAGTCATTTCTTTCCCAATGTATGCTCATCCTAAAAAATCTTTTTGGACCAGTGAGTATCTCATGACATGGTAATTACACGGATTGGCCACTATTTAAAATTGGCTTCAATGCCTGCCACTGTTCATTGGGGGCTTACATGAAACAACAACCAACCCTCATGCTAGCAACCTACATGCTGAAAATAGCAAGTTACCCTGACCCCAACCTTGTCTTTTTTAGCCATTTTAGCCATTTTAATCCCAGGGTTCACCCTCTACCTGCAAAAACAACATGCATGTGTTTTTCCTACATATTCCATGTGTGCGAATTCCAAATAATTTGTTTTATTGCTGCAAAAATTTGACCCCAAAAAATCCAAATCAGTCAAATTCATCTTAACTCTTTTTACTGTGTTTTTGCAAATTGAGAAACATTCGTTATGCACGTGTAGGGAGGTAGAGAGAGTTTATACATTTTCATTTGTCATTATATCTTTTCAGCCTGATTTTGCAAAGAAGTTGAAAATCAGTGAGTAGCAGCCACGCACGAGCTGGCTAACAGGTAGCTGTAACTGCAGCTTTTTCTTCATCTTTATCCTCTGCATGATGCTTAACCATCAGTGTTTGGGTACATTATCACCAGCTACTATAACAAAGCAAGAACCGAACATTTCATTTAGGGCATTTAGCAGATGCTTGTGTCCAAAGCGACTTACAGTATTTCATATATATATTCATACACTGATTCCGCTGGCTGTCCTGCAAGGTGCCGACCAGCACATCAGGAGCATTTTGGGGTTCAGTATCTCTGAAATGCAGACCAGGGGAATGGACCTGATAAGGAGAGGCTGACTCTACCCCTGAGCCACAGCCGCCCCAGAAAGCAACCAAAACAATTTAAGAGGTGCTCATGAACACGATTTACTTTTTTTGAATATCACAGTTATTGTTAAGGGGCGGCTGTAGCTCAGCGGGTAGAGCAGGTCAACTAGTGATTGGAAGGTCACTGGTTCAAATCCCAGCTCTGGGCAGGGCTGAGCTGCATGTCGAAGTGTCCTTAAGTGAGATACTGAACCCCACATTGCTCTTCAGTGAGGGGTCCTGCGATGAGCTGGCGACTTATCCAGGGAGTCGCCCTGAGACAAGGCTGGGATTGGCTCTCTGGAGCAACATAATTCTAATGGTCCAGGAACAATACCAACTGTGAGAAGTGCTGGCAAGCAATAAGAAGTCACAGATACGTGAAAGAGTAAAATGTCAAAGTGCTGGTACTGCACACTGCATGTTGATACTCTAAGCACCTCTGAATGTGGTATGAGTGATCAGATCTCAGGTGTGTCCTGTTTTCCATGACCTGGATCCTCAGTCATCGTTCAAGTCTGGTGATAGGAAGCTCCTGATCAGGCCTGAGGAATAAAGGAATACATCAAACAGGATTAATCAAATCATTGATTTTTCATTTCTCCACTCTTTACATGTATATTGATTAGTATTGGGTTAATCCAAAAATAACAGAATCAGGTTACATTACTTTAATATGTTGACTCACTGATAACTTTACTGACACAGTTTTATGAAGTGATTAAAAACAGTATTGGAATACAGTTTTACAGTTTTTTTCAATTGCTTAAGCACGATTTTGAATATAGGGCCCGGTTTTTCAAAACACTACACACAATTAGCCCAACCATACACACAATTAGCAGAACACCTCACATCCTTTGCAAAATGAAACACTCTTGTAAAAACTATACACTACTTTATAAAAATGATATTTTGTTACCACATGAAAACACACACGTTTCATATGACTTAATTCTGTCTGAACCAGTTACACACTGCTGCGCTTAACCTAAAACACTTTTAGCAATTCTACTCCTCAGTTAATTGAGTAATGTAAGTGAAGTACACAGAGAAAAGTGCAAATATACAATACTAAAAATTACCAAATACAACACAAGACCAATGCTGAAGAGTGATGAAAATATAATTTATCTAAATCAGTCAAAATTTCAACAAAAGATGTCCATGCTACAACGGTACTGTGCGTAACACCAAAATAAAAATAGAAATGAAAAAAATACAAACCCAATCAAAAAAAAAAAAAAAAACACTATAAAAAAATATGGGGGGGGGGGGAACTGACAAAAAAGAAAAGAAAATACAGCAGGGAAAATATTAGGGATTATCTCTTCGCCGAGCTGGATCAGGCCAGAGAATTTCATCGACATCACAGGCGATATCTTCATTAGCAAGACAACGAGGGAAGAACCGCCGTGCATGTCGAATCCATCCTTGAATGGCTATGGCGTCAATTTGGTCACAGGCCTCCTCCATGGCCTCAGTGAGGGGCACTTGAGCCTGGGGCTGCAGATCATACACCTTCCACCGGCATGTTGAGAAGAACTCCTCGATTGGATTTAGAAATGGAGAGTAAGGTGGAAGGTATAGCACAGAAAACTGAGGATTTTGCTGAAACCAGTTATGGACCTGAGCAGAGCGGTGGAATGATACATTGTCCCAGATGACAATGTATTGCATCTGTTGTATTTGGTTCACTGTGAGGATGTTGTGCAGTTGGTCCAGAAATGTTAGAATGTGAGCTGTGTTATAAGGGCCCATATTGGCATGACGGAGGTGGACCCCATTCTGTGTAATGGCAGCGCAGAGGGTGATGTTACCCCCACGCTGTCCTGGGACGTTGATTATAGCCCTGTGGCCAATGTTTCTGCCTCTCCTTCTTGATTTTGAGAGGTTGAACCCTGCCTCATCCATGTAGATAAACTCATGTGGGATTTCTTCAGCATCCATCTGTAAAACTCTCTGTAATACAGTGAAAGACAAGATTGTGTAGTTTAGCATGGATCTAATACACAGTAAATTTAGCTTGCAGTGTGTAACATCACAGTGCTAAAGTGAACAATACATACCTCCACATATGCATGCTGCAGTTGTTTGACCCTCTCCGAATTCCGCTCAAAAGGCACTCGATACAGTTGTTTCATTTGAAGTTGATTTTTTTTCAGGATGCGTGCCAGTGTTGAGAGAGAGACCTGATGAACATTACTGAAAATGCCATCGTCGCCAATGATGTTGACTTGAATTTCTCTGAGAGTTATTGCATTATTGGCCAGAACCATGTTTATTATTGCTCTTTCTTGTTCTTGTGTGAAAATAGGCCCCTCCCTCCTTGTCGCTCTCGCCCCTGAATCCTCTGTGGAAAGAAACACATAGGATCTCACAGGAGCCAGTATGAACAGTGCTGATATGGTACATACTAAGCAGTTGATAACTTTTGTAGAAAGATTTGTTTTTACCTGTTTTCTTGTCGAAATGTCCTGATCACAGATGCCACTGTATATCTGCTAAGATTTGGCTGAACTCCCAGTCCAGCCTCCCTCAGCATCAGTCTGTGGTTCACCACATGGTCAACTAATGTTGCCCGAATTTCATTTGATAAATTTGGTCCTCTCCTTCTTAGGGCATGTGTTCCTGCTTCCAGTCTTCCTCTTCCTCTTCCTCTGCCTCTTCCTCTTCTCTACCTCCACCTCCACCTTGACCTCTGGCATGGCCTCTGCCTTCACCTCCTTCTCCTTCTCTTTGAATTCCTCCTCTCATTCTGACTCTTCCTCGTCTTACTCATTCCATTGTGGTAGAAGACAGGTGAACTCACCTGCTGCCTTTTTGTAGTGCTTGAACCTGATTTGTGTGTCTACAATTACGCAGTCATGTGTTGGTGCACCTGAGTGTTGTGTTTAACCAATTAGATAATGAGTGTGGTCATTTGAAAGTCAGTGCTTTGGAATTTGCAAGGAAGTGACATCATGATATGCATCTGTGTCTAATGTATACAAGTGTGTTTAGTGTTTTGCAGTTTACTGTGTGCAGTCATTTGCAGAAAGTGTGAAGCTGACATTGTGCTTATAGTTGTGCTAATCTGGCCCGGAGTTTTGCTCCTTGAATGTAAGGTTTTTATAATTGTTTACAACTTTTGATTTTAGTGTTAATGCAATCCAAAAAAACTGTAAAACAACCCTGCTCATGATCCACCCTATCAAATGCTGCACTATGTTGTGAGGTATCAAAGTAGCACAACATAAATCATTGTGAACTTTAAAATAAGCCAATTCAGTGCTATGGTCCTGTCTAAAGCCAGATTAAAAGGGTTTAAACACGTCATTCTAACTGAAAAACAACGTTTGTTTCGGTATGCCAGTCTGGTGCTTCGACATGATAAATCCAGTAGATGGCGGTAGTACTACTGTAAACACTGTGTAAAGTTGAAGCAGAAGAAGAACATCATTTTATTGATCACCATGTCGATGTAGAAGGGAAACAAAACTCCAAACAACCACCCTGTTCCGAAACGGAGTCTGTAAAATGGCAGGCGAGGAGGAGAGGGGGGTGGTCCGAGTCAAAGTCAAGGTAGGAGGATTCAGATACCGAAGAGTCTGCCAGCGTCTTCTTGTAGGCTAACCAACGTTAGCAACCCCGTTATCCTGTCTGTTGAATTGTTTGCTTCGTGCTCAATGTTTTTCTTCCACGTCGACAAAATATAACAGCGGTGGCATGATGTGTTCAGCAGTGCTCGTCGAGAGCGAGTGTGTTCCGAATCGACCCGCTTCCTGACAGTGTTCATGGTCAGCTGTGTCTGTTGTTGCTGAATGCAGATTGACAGCTGGAGGTGCTAATCACTTCTTCCTCCCGTCACCTTTATTACACCGGCTGACAGCGAGGAACAAGTTTCACTTCAACCAAAATCTGTAAAAGCAATATTAATATCCAACCTGACGCTAAAGCCACATCGCTGCCCCCCGAATTGGAGCTGACGTCACCTGCCTGCTCAGCAATTTGCGTGAGCGTGTGCACGTCATGTTACCTGAGCTTGGACGGATCAGGCCTGCATCCATAGCGAAAACAGCATCAGTATATTTTATCTGACAGCATGTTGCAACAGGGTAATATGGTTCAAATCGGATGATAATGTGTGAATGATCATGAGATATCTGCACACAGTACTGTCTAACATTTATCAGCTCTAAACAGAACTACTGATATTATGAGCTAGTATTTTCTATTAATCTGCAGTTATACAACATACAATTCGACAAATTAGAAATTGTGGCAAGCACATTAAGTATGTTTTAAAACTTAAAATTACTTTTTCGCACATAGCCTATGAGGAGTTTCATAGTTAGTTGCTCTGAAAAAGTTATTTTCAACATGGCTTGGGTCGCATTATATATATATATATATATATATATATATATATATATATATATATATATATATATATATATATATATTTGATATAATTATTTATTTATATATGATTGATGATAATTTAGAAATTGTGATGTCATGTGTTTCAGAAATGTGATGGGGTTCTACCTGTGGAGTTTCGCTCCTTTGCTGTTGATCCTCAGATAACTTCGCTGGAGGTCCTGCAGCACATACTAATCAGAGCCTTTGATTTAAATGGGTAAGAGTGATCAGCCTGGCAGACTAATGTACAGGCACAAAGGCTGTCAGAGTTTTTCCCAACAAGCATTGAATGTAATTCTTTTTTTCTTCTGTCAAACTAGGAAAAAGAATTTCGGGATCAGTTATCTGTCTCGCGATCGGAGTGGTGCTGAAATCTATATGTCTCTTGTGTCTGACTGGGATTTGGATGTTGCATTTGTGAGTGCAGCCAAACCGTTTCTACAGCTCAAGATGGACATAAAACCTTCAGAAGACAGTAAGAACATCACAGTATCCTTAAAGTAACCAACACAAGGAACAAAATTGCTATGGCTTATGAAGGAATCTCAGTATTAACAGAAGAAATGATTACAGCAAGCAAAACCTGATCCAGTGTTCATATGGGCACCTAACTGTTGTTTTACCACAGATGTGGACTTTAAAGCCCCTTTCCACTGTATTTTGGTATTTTTATGATATGTAATATTCTGGCAGTATTGATTTTGCTCAAAGTCACAACATTTAAGCTATTGCTAATATGGAATAATGACATATGACTACAGTACAGTACAGTACAGGGCCATGGGTATTGTGTGGTATTGCGTGAGTGTGAGCAAGAGAAGGAGACATAGCAGTGACTATTCAGAGCAGACTGGTGTTAGCTACTGGAGCAGAGGGGACAGGTTAGCAGAGACGTTGTCTAGTGGCAATAAATATACAGTTTAGGTCACATTTTCAAACTTCTATTAAATCCATGGGAAATCCTATAGCTTTACTGTTTGTTGTTTGAAATTTGAAATTTGGCCCTCTGAGCTACATTTCAGCATTCAACCTTTTAGTGTTTCTGTGTATGTGTATTCTAAACAATAAAACAATCTAAACTAAATAATATACAATCAAGGAATCACAAAATTGCCTCAATTTAGCTCACAGGTCCAACCTTAAAAAACTTGTATCTTATTATTTCTGGAGTATTTGGAGTATCTCAGTTGTTTTTTGCGAGTCTTCATGAATTAAATGGAAGTTTTAACATGAATTTCTTTGAGAAAGTCCATGTCATGAATTGGGAAAAGATCTGGATTTTGGCTGAGTTGGCATGGAATGACCCCAAGCTAGTGAGGCTGATCTTACTAGAATGGCAGTTTGGTTGTGATTGTAATAGCTGCTGGCTTTTAACCACAACCTCGTTCTGTTTTTGAGAAAGAACAGTGACAATCAGACAGGGAGAAACACTGACTGGAGGGCGGCTGTAAGTCCAAAGTAAAAAAGGAAGTAGACCTGAGATATACGATTGTTCAGTCTCCTGCTTTTTGTTTCACTGCAGGTCCTGTTATGGAGGACTGGGACATCATAAGCCCCAAAGATGTGATTGGCTCTGAGCAGCTTCTGGCAGAGAGGACTAGGTCTTTGGCATCTGCAGCTCTTCCCTTCACCCAGTCTCTACTGTCCCAGGTTCATTCAGCTTTTGCAATCTTCCTTTCTTCTTCTACTTTGTGAGTCACTGACACAGCTTGCTAACGCTCTTGTTTCATTTGTGTTCAGGTGGGCCGAACCCTCTCCAGAGTCCAGCAGGCCTTCAGTTGGTCGTATGGGGAGGAGATCAAGCCTTTCAAACCCCCTCTGAGTGACGCTGAGTTTCACAGTTACCTCAACGGACAGGGCCAGTTAACACGACCTGAGGAGCTCAGACTGCGTATCTACCATGGTGGTGTGGAGCCATCACTGCGCAAGGTGCACCTGTGTTTAATTCCATCCCAGTCCCATGCTCTGCTCACTCCCAAATAAACAGGGTTGACTGTATAATGTGTGTACTTTTATGGCTGCCATCAATTGAGGATTAACTTGAGTATTGCGTGATGTTTTATTAGGTTGTTTGGAGATACCTCCTGAACGTCTACCCTGATGGACTGAGTGGACAAGAAAGAATGGACTACATGAAGAGGAAGACAAGGGAGTATGACCAGCTGAAGAGAGAGTGGACAGCACGGGTCAGCCTCGAGGACCTTGAATTTATTCGAGGTAATGTCCTCAAAGATGTCCTGAGGACGGACCGGGCTCATCCCTACTACGCAGGTTCAGAAGATAGTCCACATTTGACTGCCCTCACAGACCTGCTTACTACATTTGCCATCACACATCCACAGGTTTGTAGAGATGTTCAGTCAGTTGGCATGTACCTGTGATGCTACCTGCATGTCTACTAGGGCTGTCACAATATCAGATTTTCACTCAACAGATTCTCTGGATCCTTTACATTAGATCACACTACAGGAGTTTCAGCGATTTTAGCCCAATTTGCCCCTCCCAATAGAGGTCAGAGGAGAAGTCTGGTCTGGGAGCTTGTAATGTGAGGGGTGGACAGATCAAGTCGTAAACCTCCCAATCTGGGCACAGACTCATCTGGAGCCCCCTGGTGATATCAAACATGATAAATGTCTAAGATTTAATATCAATAGCAAATAAAAGAGATAACCAAGAGCAGGCAGTGGTTTACATTCAGTCCGTGTGGATGGTCAGTTACTGTTGAAAGATAAACTTTAAAAAATCTCACCTTCACTTCTTGCTAAAGAAGACACGACCTGTGTATACTGTGTCCCAAAACATTTTCAAATCCAGACTTGTTTTTTCTGCCTTTCTCTCACCGCAAAGTGTTCACAGTACTACTGCAAGCTTTTGCACCACAGTCTCCATTTTGTTTACATCTGCCTCGCCATGAGAACATGGGAGGTTCTGTTTTGCTCCCTGTAACACAATGATTTTATTAGATCCTGTAGTTTGTGCTAATTGACTACTATAGCCACTAGTTGGCACTGTAGGCTGCAGTCAGCTAGTCATGGACAGAATGGCAGCTACTGCAGCGGAAGCTGCTGATGTGCAGCTAAACATAGATAGAAGTGCTTCACTGAAGATGTCAGCAATGAAGCAAAGAATTTGTTTACAGTCGTACTGAAGAACAACAAGAACAAGTTATCTATAACCATAGTAAGATGAAACACCCGCTGCCAACTCCTGGCACAGTTAGCACCAATGAGCAACAAGCAGCTAGTTGTTAATAGTAGTAATAGTTATAGAAATATATTGTGGATAACATAGACACATGGTGCCAAAATATGCAGTGCATCATTTTTGTGTTTACATAATGTTGATGTCATGGCAACCTAGCTGCCGGCTGCCAGCCTGGGTGGCTACTTCTCTTTGGTGACAGCAAGTTATTTTTGTTCTAGCCAAATCGTTATTTATTTTCTTATGTTTATAACATGTGACATGTCACAGTGGAATGTGTGAACTTTCTGCATTTCAAAATACAATTTTCAATGAAAGAACTCTCTCTGTGTCTTGCCCAAGTGTGTGTAGTGCCATCATTTTCAAGTCTTGTAGTTTGTATGTTTGAAGCTAGAGAGAACGCCTGTTAAAATTCTCGCTGTGTGTGATACAGCCCAATTTTGGATTTTAAAAACTCCTGTAGTGAGAAACTTGTCTTAGTTCAACGTTCTCAGTGGTGCTGTACAAGGGAAATTAGTAGAAAAACAGTCAGTCACAATACTTTACATTCTAGTCAATATGATCGTGTTGACAGTGGGTTTGTGTATCTGTAACTTAGGAATAGGTTTGCCCTTGATTATACCTATGTACCAGTAGGGGTTTGTTGTTTGGTTTCAAACATACAAGCATTCTCAAGCACAAGAGGAAGTAAATCAGAATATATGCAGAAAAATCAGTTTCACACTGCGTTTTCAGTGCAGGAATATTGTGCCATTATTCCGCCTCACTGTATCTATAGAAGTTACAGCGGCAGAATGGATGCGCAGTTTCATTCTGCCTTTAACTTAGTGGGTGAAAACACAGCAAATCTCAACATGATGATGGTTCAACAACACAGCTGCTTGGATCAGTGTGACAAAACAAAGGCGGTGTAGAGGCGCTCCTTCATTGCTGCGCTTTTGCTGAATTTCTACCTGAAAAGGGCTAATGAGGAAATGAGGAAAGTTTTTTATTAATTAAACCATGCTTATATCATGACATGATTTAGAATTCTATTCTTCCTTGTAAACTGTAGACTTCTCTAACATGTCACTGTGGATGTTTTGTTTTTCAGATATCGTACTGTCAAGGCATGAGTGATATCGCTTCCCCTATACTTGCAGTAATGGACAATGAAGCACATGCCTTCATTTGCTTTTGTGGCATCATGAAGCGTTTGGAGGGGAACTTCAGGCCAGATGGGCAGCTCATGTCTATCAAGTTCCAGCATCTAAAGTTGCTTCTGCAGTACTCGGATCCTGAATTTTATTCTTACCTAGTGTCCCGGGGAGCTGACGACCTCTTCTTCTGTTACCGCTGGCTGCTTCTGGAGCTCAAGCGAGAATTTGCATTTGATGATGCTTTGAGGATGTTGGAGGTTACCTGGAGCTCCCTGCCCCCAGATCCTCCTGAAACAGAAGTGGAGCTTCTGGGACCACCACTTGAGACCAGTGAAACACTGTCCTGCAGAGACAAGGACGAGACAGTTGAGAATTGCCTCAGAGATGACAAGGAACAAAAAGAAAAGCAGCGTAGGCGACATATGCTGAGGCCTTCAAGAGAAGAATCACATATGAGCAGCAATGTTGCCATAGAAGAAAAGGATGGAGGCACTGGAAATGGAAATGAGGGAAGTGATTCTGCTGTTCCTCAAGTGACCCTGGAAACGGCAGATTTGCTAGCTCCTCCTTTTGAGAGGCAAACTAGTTTTGGAGAGTTTAAATATTATTCTGCCCGAAATGGAGATAGTTTTGATATGGAGGATGCTGAGCAGCCACAGGGCTTCATGGCTTCAAAGTCATTAACAAGCATCCCAACACGACAGTCCACAGTTGACAGTGAGGATGATCCAGGAGAGAGAACACCTCTCATACAAAACTTTGACAATGGTTTGTCTCCAATGTCATCCTCTCCTCTTGTTCCTAGTGGCCTCCCAATCTGGAAAACAGAGTCATCTGTCTCTCCCACATCTTCAGCTTCGCCCTCTAGTTGGCCAGGTGCTTCTCCAGACTCTTCTCCTAAATCCCCATCCACAACCAGTGGAAGAGAGGCCTTTTCAAGAACTGTTCCAAAGGTATTGACCTCCTCTGCCCAGGTGCTCAGCAGTACAGAAATCAACTCACCCACGACCCCCACCGTAAAAACATCTGGTTCGTCTCCTTGCCACACTCAGAGTCGATCCCTGCTGTCCTCTCCCATTTTGTCTTTTGGAAGGGCCCACTCACAGTCTGTCAGCAGATCATCCTCCAACAATCTCCCTTCCCCTGGAAACAACACGCCCAGCTCTTCCAAGGCTGAGACCACCAGCATCAAACCGTGTTCCCTGCCACCTCCTCAAGAGTTCGGCAAAGGCAATCCCTTCATGCTGTTCTTGTGCTTGTCAATCCTGCTGGAGCACCGAGACCACATCATCAAGAACAGCTTAGATTACAATGAGCTAGCCATGCACTTTGATCGCCTTGTGCGGCGCCACAATCTGAGCAGGGTGCTGCAGCGAGCCAAGGCCTTATTTGCAGACTACTTGCAGAGTGAAGTATGGGATTCAGAAGAGGGAGATGAGGTTAGCTCGGACTCCCCGACAACAGCTACTGCTGTTCAACCCTCTCCTTCTTCAACCATCCCTGCCAGGCCCAATTACAGCCCTTTAGCATCACCTCAGTCATCATCTCGATACTCAACCTATAACCTTGCATCTACCATTCCCTCTCCATCAACTCAAATTTCCCTCTCTCCCACCTCCTGATTCCATCTTGCATCACTGGCTTCCAATCCTCAGTGAACTCCTCAGTAGACTTTGGCCCACTGGAGGTGTCAGTCTTTTTTAGATGGCCTCCCACATTGAACTGGGCTGTTAATAATAATATCATTCTGTGTATGCTTGAATACATTATGCCTGTCATTGTAATATTTAATTTTTTTCATCAACCTTTAAAGTTAAACATTTTTTGTCTGTCCTTAAATAGGTGATGAAATGGCTTTATTTCTCATCTTATCCTCAGTAATTTCTGATGAGTGAAATGTTAAACCCTGTGATTCAGGAGGTTTTTTGTTTTGTTATTTTTGCCTGAGGCAACAAAATTGAAGTCACTTGGTGCATTTAGCCTTTGTTGCCCCTTTATTAAATTTGTTTACAAGCTCCAGCTCAAGTAATGTCCTGTAAGCCACAAATGTGTCTTAACTAAAGCACTCGAGTTACATAGGTTGGAAACATGAGGAAGTATCGATAGTCTTGTTCTTCATCTTGGTCTGTAACAAACCAAACTGATGGCAGCATTTGGAAATGAAACGAAGCCAGCACACGTCATTATTCGATTACATCTGCCGGCCTGCCTCCACTCAGTTTGACTCAGCACAGACCTGTTCTGTCTCCATTAACCTTAAAGTGTAAATCCACCATAAATTTACATACTGTTGTGCTTAAAAACTTTTGCCAGGGTGTTCGGACAGAACACAGAGTGAATTATAGATATGGCACTGTTTCATACAGATTGAATTAAAGGGTTAATATGTACAATATGGCCAGAATTTTAGTTAGAAATACTCTGAAAACGAACTATCATGAATACAGTGTGAAGAAACAGCAGTATTGAAATCATGTCATAGATGTTTTTGTACTGAGTTGCACACATGTCTCCATAAGATACCATGCTAACCAGTTAGCCCCTGTGTAGTAATATCAGTTTGTATCTCAGGAGGCGATAGTCTGATAGCCCCCGTAGTTTCACCTGGGAGATATATGCAGTGGCTAGTTTGCTACCATAGTCTAACAAGTCAACAAAATAAACTCACAGAAAGTCAATAAAGGAATATTTATACATCTATTTTTCGTATTAATCAGAAAAATACAACAGGAAACCTGAATTTAAGTTTATCTCTTTTACTGAACTAAGACAAGCTTAATTGGCTTGTTAATTCATCATAAAACACACTTTGTTCAAATGCAACATCAACAAAATAAAACTCACCAACAGTCTTGCTTTGTGTTTCCACAATCACCTCTGGTTTGGTGGAAATAAATCCTCAATTAGAGTAAGATTTGGAAATATTCTGACTCTACAAGCCTTTTTTGCTTCTTCTTGCCTCTCCTGTACCTGTCTGCCATGTCTTCTCGTCCCTGTAGTCATATTCCTGGTCAGAGCCATTGTAAATCACCTCTGTACTGTATCCCAGTCTTCAAACCATCGGTCTCAGAAACTACGTTCAGTCCCAGTCTGGTGTCCAGGCCTGTTCACTGGGAGGCAGCTGAGACCAGCAGAGCTGAGCTCTGTTGTCTGTGGTGATTCTCTCCCCCCCCCCCCCGACTCCTGTCAGAAAATATGGCCACTTTAGTAGCTCCACTGCTAACTGAGCTATGTGCCAACTGCAGCTAGTTGCTACAGCCAAAGATAGCTACAACACAGTGTATTGTATTGTATTGTATTGTTTTGGAGCTACCCTCAAATTCTGGCCATTTCTTACAAATTACACCTTTTGAGCTGTTGATGGGCCAAAATGAACCATGTTTTTTATTTTTATTTTTATTATTTTTTTTTTTTTATCCTGTCATCTTGTTGCCTTTACCTTAATAACCTTCTTATTCTGTAACACTTAATGATTATGTGTCTGCAGTTGGCTTACTGCTATTGTGAAAAAGTGGTTACATGATTTTATTGTTCCCCCAGTGCAGTATAGGTAAGGTGATAGAGGTTTGACGCTACATTCAAACTACCGGTATAAAAGGGTCTGTGCAATGAGGATGTATCACTGACATGTTAACTAAATAATTCTTCAACAGACACAGGGAAATGATTTTGTCTCTTGTTTTTATTTATTTATTTGTTTTTTACAACTTTCAATGTGATTCAGCCAATCACAGTTGATGACGGCTAATATTTTACTGTCAGGCTGACTCCCGATGAACAGATGAGGATATGTCATGAAGAAGTCTCCTACCTGATCATTGGTACGGGGGTCTCTATTATTTTTGTATTGATGACATCACTGGAAGTGTCATCAATCATGTTACACATTATGAAGATAAACAGATGCTGTACTGTAAAGATGATTTTGGTGTTAATCTGCATTGTACAAATACCATTCTGTTGATAAACTGTATGTGCTGGACTCATTCAAATTACAACAGTAGTCATTAGTACTATTCATTATTTAATTCTGTTGTGGTTCATTAAGTATCATTTTAGCACTTTGGGTATTGCAGCTTTCCCAAGCCTCTTTGCTTAAGTGGAATAGGAAGTGATGCGCCTTGACAAGGCCGATGGCAAAAATATTCTACGTATTAGCAGAGAAGTGCCTCACTTGTTTGAATCAATAGCCTTGATTTATATTTTCTTTCGTGCTCTCGATGTGTCTACATTGTGTCATTAAACATGTTGAATTTAAAGCCAGTCATAGGGCTGAGGGATATTTGAATGAAATCATCAATTGATGGATGTTGTTAATTGGCACGCTCTGTAGAGCTAAGGTTAAAATAAAAACATAGAAACCCTAAATCTAAGACAAGACACAAATCAGTCATCAAGAGAATGCTAATGTGGGACCATAACATTCATTTTGTTTGTGTGTTAGTTCGAGTTATGACAATGCTAACACAGTTTGAATTAGTGTAGCACTGTGTATGAATGGCTACAGCACTTTGGAGTGAAAGGGAAATCATTTGTCAAGTTTGGTCTTGTGTGTTCATAAATCCTAAGAAATACACTTCCTAGACAATGAATCCAAATCATAACATATTCTCAGTTCATGTAAATGTTTCAGGCTTCACTAACCACCACAATCACACTCAGCGGTCACATGACAGGGACATATACTTTGACGACTCAGCATATTGGTCACGTGCTGCAGACACATCTCCTTTCATCAGAGCGCGCTCATGGCTTAATGTGGAAAACCTGAAAAAACAGCTTGATAGCTACAGAACAGTATTAGGACTACAAACTGACTGTTGAGTTCTGACTTTAAACTCAGAATTGTGAGAAAATTCAGATTTGTGTCATTCATGTCTTTGGATGCAGAATTGCAAATAATCCTCTTCCATGCATAACCATTTTGTACGGAAGAGGTATAGAGCTGCAACTGCTTAGCAAGGTTGCAGTTGTTGGGGTTAGTGAAGCCAGATATCTAAAAGATAGTTCCTTGGTATGTTGAGATGGCTTCATAGTACAGGCCTCTAGTTAGGTGTGCAGCATAAGTTACCATGGTGAACGTCACAGGTTCGAAGTGAACCACTGCTTTGACCCTGCTAACCCAGAGTTAACCACAAATCAGGCTTTGTAGTACAGGCCTCTGGACAAAGTCAGGGGGGCATCTTAAAATTCTCCAGCTTGTTTGTTTTCTCTGCATTATCTACCATTATTCTTTGTTTTGAATGGCCTATATAAAATATTCTCCATAGTGTGTAAAGCAGAAGGCTGAACAGAAAGTGTGATGCTCTACCTCCAGTAGAGAAACCCTTTTTTGACAAGTGCTTCAGTTTAAAGCAGAAACTGAAAAGCCTCCTGTCATTAGAAGGACCCTTGTGATTCTTGTGGTTAGTACTCCTACATTTGGTTTTGCCTCCTTTTGTATATTAGTATTTAATAGCATATTTAAAAAGAACTGAAGTAACTGGGCTAGCTGGACTATGAACTGGCAATATGTGCATTTGTAAACAACAAAAAAAGATTTGTTTATCATTAAATTATATATGTGCACAAAAGTAAAACTTTTTAATCATACAACACTCAACAATGTTACTGATTGTATATTGAACAAAAAAATAAATAATCAATAAAACTGATTGGGTGAAGGATCGTTGTGATTTTTTAATAGACTGAAACAAAAGTGTGTTATTTTGATTGTGATATCACCTATATTGTTAACGCATCTAGCAGACTGGGGTGATTGCACCGGTCATGAGATGACACAATAGTTTAATCATATAGAGCTGAAAATGTTTGCTATGTTTGACTTGCACTAGACTTGTCCATGTTGGTACCTCTCTGTGTTCCCGTTATTTCAGCTGCACATTGCTGGTATCAGTTGGTTTCATAAGGTATAGACTACCCTCTATGAAAACATTTCAATCTGCTAGATCCAGATTTTTATGAGGATCTGCATCAAATTGCACTCACTCATAGATACTAGCCACCTAAATATACCTCCTTTATTTCATCCAGATCTATGCATCATTCTCTGAGAAAATGCCAGAATGTAATCTGTCCCTTTATCCAGATCTGTACTAACGTTATTGGGGTCTGTCTGGGCTGAGACCCGTTCTCCATTTAAGTCTTGTGAAAGTCTTTTAAATAGTTTTTGTGTAATCCTGCTGACAAACCAACAAAGAAAAGGATGCTGGTGAATAACATAACCTCTTTGGCAGAGGTGTTCAAATAGAATCTTAGTCAGTTTTGAGCATACAGGCATTTTGCTGCTACCGTCTTACTTTATCTGTTATGAACTGTAGCTAAAGATGGATATTGCTGTGTAGCAGACATTACTGACCTTTTTCAATTGAAAAACTATCACTTGAAGCCGCAGCAGCCACTGTTCAGTCAAAGCTCTGAAATAGGTCTGCCCAAAGTGGAGTGTGCAGGACTGAGATGGCCTGCCCTAAGATTTCTGAGATTGTTCTTACAAAGATCTAATAAAAATTAATTAATCAATTAATTTGCTTTAAAATTAAGCATGTATTTAAAAAAATAGTTTTAGTTTTCATCCCTGGTGATGCTCTGCTACTGCAGCGGTCTTCAGCTCCTGCTTGTTCTTGGGCCATTTTCCCTTCAGTTTGGTCTTCAGCATGCTCAGTTTGATTCAGGTCAGGTGATTGACTTGGCCATTGCATAACATTCCACTTTCTGGCCTTAAATAAACTCTTTGGTTGCTTTTGCAGTATGCTTTGGATCATTGTCCATCTGCACTGTAAAGCGCTGTCCAATGAGTTCTGAAGCATTTGGCTGAATATGAGCAGATAAAATTCCTCGAAACACTTCAGAATTCATCCTGTTGCTTTTGTCAGCAGTTACGTCATCAGTAAATACAAGGGAACCAGTTCCACTGGCAGCCATACATGCCCACGCCATGACTCTACCACCACCATGCTTCACTGATGAGGTGGTATGTTTTGGATGATGAGCAGTTCCTTTCCTTCTCCACACTCTTCTCTTCCCATCACTGTGGTACAAGTTGATCTTGGTCTCATGTGTCCATAGGATGTTCTTCCAGAACTGTAAAGGCTGTTTTCAGGTGTTGTTTGGCAAACTCTAATCTGGTCTTCCTGTTTTTGAGGCTCACCAATGGTTTACATGTTGTGGTGAACCCTCTGTATTCACTCTGGTGAAGTCTCCTTTTGATTGCTGACTTTGAAACACACACACCCGCCTCCTGGAGAGTGTTGTTGATCTGACCAACTGTTGTGAAGGGGTTTTTCTTCACCAGGGAAAGAATTCTTCTGTCGTCCACCACAGTTGTTTTCCGTGGTCTTCCAGGTCTTTTGGTGTTGCTGAGCTCACTGGTGCATTCTTTCTTTTTAAGAATGTTCCAAACAGTCAGGCCACACCTAATGTTTTTGCTATTTCTCTGACGGGTTTGTTATGATTGTTCAGCCTAATAGTGGCTTGCCTCATTGACAGTGACAGCTCCTTGGATCTCATCTTTAGAGGTAACAGCAACAGATTCCAAATGCGAATGTCACACCTGGAAGAAACTCCAGACCTTTTACCTGCTTAATTGATGATGTAATAACAAGGGAATAGCCCACACCTGTCCATGAAATAGCTTTTGAGTCAATCGTCCCATTACTTTTGGTCCCCTAAAAAGTAAGGAGGCACATATAGAAACTGTTGTAAGTTCTACACCGTTCACCTGACTTGGATTTAAATACCCTCAAATTAAAGCTGAAAGTCTGAAGTTAAAGCACATCTTGTTCATTTCATTTCAAATCCATTGTAGTGGTGTATAGAACCAAAAAGAAGAGAATTGTGTCGACGTCTCAGTATTTATGGACCTGACTGTATGTTGTAACGCATCCTTTTTTTTTTTTTAGATGCATTGTATTGCTATGGACCAGTAGCACCAAATTCATTAACCAAAAGTTATGTTCAGTGATATGTTCCCACCACAGAATCACCCTTGAGGTCTAAACGTGTTGCTTCATCATAAAATATTTGCGGCTGTTGTTGAAAAGCTGCTGCTTTGCAGAATTCTTATAGATGTAGTCCCAACATATATGATTATTTGACCTGCAACATGTGCGTTACAAGAGATGAATTCTTTGTCTTGTCTGATCTTGTGTAGGCATAAAGTTTTAGTCCAGTCTGTAATTAACCAAGTACCAAGGAGGACAGTGACATACTGAATAGACTTACAGTAGCTAATGTGTAGACCACATACACAGCGAACCATTTAGATGGCATATGAAAATCATAGCACTCAGGAAATGTAGCTTGACTATGGGCATGTTATGTGTTCCTACAGAGACTTCACTTAGTGAATGTTACTTTTGCTGTTTGTGTCCAGCGTTTGGAACTTCTTCAGCAGGGTCTTAGTGATGCACTTCCCATGACCACCTCTTGGTGGCGGCAATGCGCGCTTTAATCTTCACGAAGTAAAGAAGAAGTAGGGTTGAAGCCGCTGTTTCCTATTCCGGGTCAACGGTATCCTTCACAAACTGGCAAAATGTTGACCCGACTGTCACGGTTCGGGCCCGCTTTGCCCCGATTACTGTCTCAGCCACCATCCCGGTTCGTCTCTCAGTCCAAACCGACCGGTAGCGCTGGTTCGGCCGCTGTGACGGAGCTGCACCCCGCAGCGGAGAATGCTGGACACGGTGAGGTCAGCCAGTATGTCAAGGTGAGTTCCTCCCCATGCTAGTCTTCATGAACTGTAACTAACCGAACAAACGTCAGGTCCATGTCACACACTGACATGTAGACAGTGGTCATCTAACCAGTCCACCAGAACACGCTCTAAAACGCTCGTCACTGCGACAGAGTAACGTTAGAGACGCAGCAGACGGTTCCGGCTCACGCTAGTTAGCCTATGCTAGTTAGCTTACGCTAGCTGCAGCGCGACAGTCAACTCAGGCCACTAACAACTGAAGCTCCGTCGGTTTAACACCGTGTTTGTCTCTTTGAAATGTTACACATTTATCAAATTAAACTGAGCCTTTATACCCTCTACTGATCTATGGTTTCTGGTCCCCTTGTATCATCTCTATTGTATGTATTATATTGTGTTTGTTGTTGTATATTAAAGATTACTAAGTGGATTTAAATGAATAGACCACTCTCTTCTTGTCCAGTTCCAAAGAGCTGAACCCGCTGTGGACCTGAAACATAACCTTACTCATTTAGTATCGATAAAAACATCAGTTTGATCATAATGCGAAACCAAGTACAAACATGACAATGGCCACAATAACGTTATCACTGTAAGAAAAACTGCACCTTATTCTCTTACACTTTATGTTCGACTTGCCTCCTCAATACCTCAGCTTTTTATCTTATGTTGTTTACCTCAACAATTTATTTCATAACTACATTGCGTTCTATATAGTACTTTGTTGTTTTTGCATGCTATATAGTATTTAATTTTTTGTAATATTTCTATATTTGCCTCATATTTTGATGTTATTTGTACTTCAGTGTACCTTCTGCTATGATATCCTGTCATTGTTACAGCAATGTCTATATGTTCTCTTCATTAAACAATGTCCTGGGCTTTGACAGTCTGCACAAAGTGTGCTTGAGGCCCCTTAAGGACTTGATGAATTGTGAATTTGGACAGCCCGCTGTTCTCATGAATTTGATGGTCTGTAACTGGTGAAGTCTGGACATTGAGTTTAAACCAGTGTATTCCATCACAGTGTCTGCAGACGTCACTACTGCATCTCTCACACAGACCTACTGCCTGCACCAGGCTAGTTTACACGTTTGTTACTATTGACTAACAACTTAAAATCACCTTCACACTGTGATAAGGCACAGATGATCTTTATCAGATTGATAAAGATAGATTTAAATTATTTCCTTCCAGTGGGAACATAAAAAAGGGAAAAGTATGCAGAGTACAACAACCCACTGGAGAGAGTGTGTGAAGTTTAATTTCAGTGAATATGAATATTAATTTCGATGTCTTGATCCAAGGTTGCACCAAATGTGAGTGAAATCCGTTACAAAGTCTGTAGTGTATCAGATGCCTTTTTGTTTTGTCAGAATCCAGACTACCATGGCTTCTCCAGTGACCCAGTGGTGGATGAGTGGAACATGAAGGTCGGCTTCTTCTTCGGCATCTCAGTGGCCCTCGTTATCGGAGGAACATTTATCCATTATTTACCAGATCATGGGTGAGTTTTCAGTTCTTCATCTGTTCCTATCTGCTGTCCAAGACGAGATGACAGTTGTCAAGACATTTTGATAGATGCTATTGGAAAGGTTCTCCTAAGATGGTTTTATAGTCGCTTCCTTTTGATCTTTTTGAATTTCTTTTATACAGAAAATACTTGACCACATTGTCTGACTACAGTTTTTTAAAGCAGACTTGTGCAGAAGTGTAATTGAATTGTGTAGAGGTGCTTTACTTTGTATATTGTATATTTCAGTTGCACATATCTCTTTTATTAGACTGTTGACAGCAATGGAAGAATTTCATTTCCTAACTGAGAACATGTTTCTTCACTGTGAATATGACAGTAAACACTTTGAATCTTGAATCTTTGAATCTTGAATGATAAAGTATTGATAAAAAAATTAGCCATGTTCAAAGTAAACATTTGTCCAATTTCTGACTGAGCCAGACATAAACAGGCGTAAACATATGACATGCCTGAAGCTCAAAGTTGGGCTGTGAACAGTGACAAATAATCTGTCTTCAAAATAAGAGCTTTACATTGCACCCCATTGGAGTTTAGAACTGGGGTTTTAGCGAGGGCTTTTAATTTGAAAGTAGTGACCGTTAGCAGCTTGCCGCTACAACAAGAAGCGGACAATGAAGACGGCTACAGAGACCGAGGAGACGCTGCATCTCCTGGATCTCTGCGGCTGTCCAGTTGTTCATCTTAATGTCCGCGGATGAAGTGATGGACTGACTGCTGTGATCAGCTGTTTCTTGGTTTTAAAACTCCCCGGCTGTGGGTCACACAACAGTTCAGGTCATTAACACCTCCACCCACCTCACACAGAGGCCGGCACATTTCTGCCTCGGATTTAGATAGCAAGCGAGGCGGAAATAAGGGTTCCCTCCGAGGCGGCATATTGGCGAGACAAAACAGACCCCAATTTGCTGCCCTCTGTCTAAAACCACGGACTGATCTGCAAAAAAGACGGCCAACTTGGCGGCTTGCTGCCATGTCTAAAAAGGGTTAGTGTTACAAGTACAGTGTTTCCCACAGAATCAGACTTTAATTGTGGTGGTTGCTGTCCAGCTGGGGTTCCTTAGAGCATGTACACTGGAGACTTCTGCTGACCGAGTCGGCTAACTTCTGGTTTAGTGCCAAGCTAACTTGAATGTTGAGACTTTCAGAACAAGTTAAAAGTTTCTTGTAGTATGTTTAATGTACAGTGTTTAGAACAGGAGTCATCAACTAAACAGCATCTTTCAAAGTACCAGAGTGACACTTCCTGCCCCGATTAGACAAGCCAACCTGTAGGTGGACTCATCCTCCACTAGAGATGAATCCAGTTATGGGATGTCATCTGCAAACTTCAGGAGCTTGATGGAGTGCTGACTGCTGCTGATAGTATACAGGGAGCAGAGCACAGAGGAAAGACGCAGCCTTGAGGAGGGAGGGAGGGTCCGGTGCTGAAGTGCTGGTGCTGTTTCTCAAGGTTCAGATGTCTGTGATGAGAATTTTTCTATTCTAACGCCCCTCTTCTCTCTGTCTATTCTTTCTTGTGTGTGTGTGTGTGTGTGTGTGTGTGTGTGTGTGTGTGTGTGTGTGTGTGTGTGTGTGTGTGTGTGTGTGTGTGTGTGTGTGTGTGTGTGTGTGTGTGTGTGTGTGTGTGTGTGTGTGTGTGTGTGTGTGTGTGTGTGTGTGTGTGTGTTCCAGCATGCGGCAGTGGGCCAGAAGGGAGGCAGAGCGTGTGATCCAGCAGAGAGAGAAGGAAGGTCTTCCTCTCATAGGGGAGGACTACTACGACCGAAACAAGATTGCTTTGCCCACAGGTGGTGGAGAGGAATAGTTTGTCTAGCATCAGTTTGCTGTATTTCATTGATTGTTGAATTTCACTATGATAGAATAAATGATGTAAATATTATGTGTGGACAATGATTTGTTAAACTGAATATTTCTGAATCAGTAATTAAATCTGCAATGATTGAACTCTTGCTTCCATTGATAGCCAGTGGGAAAATGTAATATGATACATAATAAATATATATAATGAATATTTGTATGACATGACATCCAATGAAGTTGGGATGTTGTGTACCGTAAATAAAAACAATGAATTGCAAATCCTTTTCAACTTGTATTCAATTGAATACACTATGAAGACAAGATATTCACTGTTCAAACTGATGCACTGCAACACATTCCAGAAGAGCTGGGATGTTTAGAACAGTGTTACATCACCTTTCCTGTCAGCAACACTCAATAGGTGTTAAACTGAGGACACTAATTGTTGAAGTTTTGTACGTGGAATTCTTTCCAATTCTTGCTTCATGTAGGACTTCAGCTGCTCAACAGTCCGGGGTCTCTGTTTTCATATTTAGCACTTCATAATGCACCACACATTTTCAGTGGGAGACAGGTGTGGACTGCAGGCAGGCCAGTCTAGTACCTGCACTCTGTTACTATGAAGCCATGCTGTTGTGACATGTGCAGAATATAGTTTGGCCCCGTCCTGCTGAAATAAGCAGGATGTCCCTGAAAGAGATGTTGCTCCAAAACCTGTATGTACCTTTCAGCATTTATGGTACCTTCACAGAAGTTACCCATGATGCCATGGGCACTAACATGCCCCCATGCCATCACAGATACAATGATGACAATGGTTTTCTGAAGTGTTCCTGAGCTCATGCTGTAATATATCCTTCAGCGAATGATGTCTGTTTTTAATGCAGACTTGCAGATGGACATTCGGTGTTGGTTTTCAGCCTCGCAGCTAACGTGCAGAGATTTCTCCAGATTCTCTGAATCTTTTGAAGATATTATGGGCTGTAGATAATGAAATCTCTAAATTCCTTGCAACTGTGCGTTGAGAAATGTTGTTCTTAAACTGTAAGACTATTTGCTCACGCAGTTGTTGACAAAGTGGTGAACCTTGCCCCACCCTTGCTTGTGAATGACTGAGCCTTTTAGGTATGCTCATTTTATACCCAATCATCAATCATACCCATTCCAGTTAACCTGTTCACCTGTGCAGTGTTCCAAACAGGTGTTTCCTGAGCATTCCTCAACTTTCCCAGGCATTTGTTGCCACTGTCCCTGCTTTTTTGGAATGTGTTGCAGGCACCAAATTCAAAATGAGTGAATAATTGCAAAAAAAAAACAACTACAATAAAATTTATCAGTTTAAACACTTTATATCTTGTCTTTGTAGTGTATTAGTGAGTATAAGTTGAAAAATATTTGCAAATCACTGTATTCTGTTTTAATTCACACCATGTCCCAACTTCATTGGAATTGCGGATGACAAAACTGACAAAAGCAATTGAAAAGGAAATCAAGTTTGCTACTTGAGTAACAGGAGGCCTCTGATCTTTGCAGAAAATCAGAAGCAAAGAGATCTATTCCTCAGAGCAGATGCATTAGATGGAGAAATAAATCAGTGCTCACATCCCCGGAAAACTGAGCTGTTACATGATTTACCTTTGGCAATGCCGATTGATGAGAAAGTTCAGGAAGTAAAAGGTGGTGAAAGCTACAAGGCTGCAAACACAAGAAAGGGCGTTAACTCACTACAACCTATCAGTAGTCATCAAGTTTGAAAACTGTTTGTTTAAGAAAGTAAGACCAGAATATTTGAGCTATGATGTGAGAATGTTTGTCCCAGCACCATCCTGATGTTTCAAGCGTTAGGAAGAGGGATGTAGTGTCTGTGTGTTTCCTACACATCCTGGGCTCTAAGACAATAGTGAATAGGAGGAAGACAGGATGAGATGGGACCAGATGCTCTCCTTAGACAACTGCGGGAATGTGACAGTGTGAGGGTCCCCACAACCAGGAGCCCTGATCAGCCCTGAAGTGGGCATCAGAGATAAGCTACAGGAAGGAGCCCACACCAGAGGTTAAGAGCTGACTCAAGGTATACATTGTCATTTAAGTGTAGAGAGACCATCCTGTCCACTTTAGCTGACATCAGCAAAGTTAAGTAACGCACACAAGAGTTATTTCATAGAGGATGTGAGGCAGACCCATCCTTCTCTTCTTTCCCATTGGATAGATGTACCTTGAACCCACCAAAGTGACCAATTGGGACAAGTAGGCGGTTATGGAGAACAGACTTTAAAAAAGGCCCCCACACCAGAGAAAGGGGGGTGGCACTTGGGTAGAATTCCTAAGATCGAGAGCGTAGGAGTTCTGATAGGGCAAGAAGGGGCAAAAACGTTTGGCATTACTTTGCCCTAGATTGGAGAATATCAGAGGTGTGGCCACACTCTGTTCGGATGCTAGGCTCAAGTCTGTTTTAATAAAGATTGCTCTATCATTCCACCCAGCCTTGCCTCCGCAGAATTTTTTATCAACATACTACACGCCGACACCTTTGAGGAAAACAGCCCAGAAACTACAGGTGGCGTCACGAACAGGATGGGTTTTGACAACTTGGACACACGACAGGAGTCCAGAGACTGACTTTCACCCCAGCCGGCAAACAAGGTGAGCATTTCGCTCCAGGGGTCAAACTCAGGCCCTGGATGGGACTGTGTGTGTGTTTTCCAATATCTGTCAAACCGAAAATTACCAAAACGGGGGGAACTGGGCAGCAGGTGTGCAGTTTGTTGATACGATTCTGTCTAAATTTTCTAAATTAAGAGAAAAGGAGTAACTGATGCGGTAGAGATTTATGAATTAATTGGTAATACGATGCAGGTATGGCGTTGAGCCATTTGCTGGAAGTCATGCGTGAGATTAGTCACTATTTCCTACGCGCTAGGTTGTCTCAAAGAGTGAAGAAGAAACAAGAAAAGAAAATGACAGAAAAGAATAAAAAAATATAATGAAGAATAAATAAGAAAAGAAAATGACAGAAAAGAATAAAAAAATATAATGAAGAAGAAATGGTCAGACAATATAGAGAAAAGAGATTGCTGACAATAGAGGAATAGAGAAAAGAGAAATAGAGAATAAGTGAAAAAGGGAAACTGCTGTGGCAGCAATGACTGAATTGATGGCCATCCGATGCAGGCAAACATTGTCATAAGACATGCGGGGCATTGGTCTTCATTGGCTGCATGGTTGAGTTGTCTCAAATACAGAAAAAGAATAGAAAAGACTGGCCGGAAAAAAAAAAAAAGATGAAGACCACAAAAATTTAGAATGAGAGAGAAATGTTATGTCAAATCAAACTTATGGTTGCGACAATAGAAATTCGACAAGTCTATGGGTGCGTGCGACGCCCATGGACTCTAATCTAAAGTGGTTTGGCACTTGGTGGGCTGTTAGAGGCGGTTTTCCGTATTCTGAGTCCAACAAACCAAGTTGCAGTATGTGTTAGGTAGAAGAGCTCTGATGAAATTCAGCTGAATAAGTGTTTGTGTTTGTTCGTCTAAAGGAAAAGAGGGGGCCCGGTAGTGGTTTGTAGTGTTCAGTGCTTATTGTGTCCTCTGAAGCTGTGTGTGGTTAGGAGTCAGCTAAAGTTGATGTGAAAGCTGAGTGTTTGTCCATGGAATTAGTTATAAGTAATCTATACAAATGCGCATTATTAAAATATATCATATACAATGCATAGGTGTTGTATAGATAACGTGATATTCAAAAGATAGGATATTAGATGGATGACCCATAGGGAAGTACGATTCCTGCCCTTCCTTTGCCTTATAGGTGAAAATTTACAGTTAAAATTGTTACTGTAAATCCGAACTAGATCTTGAAGGACTAAAATTTAGGTGAAATAGAATTAAATCTATGCAGAACTGCACAGAAGTTCACATGAAGGAAATATTACTTGGTGTTAATTAGCTATATAGCAAAGGAAAGGAGGAATTGGTGGTTTGGAGATTTCCCTATCAATAAAGTTATAAGTCTTATGCATGACTAGCACCATCGATCACCTAAAAGAGAAAGAGTAGAGGCAATAAGGAGAGCTAAAGGGATATTATGCGGAGAGAAGATGCAGAAAGTAGGTGGGAAAGTTGATAGCAAGTCAAATATAAGATTAAAACACACATATATGATTTGTGTGAATAAAGGCAATGCATCCTAGTTGACTGTGGATCAGAGGAATCCAGTGGGGTGTTCTTAGCCGTTATCAAGCTGGGGATGAGTAATTAACTGGGGATGATGCTTGATTTGTTGGTGGAGAAGTTCAAGGAGTACGAGTAAGTAGACATTTGTGGACGTACGGACAATTGTTTATTTGGCTGACCGGTGTAGCTGGTCAAAGTATGGAAATGGCCTTTATGCACAGTAGCCCCCACATATCAGAGGGGGAAGCCCTGATGCGAAGTGAAGGAAAATTAGTTCAATTAGAGAAAAGTAATATCTCAAGCCTAAGTATTTGTAAAAAGAAATTTGACATAAAAGTTAAAACATAAATCGCTGAAAAAATCTGAAGATAGGAGACAGCTAAAAATGCATGATTGGAGTAGTGACAAACACCAAACCACAGTACTGACAGGATTGGGTATTTAAATATATTGGGGAAATTTGGGTTATCCACAGCTGATTAGTTAGACATATATGTAGTGGAGCCTGGATATTTTCATACAGGGAGTAAAATCAAATCATACACATTGAGTTTGCTCTAAAACACCTCCTCAGAGCAAATGATTAAATCGAAATTTATAAATGATAAAGTGGTCATGAGTTTAGCAATATTTCTTTAGGGCGTAGTTTTTGATCTAAAATGGCGGTCTGAATGTTGGCAGATAAAAAGGGTTGATTTAGGATTGACAATGAGTTGATCTAGTCTTTGACTCGCTGAGGTTGAGGGGAGTGCAGAGGGCGCGTGACCGCGTAACAGAGAGAGAGGACACAGAGAATACAGCTGGTGTGTGAACGCGCAGATAGAGAGAGCGTCGCTGCGAGTGTGGAGTTACTCCCCCTCCCACACTTACATACGGATAACCGGTGATAACTGTTTAAAGCTTCAATGATTATACGATTGAGTTTTTTTAAATACATTGGATCCGCCTTAATAACATGATAAACGATGTTAAACTAAACCTGCATGATGTTTATATTGTTTGGATGATGATAAAGAATTGAGTTTTGGCTTGCTCTATGGATGAAACAGTCTTCATTTGTGTTTTAATCTACTTCTCTCTATATACCGGGGTCGCGAGAGTCCGAGAAAGAAGACATAACATCTAAGAACGGGAGACGTACGACAATCACCGGACACCGGTTAGGTTTGCTCGTGACATCCGCCTGCGGGACCCACGCTGAATCTGTCAGGCTAGTGCGATCTTATCCACAAACCCCTTAAGGACACGCACACGGATACACCCCCTGAGATAACCCTAAGAAGACAGAGACACGCATGCTCATAAACTCACAGACGTTTAAGGCGACAACATTTACATGCTCACAGTGTTATTGAATATACAAGGGGAACACGAATAAGGAAAGAATTACAAGTAGAGCTTGGTAATTGACTGATCAGCTACAGCAGATCATTGGTTGTTGATAGCGATTTCATTATTTGAGTATAGGATTTGATTCAATCTTGGATGATTCAGTATCTGATGTCTGAATTAGTTTATAATTACTGAAGGACATAAACAGTGGAAAGACTGGCACAGACGTCAGCGACAGTTATCAGTTGTCAGAAAAAGCTGATGAACTTTTAGGTTTCTATTTTCCTTCTATCCTCACAGACAGTCGAGTCCAGAAACGTTACAGTTTTTAAAGGCGATACATTACAGGCTCTCACTGCGGTCCGCAAATTTACTCCATTGTTTCTTAAGAGGTGTTTCTGGTGACACAATGTTCTGGGAACACAGTTTTGATTGATTTATTTGGATTTGAGTAACTTCCTGAAAGGGGTAATTATCCTTTTTAACAGTAGCTAAAAATTTATGAACAAGAATGTAGAAGGATAGAATTTCACACTGTCAATCCTGATGGGCTCAGGAATTTCAAGAACATCTACCCCTGTTGGTGTGGTACAAAAAAGCAACGTCTTCATAAAAGAGATTGCAGATATATCAGAGAAAGGGCATAAGCGCTGACTGGAAATTGGTCAACCTTAACCGGTGAATGAAACCCTTAATGAATGAATTAAGCCTAAATTTTTCCAGGGAAGCTCAAGTGGGCACAACTGTCCTTTCTAAGGATGCCTGGAGCACAAAATACATGAATACGCATACACAACATGATAAATCACGATTACATTCAGACTGCAGAACATTGAACAACAGATATTTTGGGAAATATCTAAAGAGATAAGATGATTCAGCTTAAGAGCGGACTATAAATCACAGTCTTTATGGTTCTTATAGTAGATATGTCTAAAATCAAGGACTCCAGTGAACAAGTGTAAGCATTACAATTTCTAAAAGAGATAAAATTGGTAAGATAATTAGATAAAACACTCGGTAGGGCCTTGTAGATACGAATCATGTAGTGTTGTTCCGTCCTTACAGATATAGATGGTGATCCAATTTTGTCGTGTAGGACCCAGTGATGAGTTCTAAACCCATCACCTGTAATAAAACAAAGTACAAAATGATACCTGCCTCAAGGGGTTTCAAAGGGGGGAGAACAGCTTGAATGTAAATGACGTCAGCATAATCTAGAGCAGAAACAAGGGGGGACCTGAACAAGTTGTTTTTATATTTCAAAGTAAGGCAAGCTAGGTTATAATAAATCAGTGATCATCTAGATTTTAGTTGGTTCAGTAATGTGAATTTAAAAGATAGCTTATCATCTATCCAGATATTCAGATATTTGTAACTGGACAACTTTCAACAGGAGTCCCATTTAATATAGAGATACTACTGTCTATAAGAGGAGAGACAGACAAAGCTCGGTATCTTGGAGCTGTTTGAAAATCAGAGATAGAAAGAAAAGAGGAAGAAGCTTGCGGAGGAATCAGGTACTTCAGGTGTGCGGCTCAGTCGGGTTCAGATGAATGGATAAGTCGCCACTCAAAACAAACTCTGCTCAGCTTCAGTTGCATAGTTGTGGGACCACAAGAAGCACCCATGAGAACAAACAAGGATGAATATCTTGGCAAAGAACATGACATGACTCTTAGTCAAGGATTATGAACAAGAACATGTGAGAGAAATGATGGCAGAAACAGAGGATGCCGCTTCTGTTCCAACAAGAGAAAGTCTGCCATTTGGGAAAGTAAAAACCAGGAGCTCATGAAAATGATGATCTCCACCCAAGGACTGGGACAACTACAAACGGTTGTTTACGGACACAGCACGGACATTGGACTCGGGAAGTCAGCCTGACCGGCAGAAGTCGAGCTCCAACCCAGAACCTGGCCTCCACGGAAGAACTAGTACCCAACAGAGGAGGAGGTAAATCCAGGGGACAATATCACAAACGAAAGGGCTACTACAAACACATGTCTTGTGGATAACTAAGAGTAAAGAAACCAGATGACTCTTATCTCTTTGTACACGGTGTTAAAGCGGTGAATGAAGATTGGCTGACTTTCCGGCAGATGTACCTGATCCACATGCCTGGGTGGCTTGAACTCCTCCAAAGGCTATATACTGTGCAGTGTTAAATCCTTCTGCAGAGTTCCCATTTTAGTGTTGAATCCTAGTAATTGTTTGGGTTTTACATACAGGAAAAAGAACATAGAGACACCTCACACATCATATACCTAAGTTAGTAGAGTGAAAATTACAAGAAGCGATATGAATTAAAAAGTTCTTACTGGTCCAGATCAGTCAAAGATATTGAAAGGAACTAAAATACTAATAGTGAAAAGAATAACAGAATTAGTCAGTAAAAATGTTCAGATTGTAAAATATACATGAGAGGCAAACTATAAGTAATTAGTAATACAATAGTTACAGCAATGAATAACCAACTGAAAACAGCAGGCTGAACTGTGCTTACAAAAGAGAAGCTGAAAATTAGTGTGCATGAACAGGACTTGCCATTTAGAATTAGACCACATAGGCGCTATGACTGTTTTGTATACAAGGTCCCCAAGTTGAGCTATGGCTCAATAACCAGCCTGTTAGACCAGTTTACTATTTGATTGAGTGAGTTTTATTTTCCAAAAGAGGTTCCAAAGTCAAGCTGCAAAATAACATAACTTATATTCAATACAAGCATGGTGAAGGAGAATCATGATACATTTGTAGAACATCAGGAGCTATAGGAATGAGAGGATGTCATTCTAGCAGAACGCACCACAGTAGATTTGTTGAATATTTGCAGACCCCAAATTGAAGAGACCACCAGATGGTGTCTAGAAGCAAATGGGCAAGCCCATGTTGCAAGGGGGGAAGGTAAGAGAAGAAAATTCCAAAGGAGCAGAGTTTTTGCAGTTTTTGCACCATACCTACTGGAACAAATTGATCATGTTATAAATGGATGTACAGTCTGTGTGAAAAACGACGTTAGGAGAGGGGTGATGGTCCCTTCTGGTTATATTCGGACTCCAAGAGATTATACGTACGAGCTAGTCAGGGACTTTGTTGATATAATAAAATCAATTGAAGAAAAAACAGATACAAATTTTAGCAAAGGCCTGAGGTTTGTCCTACCAAGCAGAAGGCAGCTCAGTCTGTTGCCAAGTTCTTATGTTGGGAGGTCATAAGCTGATGGAGACTTCCAGATCACATATTTACAGATAATGGGAGAGAGTTTGTGGATAAAAGTGTAAATATGATTGTACAAAAATCGTTAATTCAACAACATGTAGGAGTGGTTTATCATCTCCTCAAAACCAAGACGTCTGTGAAATTTATAGTGTCCTGAAAATCCAAATTGCTAAAATCTGCCAACACACAGGTCTAAATTGGGTAGTGGCGCTTCAGCTTGCATTGATGGCGTGTCGCTCAAGCAAATTACGACAGAATCAATCCCTATTGGAAAAAAAAAAAAAGAGGAAGGTGTAATTTAAATATTTGACTGATTTACATGGGAGTATATTTACATATGTCTCCAACAGGCAAAAGCAGGAGGAGGTGCTAGAGAGGCTTGAGAAGAAAGAAAAAGAGACAGAGGGAGACCTGGAGAAAAGGTGTTTGTGAAGGAGTTCAGAAGGAAATGGTTTAATAGCCACAGGAAGGTGAAGATTGAAGGAGATTTCGGCCTCTTTCCCCTATACATAGAATATAGTCCAAAGACCAAGGAGAATATAAGTGGTCTTAGTAGGATCACATCTTGAAAAAGAAAGAGAACAAGGCACGTGGTCTGGGTCAATCTACAGGACCAACAGTGTGAGTCTGGTGATATTCAGGGACTAGTTTACAGCCTACATGCTATAAATTGGCGCTGTTTAGAACGAAGGTGTCAAACAACTCACTTGGCTGAATAGATTACATAAAGTGTTTATTTGATGAAATCCAGCGTATGAGAAGATCAGAGTGATTGTGAAGTTTGTGGGAACGATAGTCTCACTGGGCGTTTAGGCAAATCTGTCCCAGGGAGTCACCGAAACATGAGGAATAGAAAGGGGAAATTAGGAAATCTATCTGACCTTTATAGGCACTGAAATAAGGGCAGACAAATGGGGTGTTGCCATTGAAAGGCAAAAGTAAATATAGAATGTTTAAAGAAGGTCAGAGCATTGAGCAGTACATAGATAAGAACAAGATTGGAAATGACTAAGGATGAGGCGCACACATACACAGAAACAGTGATTGATCTCTAAAGAATAAGCATTGCTTTTAATAATATTTGATAGTTTGATGGCCTTAAACAAAAGTTTAGTTTGGAAATGTAAGAGATTTATATAGGCAAATTTTGTTATTGTCCAGTCAAAATCAAACTCATAGATTATGTTAAGACAACATCCATTTATCCCTAAAGCTGCTGAGGTCATTGCTTTTGTTGTTCAGTCTATTATGAATCAAGGTGCCATTGTTGAATCGCTGATCTCGCCCTGTATCGTCTTGCCTGAATATAAATCAAAGGGGGGTGGAGTTAATTGAAATAGCCTGAAGTCATAAATGAAGCTGGTTAGCATCCAGTAGATGGTGTAATATTAACCATATTAATGGTGAAGTTCATTTTTGGATATAGATGCCATAGGGTTTCCATCTCCGATTTATCTCTGTTCGCTGTGGAACTGAGAGGGGAACATTAGTGGTCATTGTGTGATAATGCACATGTTCAGATGTGGACAAGGGCTGTGTATAGGTATTCCTATACAGGGGCATGGTTAAACTGAGACAAGGTCTCTACTTTGTTTTCTGGCAGAAAACAGTCCTAAAGTTTTGAAGGACAAAGTTGCAACTTATTTCATAAAATTTAAGGCGCTATTACACTCCGGAGAATCGTGAATTGGGTTCCGATCACATCCAGACAATTTTGGATGTTCAAAAACTGTGAAAGAAAACAAACGATTGCCTTATTGGATTTAACAGGCTATTGTTGTCCATGGATTTATAATTTTGTGGAGATCTCCCAACCCATGTATGACTTTACACATGGGGGAAACATTTGACCAAGACTGACGCTGACTGACTTGTGACGTAGAGATAACCTCTACTGACTTAAACTTACTGACTTAGATCAAGCTTGATTAGACCTCTCAAACCGCCAATATTCTTGTTAAGTTTTTGAAATTTGTCAAAGGGGGTAACAGCTGCTTTTTCCAAAAAGTTATGGCCATAGCTGATATAATCTTGTGTTATCTGACTGTTCATGTTTTGCATGCTTCTCCTGGAGGAGAAAAATTACTCTTTTAACCAAAGCATGAGTGTGGAACTAACAAAGGTGTTACTAACAATTTCGCATGTTACTCTAAAATGATGTACATTCCTTAAGAGACTAGCTTTGATTCCTGCAGGTCCGGATGGAGAACCACATCCATATCTGACAATGGCCGATACTTCGCCAAACCAACAAAACATTTTTGATACACCCCTCATTAACCCCAACTTGATTTTCCTTTCAGATAATTCTGCTGTGAAACTTCTGACCAATGGATCTCCTCATGTCCCATAAGCAATTATATAATAACATGTCTGATCAGGCAGCTGAAAATGTGGCGATAACTTGAGGTTTTTCTTTCTAGGAACAAGGAAGGATGTCAAAATTAACACTAACTTTTGAATATCAATAATGTCTACCTGTCTGTGTAGTGGTACATAAATATGAAGTTCATACAGGTTTGCTGACCCAGAGCATCTCCAAAGGTAGCTGCTTTTACATCTATCTCTCCAGGGGCAAGAAGTTGGAAGCACTGGAGCACCAGGGGAAGATGTCGGAAATGTCCTCACAGGCAATGAATACCAAAGAAGATCCAGTGACACCAATTCATAACATGATTTAAAGGAAACAGGAAAGACTGTTTCAGGGAGTTTAGGAAAAAACAATTGAATAAAAATGTTATTTGATGTATGTTAATTAGTATGTGGATGAAACAACAGATGAATTGTTGATGACAAGAACTGTGTCCAAAAGTGTCCAAACTCTGAATGGGGATCAGTAAATTATTGATGCAAAACTACAGATTGAATGTAAGAAATGAAATTGAAACATTTGAAATTTGGAAAATGTATGATATTGAAGAAATTGGGGTTGTATAGTGGTTATCAAGTACTAATTTTAGGCTACATCAGGAAATTAGTATGACATGACAGATGTGTACGAGTAAATATACAAGACTGAGAGAGAATTCATCGATTCAGAGTGTTACAGATAACATGCCACTCTAAATCCCACTCTAAATGGCAATGCTGCTGAAGAACGAGTATTCAGTGGATACAACAGGATGACATGCTCGTTTCGTTGTGTAGAGTTAGACAGATTTCTGTGTTCTCATACGTATATCCATATGTCATGATGTGAATGTTGTGTTTTGTTGAAATTCTGTGATGTATGGAATGAGCAATAATCTTAACACTTTAATTAGGTTTTACTTCTTATATCATCACACGGTGATATATATACATTTTGATAATATTGGAAAATAGGACCTGTAAAAAGTTTGGAGTCCAATGACCGATTGGCATATGGTCATTCAATTAGAGTATAAATGGTAATTGGTACTTGTAAATTACAAAGGAGACTCCCGCCTGGATTGGCTTGAAGGCGTGGATGCTCCATAGTTGATTAGTAAGGTTTCCTATTTCTTTTTGATGCTCCTTAGGAGGGGTATATTTTTGGAATGGGATGCAACAGCTGATCTGTGAGATTCCCCTACAACTACACATAAGAAGCCATAAGCAAAAACTTCGAGAATAAGAACCATTTTTCAGAGTTTACTGAAAAAGTGTACCTGAGGGGAGTCCTGCAGATGAGACTAAGGGTAGCCGAATTCGACCTAATTAGGATAAATAGTGAGCTTATCTAGTCATAAAGTAACTTAAAATAATGTGCTATAGGGCCTAATAAGAAGTTAAGTAATTAGTTTTCCCTAAATTGAAGTTCACATAAAAACAAAATAGGACTCTGAACTTAGCAACAGGATTGGATGAGGAGGACTTTGTTGAAAACAGACAAGCCGCGACAGGAGTCGGTCCAAGGTGTGTTATTACAGATGCGCTTATAGGTTTTTTCGAGACCTAGTGGGTCTCGAAGGGGGGAATTATGTAGTGTCTGTGTGTTTCCTACACATCCTGGGCTCTAAGACAATAGTGAATAGGAGGAAGACAGGATGAGATGGGACCAGATGCTCTCCTTAGACAACTGCGGGAATGTGACAGTGTGAGGGTCCCCACAACCAGGAGCCCTGATCAGCCCTGAAGTGGGCATCAGAGATAAGCTACAGGAAGGAGCCCACACCAGAGGTTAAGAGCTGACTCAAGGTATACATTGTCATTTAAGTGTAGAGAGACCATCCTGTCCACTTTAGCTGACATCAGCAAAGTTAAGTAACGCACACAAGAGTTATTTCATAGAGGATGTGAGGCAGACCCATCCTTCTCTTCTTTCCCATTGGATAGATGTACCTTGAACCCACCAAAGTGACCAATTGGGACAAGTAGGCGGTTATGGAGAACAGACTTTAAAAAAGGCCCCCACACCAGAGAAAGGGGGGTGGCACTTGGGTAGAATTCCTAAGATCGAGAGCGTAGGAGTTCTGATAGGGCAAGAAGGGGCAAAAACGTTTGGCATTACTTTGCCCTAGATTGGAGAATATCAGAGGTGTGGCCACACTCTGTTCGGATGCTAGGCTCAAGTCTGTTTTAATAAAGATTGCTCTATCATTCCACCCAGCCTTGCCTCCGCAGAATTTTTTATCAACATACTACACGCCGACACCTTTGAGGAAAACAGCCCAGAAACTACAGGGACACACTGCAGGAAACTGTAAAGGAAAAATAAGATGTGCAAGATGAACATGATGAATATGGAAAGTGTGGCCAAGATGCAAAAATCAGATGCTGAAACTGTGGTGGTGAACATAGTGCTGCTTATTGAGAGCCCCCTGGGCAAAGGCAAGCCAGAGATGTGCACAAGTTTAAAGTAACAAATCAGATGTCTTTTACTGATGCAGTTTAAACAATGAAGGAAAGTGAGCGAGCCAGACCCAGTGCTGTGGAAGGGAGTCCAACAAAAAGAGCTTCCGCTTCCTTCAAAACAAATCCATACATAGCAGAGATTAATGGAGACACACTGCTTGTGGACAAAACAAGCTTTGTAGCTTTCATTTGCAAGACTGTGAATGTTGCAATGTAGCAAAATAGAAAAGGTGATATAATCAAGACACTTGAGGCAGCTGTGGAGATCACAGCTGAACTGCTACATGAAATGTTGAACCCAAATTACTATGATGGCGTATCTCTGGGTAATTAGCATCCTTCTCATAGTAATCCATTTCCTACAATGGAATGCCAGAAGATTTATTGCCAATGGGAAAAAGTTCAAGAATGTTAAGAATGTCAAGAAATATAACTTAGGGAATGATGCTTCCCGATTTTGTGTTCTATTCATTTTGATATGCATTTAGAGGAAGGATGCACAATAGAAAGATGATGTTTTTCCTAAAGCTGATTGGGAAGAATTGAGTATAATGGAGGAATTTCAATGCAAGGTGACAGAGATGACATGGGATGTGAATTTAATAATTAGTGCTGCACCAACATGTATTCCATGTAGGAGCAAAGTCAGTGTGAAAGAGAAAATGGTTCCATGGTTGGACGAAAAATGCAGAAATGCTATAAAAGAAAGAAACAGAAACAGTGCTCAGTTACATTTTTGAGAAATCATTGAAGTCAAGGCAATCTGATAAGCAGATAAAGAGAGCTGTGGCACAGAAAATAATTAAGTCATCCAAAAAAAATGCTTGGAGAAAATTCTGCTCCTCCATAGGCAGATGAATTGAACTTAATGATAGCAATGACAAGCAAAAGCAGCTTCATTGGGTGAGAAGTGTGCAAATAGTGGAGGCCACTTAGATGAAATCCATCAACAAGGAAAAGATGACATTTTAAGAGCACATAATGATGTAACATGTAAGATGGATGTTAATGAATCATCTCTAGATATGGATATAACATTACATGAGTTGAAAATGGCAACGGGGGAGGTGGATACACAGCTCCAGGACAACATCAACTAGCTATGCTATGTTCAGACAACTTCCAGATGAAGTGCTGGAAATGATACCAAACCTGTCTATATACAAGATATGAAGGGTAGGTGTGATGCCTAACAGCTGGAAAAATGTTCTGGTGCTGCCTTTTGCTAAGCCTGGTAAAGACCCAGCCACCACAGGAAACTACAGACCTGTGGCGTTAACATCTCACATGTGTAAATGGATGGAAAAGGTAATTGTTTATAGACTGACACACTATTCAGAACAAAGAGGTCTGCTAAGCACATGACAAAGTGGTTTTCATAAAGGAAGATCTACAGTAGATGCTTTAGTGAATTCTAGTAATGAGGTGGAAAAGGCTGTTACAGTGAAAGAGATCATGCTACGGTAGTGGACTTTGACATTTAGAAAGCAGAAGGACTCCTGATTCAAATGCATGAACAGTTGTTATTGGTGGCAGACTGTATAACTGGGATGTAGATTTCCCATCTAACCGGACAGTCTGTGCTAAAGTTGGAGATGCTGTGTTAGAAGAGTTTGATATAGTAAATGGTATTCCTCGGGGTAGTGCTATAAGCCATATTCAGTTTAACATTATGATAAATTATATTTTTATGAATGCAGGTGGAAATATTGGGTCGTCACTTTATCCGGAGGATATTGTTATATGGAAAAGAGGGAAACACATCAGACATGTGATGAATTGCATTCAGGAAATTACACTAAAGGTTGAAAGATGGTTATATGACTGGGGATTAAAGATGTGGGTTACAAAGGCATGTTACATGACCCTCACAGTGAGGAGAAGTGAGTTAAACATTTAGGATTGTGGCTTGATGAGAACTGCGTATGGAGGAACCATGATAAACATGTTGACACACAGTGCACACTGGCACAGAATCTCATGAGATCAGTGTCTGGGGACTAATGGGGAGCAGATAATCAATCACTGTTTTAGATATGTATAGAGCTTTAATACAGGCATGTATATGACCCTGTACAGTATATGGAGCAGCAGCAAAGAGCATACATGGAAAAACTAAACTGAATAAAGTTCCGAGCTCTAAGAATCGGTATTGGTGGAGTTAAAACCACTCCTGTGAACGCAGTACTGCTGGAAGCTAATGAACCAAGACGTACAAGGTTGGGTTAAGTTAAAGGGATCAGGAGTGGAACAGCCTGCAGCTCAGGTGATCAGTGATTGATGGGAGTGCTCAGCAGCAAAAAGGTAAAGAATCTGGCTGGCATATTAGTTCAGTGGCAGAAGAAATATCCATTCTTAGTATGGGCTAAATGTTGTTTGATGTAATGTTCCTCCATGGATATTTCCAGTACCAAATGTGGACTTGCAACTTGTGGACCAGAAGCATGAATGGATTCACAGAAGTGAGGGTAATATTGGGCTCTGGGTTAAAAATGATTGGGGTGAGGAGCCAGAGAGTGGACTTGTTGGAACAGTATTACACTCATACCTGAGTCTGATGTCACTGTGTGCAACATGATGCTCAGCACATTGTTGGCTGCGGGTTGAGGCTGCACACTCCGGTACAGCAGGCGGCGACATGCACCCTCACACGGTGGTTTGCGATCCAGCGGTAAATTAGAGAAGAAGAAGCGGAAACCGGCGGCAAGCAAACCCAGTCCGGACCCAGAGCGGTGTGCTGCCGGACCTAGCAGGAGCTGCTAACCGCTCATCTGACCACTTCTCAGAGCCACTGACAGCGTCTGACCGCCAGCCCGGCGTGAAATGCTTCATTTTGAACTCTACATCAAGTAATGCTGCTGTGACACATCATGACTTCACTAACTCTGAATGGTGTAACTGTGAATTTCCCTTTCACTCCGTACGACTGTCAGAAGGACTACATGCGCAAAGTGATAGAGTGTCTCCAGACGGTGAGTAGTTCAGTGTCACAGCTCTCATGGCAGCGCCAGCCATCACCGGACACACCAGCAGGGAAACATTACACTTGTGCCCGTCTGTTTCAGAAGGCGAACGGGGTTCTGGAGAGTCCTACCGGCACCGGGAAAACTCTGTGCCTGCTGTGTTCCACCCTGGCCTGGAGGGAGCACTTCAGGGACACCATCTCTGCCCGCAAGATAGCAGAGAGGCTGGGCAGTGAGGAGATGTTCCCCAACACGCCTTTGTCCTCCTGGGGGACGGCTGCCACAGATGGTGACACACCAGGTATGTTCGCACCGTGACAGCAGACAGCTCGGTGCGCTTTCTCCACTGGACTGACACACACACACACACACACACCTAAAGAGTCCAGGCAGCCTTGTCTGTCAGTGAGAGCTGTGTGGATGTCTGGTGTTCTGAAGGTGAACAGAGCACTGAAAGCAGTCTCTGATCGGTAGGTTGTGACAAATGGCTACATGAATCTGGTGGTCACATGATGAACAAGCCTGAGAGTGACTCCTGGTCCTTTCACAAGCCAAAACCACTTGCATGTTAAGCATAGAACCACTCACAGAGAGAATTGGACTTTATAGCCATAAGCTCATCCTCAGCCTGGAGGTACTCCACACCCTCTTCTTTTGCGAGAAATGGGTCCATCACCCGTGCTTCTTTTGCCACATGTTCATTAATATCCAGGAAAAGTGAGTGCATCTCCTCCTGAAGCTCCCCCATGTGGCGGCTGAACTGTCTGGCCACAGCATCAGGTCCCTTCCCCCCCCGGACTGCTCTGTTAGCAAGGTAAACGCCTGCAGGTCTCCCCTTTGTGTTTGTCTGCCTCGTTGTACAGACAGAACATCTCTGCCAGATATGAAGTCTTAATGAGAAACTCGTCTGTCATTTCGTGTGATGGTTTCTGGTTATGAAGGGTTAAGAATTCACCAACACTTTGCCCCGGGACAGTTAGTGCACCTCAGTATGAAGGAGGAGTGTCTGGTGCACCTCATCCTCACACATCTGTGCAAAGATGTGTTAGTTGACCGGGCAAACTTTAATAAAGTTTACTATTTTTTACCACAGTCTTTAACGTTACTTTCAGGTCTTCTCAGAGGCGTCTGCCTGCCATCGCATGTCTGTGTATCATGCAGTGAAACACTAGGCAGTGGGGCACCTTCTCCTTCACACGGCTCGTGGAGAGCCCTTATTTTTCCCATCGCTGTGGCTGCTCCATCTGTGCAGCATGCAATTCAATTCTTATATGGAATATTGTACTTTGTGAAGTACATATCAACTACCCTGAAATTGACCTTACCTTGTGGTGGCTGTTAGATGAACAGACATATAGTCTTACACATATATACAATGAGGATGAACTGCCTCCTCTGCCACAGTGGTACTTTCATCCAACGGATTTTTTTGTGTTGTCTTCAATGTTTCCTGCCATTCTGTCAATTCTGTCTTTCACTGTGTTGCTGGACAGTGATACAGTCCAAAATGTATTAGCCACCTGCGGTCCACATGGCATTTCAGCCATTTTGATGGAGGCAGGTTTAATCAGTGTTTCCCCAATGCTGTGTGGCTTTTTGGCTTGCACAATAAGGAGAGAGCACTCCAAGGATTTAACTGTTGCCAGCTTCTGGTCGCAGGTCTTTAGTATTTATGGGCTTGTTGATGACACTGAGTTCTCTCTTTCTGAGGAAAAACTCTCTGGGTTTACTCACCGTCTCAGGGTGTTTATTTGTCTGAATGTCGCTTCAGCTTGCAGGGTTTCAAACTTTCATTTGCCAGTTTCTCACTGCAAAAGGTGCTTTCAGCTCTAATTTAGTCCATTGCTTCAACTCAATGTAACTTTCTTTGTACCCCCTCTTTTTCTTTTGGACAGATTCAGCATTCTCTTCCACCTGACTCTTCACCATTTCTTCATCAGCTCTCAGTTTATGTGGCTACATGTCTGTGTATACTGCAGGAAGGATGTTCACATCATACGCGCCCTTATCCTTGCAATATCAATTCTTTTACTTTTCTATTGTATTTTTTTTATTTTATTGAAATAAATGAATACACTTTTAATGTAGTCTTTAAATTGCATTTTATTAATCTAGAAAAATAACATTATTAATTTCAAAATGAAATGGATACCTACTGTATGACCTTCAGCTTCAGGGGAAAGACGGTCATTATTTATTCATTTGCAACACGTCGCACTAAAGTTTGCTTTCTCCTCCTGAGAGTTGATGGCATCGCCCTTCCTACTCTGCCTCTGATTGGTTGTTACTTGTTGCCTTTTGTTGGGTTGGTTAGAATAAGACATGAGGACTGACGATTGGTTAGGGTTAATATCTGGGTAAGCCAATCAGACGCAGAACAGGGCCCTCGGTACAGCAAGCGATTGAGGAAATATGTTAGAAGTTGGCAGCTTTGGTATAATACATTCTGTGTTCTTATTGTTTTCCAGCTTACTACACAGATGTTCCAAAGATCATATATGCATCCAGGACACACTCTCAGCTTGCACAGGTTATTAATGAGCTAAAGAACACTTCATACAGGTAAACATCTCTAAACCACACAGGGTGTTAGAAGTATATTTTGGTTATGCATGATGAATGTCGATGTATATTGTGGGAAAGATCAGATACATTACTGACTAAATCATGTGGTCTGGGTCCAATCAGATCCCTTTAGAATATGGCTGCACTAGTGATCAAAACACTATAAATAATTCAAATCGCTGTATGGCCAAGTTTAATGTTCAAATTACAGGAGGTGCAATCGTGACTCATTGCAATCAATTTTTTGTGTATCATTCAACCCTACTGTAGACTTAACATTTCAGTCAGATGATATTCTTATCCCTAACCCAGAGTTTGACAATGACTTCAGTGTGGTAACCTTTTTCTGATGTGAAGGCCAACCCATATATCATTATAACCTTGATGTCTCTGATTCAGACCAAAGGTGTGTGTGCTGGGATCAAGAGAACAGCTGTGTATCAACCAGGAAGTTATGCGTCAGGAGAGCAACCACATCAAGGTAAGTGACTGATAACACTGGCTTATTGATGCTCCATGGCTGCATATAAGTTCCTCATAAATCGTGAATGTTGCAGCATCTTTATGGGTGATCAAGTGTTGCTTCTTGTCTTAAAGAATCGGCAGGTCAGACATGGAAGTTTGCACTGGAGATGAAAAGGTGTTTTTCATGTAGTCTGTGTCCATCTGAATATTTTGCTGGTTGATTTGATCGATTCTCCTGGTTTTCAGGTCCATATGTGCAGAAGTAAAGTTTCCACCAGGTCATGCGTCTTCTACAATAACTGTGAAGGTAACAGCTCATCACTTAGAGGAACCACATACAGTAGATATAAGTAATAAATGAAAAAACACATGTAATAATTTGTGTTTGGAACATCTGGCAATGATATAACATAACATGTGTTAAATGGTGCGTTTAAGAGTCTTGATTAATATCTTTTCCTCTTCAGAGAAGAGCATTGACAAAGAGTTGGTGAATTCTATCCTCGATGTGGAAGATTTGGTTAAATTTGGCAACAAACAGAGGTGGGATTTATATATTCATGTTCACTTACTTGTCTATTTACCTGACTAATCCCTATTTTTATTTATTAAAAGTTCACAGAGATGGATCAGTTGATCATTGTCTTGCAGATAATAAATGTCAGAAAATCCTAAATGTGTCACAGTCTCTAAGTGGACTTCTTTAAAGTTGAATCCAACAAAAACTCTCACAAAAACTTGGGAGATATTCAGTTGACTGCTAAATAGGACAAAGAAATGTGCAAGACTTAAAGTTCTGCACCACTGTGCTGCACTGCCAGCGCTTTGATTTTAACTCTATCTCGTAGGAAGAAAATGGTTTTATGCATCCAGGACACACTGGAAGTTATATATAATAATGTAGACCTACTTTATTAATAAAATCTGTTTACATTGTAGCTGAGCAAAACGCAGGTAAATAATGCATGTTAGAATAAAAGTGAAGAGTTCCTCTACATGAATCAACTGTCTTGGAATAGTTTGTTATAGAACGTTAGCCTACACAGTTTAAGAACAAGCTATTTAAGTAGCTGTGTGCAATGTGTATCAGAGCAAGAGGAGAAGCATTGCTTCAGAAACTATTTAAAGATCAACTGACTCCCTGCCATCAAAAATAATAAAATAGATTTACGCCTAGTTGCAAGGCCAAACACAATTGCACCTGTTTGGCATACAACAAACAGACACACAATTAAATACTTATTTGCAATTATTTGTGTGACATAATTGTTACAATAAAACCAGTCTCACAGTGCCATAGCTAACTACTTAATTAGCTGTCTAGCCAGCAAAATGACATTTGCAATAACCCCTGTGGCAGTCACTTATTGTACTAACTGGTAATACCACCACGAATACATTTGTAGGCATCTAGTAAATCAGTAGCATGGAGGCTCAACACCTTGGCTGTGGTAGTCACCTGAACACGAGAGCAGTCACTTAGCAAACCTTATTAATCTATCTGAACACCTGAGCAACCACTCCAGACAGACTGATAAAGCTTTCCCAAGGAACCTGGTGCCTCACTGATACTGGAAGATGGGTTATGTTGTGTTGATGAAATTTTGAAAATTGTCCGCTCCTCTGCTATATACAGAGCAGACAGCAGCACTGAGAGGCTACAGAAAAGAGGATAAAGGAACAAGAGCGTGTAACTTCACTCTGTGTTTTAATTTCAGGAATATTTTTTCTTTTACTTTGTTGTTGAAAGAAAACTGTGCTCACCAACAGTCGTTTGTTATTATGCCCTTTGTGGTGCAGCTTTGTTGTTGAATTTAGGGCAACAAGTAACATCAGTCTTTGACATTTTGTGGCAGGGCCTGTCCTTACTACCTCTCCCGGTCCCTGAAACAGCAAGCGGATATCATTTTCATGCCATACAACTACTTGCTGGATCCAAAGGTGAGCAGATTCTCAGATTCCCAAAAGGACAAGGATGTGTCCACTGTATTGCTATGAACCAACAAAAGTTTAATACACAAAGTTGCACTGTTAACCAATAGCAAACTATCTTAACACTGCTGACCTGTAACGAAATTGTGTAACTTCTCTAAAACCCTGCTGAGTATAAACTAAAAGACAAGACAACGTGGTACGAATATAGTACATCTCTTGAATATGATACAATAACTTATTGACCGTTCGTTATCACTCTCAATCATTGGTCACAGATTAGTGCTGGAACCTTTGTGTTGGGTAAGCATGATAGTGGCTAGCTTTCCTTTTTTTTTTACCTTGGAGTGCTTTCTATCACAGCCACAAGCGACTGAATTTTTTTTGGAGCCATGAAACCTCACCTGACTTTGCATCAGCATGGGGTTAAGTAGATAATAACTAGATTGTATTTTTTGCATGAAAGTTTGCTTTAACTGAGACTTTAGTGTGATCATCACATATCCACAGAAATGCTATTAATCTCTTTGTTGTTCCACAGAGCCGCAGGGCGCACAACATCGAGCTAAACGGAGCTGTAATCATCTTTGATGAGGCTCATAATGTGGTAAGTCTGTCCTGGACATAGTGTCTAGGAATATCATAAGTTATTCATTCACACTTCAGTGAAGATTGTAATGATGATTATATGTGATAACTGAGAACATTTTCTGGCAGTCTCAAAAAGGTTCAAGATGTTGCACTTGGGTGATTACACAAGAAGTGACAGTATTGTGAAAAATGACATAGAAAGAGCATGATGAAGTTCAGTCCCTGCCTACTTTCACTGTAGGTGTGATTGTCAGTTTTGGACTTTGTTTGATTAATAACCTAAAGATTCTGCACATTTGAATGGAGGTCCAAGTCTACACCAGTTATTTTGAGTGAAGGTGCAGACTCTTGAGCCTGCATGGGCAAGGGATTAAGGGTCGTGCTGACGGACATAACCACAGTCAGTTCTCATTGAGGGCAGACTATCCCACAACATGCTGTGTCTGTCATCTGCAGGAAAAGACATGTGAAGAATCAACGTCATTTGACCTGACTCCGTATGACATAGCTTCAGCCATTGATGCTGTCAACAGGCTGCTTGTGGAGCAGGCTAAAGATGTCAGCCATGGAGACTCTGTCAGTGGGGACTTCAATGTGGACTCTCTCAACTCTGGTCAGAATGGTTATTTGTCTCATTGATGTAGCACTCATCGGTAGTGGGAATTATAGCATTTGATTGACATAAATTTGAAAACATATGGAAATGTATTTAGAAAATCTCTCTATATATACTTATGTTAGTAAGTTTTTTTGTTTCAGGTTTAAAAATTGAGATAAGCGACATTGCTAAAATCAAACGTAAGTATTCTTAATGGTATAAAAAAGATAAATAAACCTTATTAGAGTGTCTCATGAACTAGTAAAACAAATGTTAATGCTGTGTGGGATTTTTACAACCTGTCTGCTTTGAAAGAGATACTGCTGAATCTGGAAGCTGCCATCGATTCCTATGATGTTCCCAGTGACAAAGGCATCACTAAACCTGGAAGGTATGTCGGCGTGTGGTATCATTGTATTCTGTATTGTTACTGTCTGTTACTGTTGCCACAACATCTTAAATGGGTCTCCACAAAACCCTCTCCAATGCATCTTAACACTCCCTCCCAGGTGTTACATACCTTATACAGTCACATCTTAATTTATATGAATGCCATGTTACCTACATTAATCTCATACTGCATACAACGTAACATTACATTACATTACGTACATTAATTATTGCACCATTTTCTAGTGCCAACCGACCTCCATTGAATCAAGTACTGAAATAGGACTGGCTAACGTTACCTGAAATCAGTATTGCAATTAATTGTCACATTGAACTCAGTAGCCCCATTCACACTGCCCGTTGAGTGTGGGGGTCATTCTCTGCATCTTCCTCTGGGTGAAAGTTTCAGATGCGGCGAGGGGTGAAATATGCTGCGGAGTGGGAGCGTGTCGATCTGATGGTGTTCACAGTCTGATAACTAAACAGATCCTTCACTCAGAGACAAAAAGAGAAATGTCTCACAAAGCAACGTTACAGGGGCTACTGAGTTCATTGTGACAGTAGTGACGGAGTAACTGGTAGTGTTTCTGGCAACTTATTTGAGGAAAGAATACCGCAGTTATATGTGGAGAACTGTCTGTCCTCCTGTCTGTCCTGTCAAATCTTTGTCACATTTATGCCCAAATAACAGCGTCTGTCACCGGCAAAAAAATGTGAACTTGTGTTTGTGTCTTTCCACTATTCTGTTGTTGTAGTTACTATCTTGAAAAAAATCACAGCGACAGTCAGCCGTCCTGACCGAGACTTCACTGAACCAGAAAACAGCCTCTGTGATAGTCAGACAGCGTCCTGTTTACTAATGGCGATTATCTAATGATGTAATTTAGAGTGAAAAATTTAACTTTGACACTTTCCAGAATGCCCAACATCACAACACATTAAAACAGCATTCATAGATTAGCCTACTGTTGTTTTGCATTTCCTTTTTACAAAATACTCTATGGCCATTCTGTAGAAAACCTCCTTGTAAACTATTGTCACTGAAATCAGTTGCTGGTTTAAAAAAAAGACAAAAAACTGATTTTGAACAAGATGTTTTTTCTGTCCAACCTCTCTGTCTGTCTCAGCTTCATCTATGAGCTGTTGGAGAGAGCCCAACTGACCTACAGCAGCAAGACTGCAGTGTGTGAGGCTCTGGACCAGATCATTGGACACTTAACAGGACGTCAGTATGGCTTGACTTCTTCTACCCTTTTATAAAACAACATGTTACTGGTTTAAGAATATTTGACATGTTCTGTTGTCCATTATGTGATGTATCTTTTGTACAGGGAGTCTCATTTCCCTTCATACCTACGTATGTAGTAGAAGAACGTAGGAACTGTATGTAAAGCACTATGAATTTATATGTATAAAGCTTGGTCTTGATCCCGGCTTATTTCATACAGAGACTATCTGTGTCTGAATACCATGTGTGATCATTTGGTTAATTAACCAATGAGTTGTTTGTCATATGTTTTTCATCAGAGCCGGGAGTGTTCCTGAACACAAGTGGACTGCAGAAGTTGGCTGACATCTTACAGGTATGCTAAATTATGAAGTTAAAGGAATAATTCAACATTTTCAATATACACTTGTGAGATGTTCAGATGGTTCTCTTGTGGTGTGTGTGTATTAAGTTCAGACCATTTAAATTCCCCTTTGGTTTAGAAAGGCCTTTTATAAATCAGACCAAAGCTAAAGCTGCAAATCTTTGAATACCAGTATTTGTATGTCCCATGTCAGTAAATAAATAAAACTTTAATCTGTCTGCAGTGCATAAAACATATGGTGTAATCTATAAAAATAGTTTTCACACAGTGGCTCAAAGCAGGCTACTTACTGACTATGGTGAACAACACAAACATGATTCTGCCACCCACACCTCCCTCAGAGCTGTTAAACAGAAAAGTTTACTGCTCCTTCTCAGTTCTTGGCTTATCAGCTTGGCTGGATGTATTCTTAATGGCTAAAGACATAAGCTTCAGCAGAAAACAACTAAAGTGTGAGGATGTGGACCTCAAGGATACACTGAAACTCAGTCCTCAAAATGTACATGCAGTCTTTAAATTGTTACCTTTACACTTGTGTTTTTTACAAGAAATCTATTGTTCTGCTCTCCATTCACAAAGAAAACAGGGAAATTATTAAGGGAGGTGATTAACATAAACGTAATGAGCCGTCAAGCCATATTTAAGATGGTGCATACCATGACGCAGCAAGGCGTTGTCTGTCCGTGCTGAACTTAACTGTGGGGCTCTCATCGCTCAACTGCTGCTGCTGCTTTGAAGCTCATGCTGGCAATGTACATGTCCGTGCACCCCGATGTCTGCATCAGTCAGCCAAGGGCTCATAAAATCTGAAATGTTACCCAAGATATTGTATTTGAAAATGATGGAAGAGTTCTGTTTGTTTAATTTTTTTAATCACTTACTGCTAATATCTGCCTCCCTCCACAATATCACAATTCAATGCAAGAGAGTGATGTTGACTATAACTTTACAACTTTATTGTCCAGCAGAGGCTGGAATGTCAACATTAACATAGACTGCAAACTTGAGATAATGCTTTTGTTAGAGACATTTCCACACCTCTGAATAATACAGACCAACCAGTGTTGGTTAATACTTCTGTCCCTGAGCTTCTGGGGTACACATTTTTGGTATTTTTGGCATCCCCTGTGGGTCGCCATGATTAAGGGTGATTGGGTAAATTATAAATGCGTAATGTCGATTTTTCATTGTTCTTCGGACTTTTGGACACTTGGACTAAGCTAGAATGTCTGTATGAAATTTCTTCAAATCTGTATAAATGTTCTATATATTGGTGGCTAAAGGTCAGGGTCATTATAACCTCATGGCAGCACATTCTCATGAACTTGATAACTCAGAAACACACAGATGATTTCTTCAAAATGTGTACAGATAGCTTGGGTACAGTGTCTAGTCTGGTGTGCATACAGCTCTGATAAAGTCTTTCTAGGCTTCTACCAGCAACAGTAATTCCTCCGTTCTTTCCTTTTTCTGCAGCTGGTGTTCTGTGGCGAACCATCAGAAAAGGAGCAAGAACTGCAGATGCAGTCCAACACAGCTCATTTTAAGGTGTGTGTTTACAGCTACAGCTACTGGCGGCCATATTGAAATGATGTGCTCCTTCACACAGTGACCGTGTCGGCTGTCTTATGGTTCTGTTTGGTTCAGGTTCATATCCATCAAGACACCAGTTATAACAAGAAAAAACAGAGCGCTGATGTGTGGTCTTCGTCTTCATCAAAGAAACAAGGTGATGATGCACATGATAAACACTGTCGTGTGGGGTTCGTTGTAAGTTTTTTGTTATTTTTGTTAGTAGTGTCAGTACAGAACAGCTTGTTCAAATGATGTCATTTAATTCTGCCAGACAGTATGTGAAGCAGTGAGGAGTATCAGCTTTGTGCTTCAACTGCACTCAGAACAGCCATCTCTAACTTATCTCAAAATGTATTTATTACCATACTGCCACTGGATATTGCAGCCATTGGTTAAACCCTGATGATAAGTGAGCTGATCCACATTCTGAGTAAACCTGGTTAACTGGTCCTTATACATTTCTTTGCACCCTGTAGGCAATGTCCTGAGTTACTGGTGTTTCTCTCCTGGCTTCAGCATGCAGGATCTGGTCAGTCAAGGTGTTCGCTGCATCATTCTCACAAGTGGTACCCTCTCTCCCCTGTCTTCATTCACTTCTGAGATGAGAATGTAAGTTACCTGTCTGTCCTCAAAGCCCATTTTACCACTCCACCACCACTAACTGGAGCTATTGAGAGACTGGTAAATTTGGCCCAAACACTGTTTACTGCTACTGATATATATGTAAGGGATAATAAGTCCCTTCAGGATGAGACAGAGCCCCTGTTGCCCCCCCTAGGAGTTTTTTTCTCATATGAAGTAGACTACAGATCAGCTGACATTGCTTAGCAAGCAAATATGCCAGGGAGATAAGTGACCAGACTACTTGTGGAGCAAAGATTAAAGAGCGCGGAGTGCTACGAAATACATGAATTACAGGCAAAAAGGCCACTGAGCTGAGTGACACACACTTGGGATTAGTAATATGTGTGTGCTTTTGGCCTGTAGCCCACCATATCTGTCTCAGTAGTTAGTTAGACATTATGGACTGGAGCCAGAATCAATCCATAGGATAGCAGAGTCTGATAACATGCGGTCCAAGCTGCACTTGATGAGACACGGGCAACTCTAGTAAGCTGTGAATAGATAAGAGACGTTGAAGAGCAGACCAGTACGTCGCATTACACTGGTAGAAAAATGTTCATGCATGTGTGTCAGTTACATTAATTCATACCCAGATCTGATACAACCCTTTATGTTTGAATACAAAGAACCTGTGCACCAGAGAAAGCTGAAGAGCTTTACTAACCAAACACACCCCAGGAAATGTTTTCCATAATATCCTATTTAAAAGGTTCAGGCAAACCCCTGACATTACATATGTTGTGGTATCAACCTTGATACTGATCTGTTATGTTTCTGTTGGTTCAGAGAGTTCAAAGTGAGTTTGGAGAATAGTCATGTGATTGACCGGGACCAGATCTTTGTGAGCGTCATTGACAAAGGCCCAGATGGAGTGCACTTAAGTTCAGCTTTTGACAGAAGGTTAGTCTGACACTTAACAACAGTTACCCTTTTTTGTAGTAACATGTTTTGCCATAACTATGTAATTGTTACTAAATTTGCATCAGTTGTGTCCTGGTATGTGCTCTAGCGTTGATTCTTTGGTCCACTGTGGTTTACCATGCCCCAGCTGGAACCTAAGGGAGTAGCAAGACTGTGACCAGGGTATCTTTAGTATTTTAGTGAAATACTTGTACTCTACAGATGGTTTACTTTGTTACTGTGATGATGTAAATCAAATTGAGAATCTTTCCCTCTGTGAAAGGTTTGTTCCTGAAAACATGGCATCTTTGGGCAACACTGTTGGTAAGCTCGGAGTATATATGTATAACATTTTTTTAAAAATTTATTTTACCATGTGCATGAACACATGTTTTTCTGGCTTACTTGAGCATCATCGATGTCTGTAGGTTACTGTGTGGTGAAAACACGAATTCTACCCAGTTCCATGTTCCACATGTCCTATTTGGACAGGACTGCCATTTTGTACTGCACCTATAATACGCTATGTGTTATGTGTAGATGATTACATGAATGTTTGCTGTGTTCTCTCCTCAGCCAACCTGAGCCGTGTGGTTCCTCATGGTCTGTTAGTGTTTTTTCCATCTTTTCCTTTAATGGAAAAAACCCTTGAGTTTTGGAGAGTGAGTGCAGATTTCAGCAAGAATCATTGTTTTTATGGTGTATTTTTGATGGTTTGTTTATTTTGGACATTCCAAATGATTTCTGGTCTGAATGTTGTCATGTAAAATCAGCTACAGTATATCTGTGTTTGTGTTCTGTTTCACTAGGCTAAAGGACATGCAGATCGCATTGAGACTGTAAAGCCCATATTTGTTGAGCCTAAAGGAAAGGGTACCTTTACTGAGGTGAATGTTTTACTAGATAACTATAAGTTCATAAATGTGTATTGTGGATTATTGAACCTCTATCGAGATAATTTCCAGGTTACCTGAAAGATCTTGCATTTCGTGAGCTCGTCATAGTGTGAGTTGCCTGGAAATGTGTGAGTACTGATATCAACAGCTGATTTTGTGTCTTTTCTTAGGTCATGGATGGATATTACAGCAAGGTCAATGATCCTGCATCCAAAGGGGGAACCTTCTTTGCTGTGTGTAGAGGGAAGGTGAGGTTTAAAGCTTGGGATTCAGGATATGTTTTTTGTGTGTTTTTTATTTATTTATTTATTTTTTAATGTGATCATCACATCTAGGTTTTCACAAATGGTTCCCTCTCATGCCATTTCTATTGTGTCAGGCTAGCGAGGGTCTGGATTTTGCAAACACCTTTGGTCGAGGTGTCATCATCACCGGCCTGCCTTTCCCTCCCAGGATGGACCCTCGTGTCATCTTGAAGATGCAGTTCTTGGATGAGATGAGTCGGAAGAATACTTCGAAACTGAAGGTCAGAAGAAAAAGTTATCTGACAGTCACAGATGTTGATGCTGTTTCTATGGCTGAGTCTTACTTTGTTTGTGTTTGTGTGTGTGTGTGTGTGTGTGTGTGCGTCCACAGTACCTTTCTGGCCAGCAGTGGTACAGACAGCAGGCTTTCCGAGCTGTGAACCAGGCCATCGGGAGAGTAATCCGCCACAGGGAAGACTATGGAGCCATATTCTTGTGTGATCAGAGGTCAGACATGGAGCTGGCATGTCATATCTTTACTTCTTCTTCATAGAGCTTTGGCCCTCAAGCAAGAACCACTCAAACCAACAGATTTGTTCATGAATGAGTTAGGTGAAACATTTAGTTGATTATTTGGATAATCAATTAGTTGTTTAAGCATGATACCACATTCCACAATAGTTTCTGCTCTTCCATTGTGGTAATCTGCTGCTCTTCTCGATTTTGCATATTAATGCTGAATATTTTTTGTGTCAGACAGGCAAAACAAGGATTTTGAAGACGTCATGTTTGACTCCTAAGAAATTATGATGAGCATTTTTTCAAAATATTTTGACATTTTGTACATTTAATTACTTATAGCTTTATCCAGAAAGGAAGCATCAGATTAGTCAATAAAAAGTATATCTTTACATCTGTCACAGTACAGTGCTGTCCTAATGGCACATTATTGACAGCTGTAAGTCTTGTTTTATTGTTCTGGGGACTCTATTAAAACTAAACTGCTAAATCTTGCCCACAAATTGTAGTAAAACAGGCAGCCTTGTATGACAGTTTCATAGAGGCAATAATGGTAAGGGTAAATTAAGGAAGGATTGTTGTTGGTGAAATTGGAACACTCTGAACAAACCTGATGTAACCTGACCATGTAAAAGAAGTTAAGAACCAAAATACAAAAATGTTGATTGATTAACCTTTTAAGCCCCAAGCCAATTTTCTAGGGTTAGGGTTAGGGGTTAGGGTTAAAAACCCCAAGGTCCCTCAATTTAAAGGGTTAATCCTTGACAAGAAATTAATTAATTGCTGAAGCCATTATCAGACACACATACATACATCCATTAAATAGTTAAGAACCAGAACATTCAACCTGTCCCTACAAGGGTCACAAGTGCTCATTATAAAGTGTCATTGCAGCAGGAAGAAAAGACCTCCTGCTGCACTCTGACTTGCACCTTGGCATGATCAGTCTTTCACTGAAGGTGCTCCTTTTGACCACCCTCAGTGCACTGAGTGGATGGGAGGGATTCCTCAAGTCCTGGATGGAGTTTGGTGCAGGCGCAGGTTGGATGCTCCTCCTAAAATCCACCACCATCTCCTTGGTCTTTGTGGTGTTGAGATAAAGATGGTTATTGTCAGTCCAATCCACAAAGTACCTGATTACACTCCTGTACTCGTTGTCTTTTAATAAGACCAATGATAACTGTAACATCAGAAAATTTCTGGAGGAAGCATCCACTGGTGTTGTGTTTGAAGTCTGCTGTATAGATGATGTACAGGAACGGGGCCAGGACAGTGCCTTGTGGTGCCCCTGTGCTGCTCTTGATCGTGTCAGAGACCCATTCTGCAGACGTACAGACTGTGGTCTGGTTCTTGGATGAAAGTCTGGATTGAGGTGACACTGCATCCACATGCTGCTGTAGTGCAGCTCAGGAGGTGCTGTAGGTCTGCCTGCATGAGTTGGTCCTCATGACCACCCGGCACCTTTTATACTTCTATGTTTCAATCCTGGAAAATAACTACATAAGAATGTAGATCCAATATTTCCCATAATGCAACAGGATAGTGTTCTTCATTGAACCCTCCCTACCATTTCAAATCCCAGTTCCTCTGAATGCCTCTTAGCTACACTAACATGTTACTTTCCTCCCAGGTTTAAAAACTCTGATGCTAGGGCTCAGCTTCCATCCTGGGTCAGGCCTTATGTGCGTCTGTATGATAGCTTTGGGAACGTGGTCCGTGATGTCTCTCAGTTCTTCAGGGTCGCACAGAAAATGGTAGGTTCTATTCTCACAGTTAACTGTTCAATGAATCGCTGTCCTGCTGTAATAACAAAGAAAAAACTGTGCCGACAGAAGCCTCCAAACATTGGATCTGATCGTGCGCTGCATGATTGCACTTGAATATGTATGTTTAAATTTGCCAGAGGCCTGTGCTAGAGACGAAGGCTGTGGCAGAGAGCTGTGACACATTGCGTCTACCAGACATGCGGTCCTCTGGCTTCGCTTCCTGTTCATTCTCCCAAAGCTCCAACACCCAGAAGGCCAAGGTGCTGGACGCCCATCTTCCCAGCCTAAAGAGGAGGAGACTCAGTAAGCAGAGGGATAACGGGACCAATTGCATGCTAGCATTTCACAGAGGAAACATTTGTTGATGATTTTTTTTTCTCTGTTATCTTGGCTTTGTGATCAGATGAGCAAGCTGGAGCAAATGGGATGGCCAGAATCTGTATTGAGTATGAGTGTGAGGTGAAGGAGAGTCAGAGAAGACCAGCCAACCTGCTAGATGCTCTGGAGCAAGGTGACCACGGCATGGGAGAGGATGATGATGATGATGATGCTGTCGTGGGAGAGGAGAAGGTAGCTTGTCTTTTGACAGACACTGTATTCTGTCCTGTTTGTTTTGTGGAAAAAATATGGCATGTGTATACAATTGCCAATTTAACTGTGGTAAATGTCTGGTACAGTACCATTATTGGTGAAATTCAGACTGTCCGTTACAGCCCATGTTTGACATGGGCCAGTACAGCTATTACCGATGCCATCAGACAACAATAAGAAAGGTACTTTTTTTGTATGGACAGTTTCCGTTTTATTCAATTATTCAATTGTGCTTTTTCTTTTTAAGGCAAACCGTTTGTCCACATTGTCTCTTCAACATGACAAAAGGATGGATGATGAAATGCGAGGAGGCAAACGTAAAATTAGACTGGTCCAAGAACAGGTACATGTTATGTTAAAGAACAGTAGCACTGTTAGATTTACTAACAGTATACCATGATGTGAGTGAGACTTAAACCAAGGAGGTGCACTTGTAGGGCCCACTTTAGATGGTCTATAGCACAGCAGCTAAAGCAAAGCAAATACTTTAAGACAGGATCTATTGGGACAGCTGCTTCACTCCGCACTATTTATTTTAGAAGCTAATATTTGTTAGCTTGATATTTGTTACAGTGCACATGGAAATGTTCAAAATAACTGGTGTGACCCGCCTCTGTAGTCGCATCTTACTATCTAAATATTATCTAAATACTGCACTCTTTAAATAGCAGAATACACTCTGACTTCAGACCAGCGTTTTTTGGTCTATGGTGCAGCTGCTTTCTGCTGCCTTGAGATAGCAATCTACCATCAGTGCACCTGAGCACAACTCATTTTAAGATCAACACGTACAGGTGGGCACACAGGTGCAGTATAGGTGCTGTTTCCACGGTATGGATGCTGGGCATAAAAATGACAACTGTGTCACTCTGAAACAAGAAGTGAACAGAATCTGGTCAGTCAGATTCTGACTGAGTTGAGTTGACACTGACCAATTTATCTATTAAGTATGAATAAATGAAATGATTATAGTCATAACTTATGTTGGTGTCCATGTTTAATATACAGTGTGAATGATATTTTCCATTTTATTTCATTTACAGAACAGGGACATTGTGGTTACTGAAACTGATATGGTCTCAATCAAGTTAGTTAGCCATAACTAATATGTGCTGCAGATATCTATTAATAAGTTGGACTAAAAGATAAATAAATAAAGTGCGTTAGTAATATGAAAAGTTTTGTCTGTCCTTGTCAAAGAAAAAGACCAGGTTAGAGGAAAATAAAGACAGCAGGGCAAAGACTTTCCTGGCAGAGATGAAGAAGTCACTGAGCCAGGTCACCTTTGAGGGCATCGTACAGGCACTGCAGACCTACAAGAAGAGTGACGACCTGGACGTCCTGCTGACTAAAACCACTGTCTTATCTGAGGACGCTAATACTCACAGCCTGCTCCGGGGTAAGTCTTCTGCTCAACAGCACAGCATTTGCTGCAGCCTGCACATTTACAGTGTGAGTGTGGATCTACCAGACTGACACATCTTACTAACTACTGAATGGATTGTGAGGACGTGTGTTTCAGCGAATTGTAACAATGTGGTGATCCTTTAAGTTTTCATCTAGCACCATTATCCTCAAGGCTGGGTTAATAAAATAGGGTTTCCAATTCAGATCAATTTTTATTTTAATAATCTGATACTATAAAAATATCATAAATATGTTATAAAATCCCAAGGCTTATCTTTCAGTATATGCCTTTTCTTGTTGATGTGTCATTCATAGCATGCTGATGCTGTTAGCCTATGTTACCATGCTAATACCCTAAACTAATGTTGCATACCATTCCAAGTCTGAAAGCGTTGCAGTGCATCTGCTTGGAAAAACATGGACGTCTGCAGCAAATGGGTGATTGAATGGCAGGTCTGCAAACCTCAAAATCAAAATCATGTACGTGTGCTCACAGAGGCATTTGTTCTCACTTCATTATTATCTGAAGCAAGATATTAACGAGTGTTGTCAAAGGAACAGCATAGTACTCCAAACATGGATAATTGCCAAACAGTATTACTTTTAACAAACAGAAAAAACGAGATGCAAGAGGGTATCTAAGGAGTGCTTATGTGTTGTTTTTGCCTGAGCATCCAGACGGTGTGTGTGTGTGTGTCTGTCTCTTCATGTTAACTTTGTCCCTAGTGGGTCTCTAATGCAGCCACTGTGTCGTAGGCCTCTACCAGTTTGTTCGTGCACATCACAAGCAGAGGTTTGATGAGAAATGCCAGGAACTGACGGGCCAGGGCTGTGGATACAAACCTGATCACTCATTGCCTAAGGACAAGAAGACAGCGCTCAAGCTGCATGGAGGTATGAAACATTGCACTCATCTTCACACTGTCTTTTAGAAATTAATATTGGCTCAAAGATGCAATTTTGTTGTACATTTTTTTTCAATTCATGTTTGATTAATAAAATCTCTGACATTTTAGAAGTATATGTAATATAAGTGGTGCTCTTCCAGAGGTCCAAAAGCACATCATCAGAATGCTTCTTTTGTTCGAGCAACATGCCAAAGCTAAAGAGATTCAAAGAAGAAGAAAAAATTCTCACACAGGGATAGCACATTCGTCTCCTACAATGAACAATAAGTAAACTAAATTAACTCGCAAATTGTCAAGGAAGAACTCATTTTCACACTTATTCTCCGCCTGAGAGCATACTTGTTAGAGAACTTTTGGGAATAAAAAGTGGACTCACTGAACGAGTCGGTTGCCAACTGGCGCCTTCTCACTCTGCGGAGGCAGAACATAACTAGCAAAATAAATTACAAAAACAGCCCAGTATCTAAAAAAAATTGACTGGCAGTTGACCAATGACTGAACCCGATAGATGCATCCAATCCCCCAATCTTACTACAGCCTTGTTCATCTAGTAAGACCAGTTGCATATAGTGACTAATGTTAGCTGGCTTTAGGTAAATATTTTGCTTGGTAACTGATAGGATTGTCACAATTCTCCAAATCCACGACACGATTTGACTTTCATTTTTACTATGTCCCAAGGGCTCAACAAAGCATAAATGTAGCTTTAGTTTAATATTCACTTTGTAATAGATTTAAATCGTCCAAGGTTGTTGTTGGATCAGAGGATGCAATTTTTCTGCCCCACAAATCTAAAGCTTTACCTTTTTGTTCGGTAGGGGTTTGGTGTTTCTGGGCCATCAAGGTTACGATTCGGTTCAATTTTCATTTTAAACCATTTTCCAGCACTGATGGCTATGGCATTTTCAAACCACGTTATTTTGTAAATACCCATAGATCATGCACTCATACCCTAAGACTTGTCATTTACAAGTCTTCTTTAAAAATATAGGCTACAAGATATCTGTACCCCACAGGGTCAGTTTAAATAATTTATGTAAAATGTAATAATATAGCAGTGTGTGTATGTGTATGCACCCTACTAACTGTTGCTTGTTGATGTCATTCGTCATGGCTAACAGCATTTTTCTTAAAGCTACAGACAGTCAGGCAGCTGTGGCTCTAAATTCCCCCAGCGGGACGTCTAACTGCACTCAGCTGAACACACAACAGCTCAACAAGGGGGGACGGCACCTAAACCAGCAAGGATTAGGGGGACCTCAGACTGGTAGGACGTTATATTCTCATACCTTTTGAATTCAGTAATTCTGAAATATTTGACGCATTTTAGATAAAGCTTTGCCGTGGTGCTCTGTGTAGCACTTCATTGAGTATGGACCACACAGATATAGCCTTACCAGAGAACTTTGTTAATATATATAGCCAATCACATGCTACCAAGAAGTTAAAGGCTTCCACCTGAGTTAACACCTGAGCTTGTGTTTACAGATTTTGGGGAGCTACTGCATATGTTGTAAGGTCATATAAATCTGTTGGTGTCTCCAGAGGTAGTGTTGTGAAGTCTGGTAAATGTCCACAAGTTATGTCACTTGAGTCAGTGTCAATTCAAGTAAGTAAGTCTGTTGGCCTTAAGTTAGAGGAGTATGTTTACCTGTCCTCTTTAGCTGCCCCTCATCTTTGCTGATGCATTACTTGCTACTAGCATATTACACTGACATCTGTGGGATAGACTGCAGATGGAGAGCTGCATTAAAAACACAATACCTCTGATTCTGCTGCGTTGATGTCGACACTTTTTAGTCTCAGTTTGTATAAATGTTCTCATTTATACTATGTTTACTCTGTTCATGCAGGCAACAATGAACACAGCCAATGTTAGATTTGACATATTGTCTGCACATGTTGTCACACAACAAAAATATGTCTTACTCTCTACACGTTCCTATGAACTAGTGGGTTTGAGTATGCTTTGGTTGAATAGCAATGTCATTTAGATTTTGGCAAGTATATTTCACACGTTAAATGGATGTTTATTAAATAAAATCCAGTACTGTCTTGTCATGTTAATCAGGCTCTGCTCCAAAGAGTGAAGTCCATGCTGCCTTTCTGGCTGATGTGAAAAAAGCTCTCGGCGCAGAAAAATCAGCTCAACTCTTTCAGGCCATTTATAGCTACAAGAAAACCGACAACTATGAAAACCTGGTGACCACAGTGGTGAGCTTGTTCACTGAGAGAGACGAGGACTTTAACCTTCTAGTCAGTAGGTTCTAACAGTTTACTACATACTTCTACATTCATTTAAATTTGGGAGGTTTGACCGGCAATCACCTTAATACTATCTTTGATCTTTGCTCTCTTAAGGATTTGGTGTGTTTATTCGACCTCACCATAAGAAGCAGTACAAAGACATGTTAGATTCTTTGGTCGGTCAGTCGGACTCTGCTGCTGATGTTCCTGCTCCAAGTGAAGACCAGCAAAGACATGGTAAGATAACCCAATGACCAGTATTATAATATAATGGAAACATGTTTTTGTATTCCTCCTATAATGTCTAATAGGGGTGTAACGCTCAACATATTTGTCCTAAACCATCACAGAACAGATGTCATGGGCTGCGTGATATGGGAAGATTGGCATTATAATGTTAGTTTTCTGCAAATTGTAATAGCTCAATAGAGGCTATGCATATCAATACGTAGAGGGCACCCTGGTTAGGACCACTGAGGGGCCGATCTGAAGTGAAAACAGCTGCAGGAATATCTCACCAAGATTTAGATCATGGGTTCTCAACTTGTAGTTGTATTCACTTTAACTATGCTCCAGAGATCTGAGGACCAAAATGCAAAAAACATGAGTATAATGCCCCATTACACCATACACCATGGGAATACGCAGATATTTCTCTGTGGTTTGGCCTCTTATTTACACGAAAACCCCGTTTTCATCACAGAAAACGATTATTTCTAAAAACTCTGGCCAAAGTGGAGATTTCTGAAAACGCTGGTTATGTGTTGCCATGTCAACGGGGAGAAACAGGGTTTTAGGTTCTCAAACGTCACATTGTGTGCCAGAAAATGCTTAAAGTCATGTGTGCGCCCTATCTGTCTGTCCACACGAACAAACCTTGCGCCATATTTGTTGTTTTGAAAGGAACAGGAAGCTGCTCGTGTTATTCGTCTGTTCTGAGGATTCTGATTGGCTGGCATGGCTTTATCCTTCTCCCTACACTGCCGCCCATAGGTTTGGCACTGTTATAATGGCACTCGACGGCATATTTATGCGGGTTGATGTAAATGACAATTTTTTGAAAATGATGTTGTGTGCACGATGTTGTTATTGAAAATGGGGCGGGGGGGTATCGTTTCTGTAAATACCCAGCTATGTGTAAATGTAGCCTCAAATTGTAAAGAGCATGTTGAAATGGGAGATCACATAACCCGCAATGCAACATTAGTGTGTATGCTACAGTGGAGCACATGGCATTAGAGAAACAGATGGAATGTGGATAATTTATTCAACGTGTTCAATATGATGTGTTTTTAACACAGTTTGGAAAACAATGGAACTCAGGCACAGAGGAGTAAGATATCTTAGGCTTTGACACACACAGGAAACCTGTCAGTGGAATACTGTAATGTTGGTTTAGGTCTCTTTGGGAGAAATGTTGACAAGGATAAAAATATAGAATATTGCCAGGCTAATCTTTAAAAGGATAATTTGCCACTGAATCTTCGTATACGCTATCACTGATGTGCTAAAGTTGGACATTTCAAACTTTTTTTGGGGGAAAAAGAACATACATTGCAAACTATGTTTTGTCTCACAGTTCAATTTCCAGAGACACAAGTATAAATTGGTATTATTTATGAAATAAAGGTATTATCATATAAATATTAAATATAACAAGACTTACTTACTATACAGTTACTAAAATGACTTACTTATTATGACTATATGACCTTCCAACTAATTTTGCATGTTTTCTTTTTTTTTTTTCAGTTTCACTGTCACCTACCTTGAAGACACAAAGCAAGATTTCCAATTTCTTCTCAAGCAGCCAAAGAAAGTAGAATGTGAGTTACAGGAAAATTGTGTGTGTATTTATACTGTTATTGCTTACACAACCACACACATGCTAAGAACAGCAATGTGGCAATGTAGCTGTGTGAACACTCAACACTGGGATGGATTGGAGAGTGAATGAATCGGCCAGGATTAGTGTCCAACTACGCAGTGTTTCAAAGCAAACCAGGGTGAGCTCTATGGCTCATGAAGGCTACATTCAGCTCATGAGTCAGCACCTTCAACATGATCCTTGACTCTATCGAGACCGACCCTCTCAGTGATGAAGCAGAGATGGAAATGACATGGCACAAGTGCTGTAAGAGCGTTGTAATGCAATTGTAAATGAAACCTGTTATGTATTGAATGAATGTCATGAAGAGTGAAAATGTAATATGGAGGAATAAAATATTTTGTATTTTTTTTTTTTTTTGCCGATTCAGTTTCTAAAATCCACATGGTCCTTGTTTCTGTCATACTCAGGTATGCTCAAAATGCCCTCTAAAAATGGATAAAAAGCATCGTGTGTGAATTTTTATGTATTTTACTTTCGAGTGACGTGAAATAAGTTTTCCAAATTTAGATTCATATCAGATTATAATAAGATGGTTATGGCCTTGATTCTGTGGCATTGTGGATTCCATTCACACCCAGAGGGTCCTGTCATGTTACTCAGTTGCTGACAAAATGTGAAAGCGGTGAATGGACGTCACAGTGGTCGTAGTTAAGTATCGCGAGAGTTCGCTTCGCACAGTATTTCCATCATGGCAGGCAGTAAGTTGGTGCTAGAAGGAAGAGTAAGTATAAACGCATTTATTTTAGGGCTCAGCGTGATTGTAATCCCATTGACCAGAACCTGGTTTGGACATCTTGACTGGGTCTTTGATTACCTGACGGAAACTCCCGGGAAAATAGCGATTTGCATCCATATTGCAGTTGTCAACGGCCTCTTGCTAATCATATACAGGGGACCTCTGTACAAGGTAAGCATTTGATATAAGGTAGGGGCACCAACTTCTTGGCATGTGTCTCATTTTATCTTACGTGAGATTTGGCGCTATCAGCTGTAGAGGTAACATTAATTTTAGCGGCGTCAGTCATAACTTCCTTCGCCTTTTAAGCTTTAAGATCGCACCGCTAATGTTGGCTAACGTAAAGTAAGTCCCCGAGCTAGCTAACATTAGCCACCTAGCGTTATTTAGGTTAGTTAATCTTATTAGCTTAACAACCGTGTAGGTGTTGCCCAGATAGAAGCCTAATCCAGGTAAAGCTGCACAGGTGAGCTGTCTACATGCCTCTCAGTGCGTTTAGGTTTATTTTGTAAAATACCGAGACAAATAAACTGTACCGTGAACAAATATGAAGCAGGTCCCAGTCCTGAAAACTGGTTATACAGTATTTACTTGGTTTGTGTTAAGTGTAGAACAATGTCAGTTTTAACACACTTTGTTTAAAATGAAGCTTAACGTTTAGTCTTTCCTCTGACGGAAGTGTGCGGGTTGGGAGAAAGCGGCCGTCTTTAAAAGTACGCTATTGAGATGCTATCCTTTCCATACATGCTGGATACGGGGTTTTATTAACAGGTAATTTCTCATTAAAATCCCAGATATTAATCATGGGTTAGCCCGCTGACGCGTGTTGTTTGGCGGGATAGCGAGTTTTATTTGGGTAATTAACAGCTGAGAGTGACCCGGGATGACCTGCATGTCCGGACTCCTTCCAGGTTGCTGTGAGATCCTGTTTCCTGGGAGTTACTTTCGGCTGTGGCTTAATTATAAGCTGCTCTGAGACCACCTGGACACATTTTGGCTGGTATGTACATAAGTTCCGACCTCACGGATAATTTTATTATAGTAAATGTGATCATTTAAGTCATATGCTGTTACTTATGGATGTCATGGTTGTGGCTTACTAAATTGACATTTTAAAGTTTGTAGTTTTAGCGAAGACGTATTAATCAGAGCAGAAAAGTCTTGATTAATTTTGATGACCGAATAAATAATTGATATAAATTAATATGTGGTTATAAATGAACAAACTGACAGCAAACTGTCACCTTTAGTAGCCACCTTTTTAGTTTGAAACACTGCTCAGGGCAACTTATTTCCTTATGAGGACAGCTTGTTGATTCATTTCTGGGAAAATATTAATCAAATAGATATTTCTGAGTTTTTATTATGACCTGTTTATTATTGTAAATACTGCATAGTCCACCTTTAACCAGCATGTATATGTGTTTATAAATGGTACCCATCCAATAATATCAGGCTCAATTTTAAAGCCTTTTGCACCATTAAATCACAGTGAGTAAAATTTGACTAAAACATATGTCTGATATGTGATAATGCTTTGATGAATTGTTCATCTCTACAGAGATGAACCAGGGCACCTGTCATATTTTGATGACCTTGTGTTCTAATGGTGCCTCTCTACAGGTACATGTGCTCGCTGTCGTTCTTCCATTACTCTGAGTACCTGGTGACGGCCATCATTAACCCTCGCAGCCTGTCGCTGGACTCCTTCCTGCTAAACCACAGTGTGGAGTACACTCTAGCTGCTGTCTCGTCATGGGTGGAGTTCACAGTGGAGAAGCTGACTGTTCCAGGTATGTCTGTCATCATCTCCTCTCCTGTCTCACCTTACCTTTGTTGTGCCAGAACCCAGATGTTGAGGCTTTTTTCATAAGAGTTTTGCTTCTCCAACTTGACTTCAGCTTACTGTAGCAGTTTAGCATGCAGCTGAGATCTGGAAGGGGCCATTTAGGCCTCCAGAGCGAAGGGTCAAGATGCAGGAGATTGTTTGATAGTCTCCTGTGAAAAGGAGGCAGCTGCTGCAACATACTCCCTCCTCCTCTTGTGTCTTGCCTTTCTTAAACTGGTTCTCTATGCTGCAGAATGATATCAAACATCTTTATTAAATAACAGAATCGTACATATTGTCAGCGGTAAGTAAGTTATAGACTTTCTTAATCCAAAATTCCTATTAATGGCAACATTTTACAACATGATATATCTACACAGTATATGCATATGTGTATTTATGTACATGTGAAAAAAGACTAAAACAAAATCAGTACATTTTTTTTCTGCAGTTGTCACTGCTTTCATTCCTTCTTTAGGGATGAGAGGAGAGGTTTGGTGGGTTGGAGATAATAACTAACATTTATATGAATTGTTGCTTATTTAGTCATGAATATTCATAGTGATGGAATATTTCTCTATGAGATTTTTAAGAACATCTTCAAGTGCTTTTGAAATGGAAGAATAGCAGTTTGGATTTGGCTACTTTGACTACTCCCTAATATGTAACGCAACACAGTAATTTATTCAGTAGTGAGCATTAAACAGAGACCTGGATCACTTTAAAAAATCCTAACTGGGGCGCTGCTTAGCTTGGTTGGTAGCACGCTCGACCCATGTGCCGAGGCTCTGCTGCGTGTCACCCCCCCTCTCTTACCCTGTTTCCTGTCACACTCTATAGCTATCCCTTCAATAAAGACAGAAAAGGCCAAAAAATAAATAAAAATTAAAATCCTAACTTTTTGTCATTATCACAGAAGGAATACACTCAAGGTGACTTCATTTTGCATTTATAAAGCGTGCCCTATTGTTCCCGCCAAGGGATTTTCATTCCTAGGTTGGCAAAAGTCACCATTTTAAATTAGTCATTTTTAAAATTGACAACATCTTAAAATAATACCCCACTGAAATGCTCTCCTCTGAATATCAGTCCATATGGAAGATGGCAGATCCTACAGCATAACCACTCTGGTTTCTCCACACCAAAGCTTGATGATTTCATTTTAGGGCTTTGGCTCCTCGTAGCTGCTAAAATCCCGTCTAAATGTTGGGTGGATAGGGATAATCATTGTCAATCAACAGCCCAGGGGGTAGTTGCTTGCAGGCATTAGGTCTGCAGTTAAGCCCTCATGTTAAAACTAGTTGACATGTTTCTTTTTTCACTAAGTTTGAAGGGCTTCATATAGAGTTCTACAGATCCTACATGACCTATGGATGTTGTCCTGCATGTTGCGAGCCCTTTCATGTGTCCACCATTACTGTACACTACATCATCATCTCCTCTCTCCCAGAGCTGAAGCAGCTGAACTGGTTGAGCCTTGTGGGTCTGCTCATGGTGCTTTGTGGTGAAGGCCTTCGTAAGGCGGCAATGCTGACGGCTGGTTCAAACTTCAACCACATCGTCCAGAATGAAAAGGCCCATAGCCATGTGCTGGTCACCAGCGGGGTCTACTCTTACTTCAGACACCCATCGTATGTGGGCTGGTTCTACTGGAGCACAGGAACACAGGTGAGCTACACCAGCCTTTCAGTTCAAATAGTCTTTATAAACAGTGAAATCAGACTTAAACATATATGTATGCACACACACACATACATACAGTAGAGATGATTCAATATTATTTTTTTCCTTTTCCAATATTAATTCTGATCCCTGAACTTTGAAATCAGCACTACATTCAAAGTGTCATACTTTAATAAACTCCTCCTAGAGATTTAAACAGATAAACTTCATATTTATTATTTGTTGAATGTCCAGGTGCCACAAATTCAAATGTTTCACCATGAAAGAGAAAGTTGCTGAAACTTCACTATGGATGGTCAAATCTGCCCCAAACTTTACCTTTTGGATAAAAGTCCTGGCCCGAAGACATTCACATACCAATAATCAAAACTTTCTTTGATAAGTGCTTTGTCGTCAAAATTTACGTTTTCATTGAAAGTGTAGTGGTGAATCTGGCACATGCTCCAGAACCGGCAAAAAGTAATATCCATTTTACCACACCAAATTCTAAATTGGATAGTGGTGGAAGAATTTCAGCTAGATGTACAATATGGAAGTCAGCCATTTGAATTGATTTTGAAATCTGACTGTATTTTTTAGCAATTTACAGGGGTCCTACTTTACTGACTCTTCCTCCTCCAAGGTTATCTGATCCACCTAGTAGTTGCTCGCCATTTTATAAAAGTTCTTAATCATGAAATTATAGTAAAAGTCCTGATCTTTCACCATGTAATAAATATCCTATGTACATGGTCAAATCTGCCCGAAAATGTCATGTTTGATAAAAGTCCCTTTCTGAAAGCAATCTACATACCAATAATGAGTGGTAGTCATTGCGCCACCTACTGGCAACAGGAAGTAAGCCTGCTGTGACAAACAATCATCCAGTTTAAATGACATTTCCCTGGTGTGTGGAACTTGATGTACAATTATCGGATGTTCTCTGGTGCCACAAAATGGATACAAGATGGAACATGGGAGTCATTTGAACATCGTGCAAATACATAGAAATTCAGAGTCTTATTGACCAGTCAGCGTCTGGCAATAAGGCCATGGGTGCTGCGTTCCCCATGCAGGGGTGTGTGTGCCTGTTCAACACCGCCTCCAGCTTTGAAATTAATTGTAACACAGTCTTAAGATTTTTTCTTTATGTCTTGCTTTTCAAATGTCACCCTAGCACCTTGGATATGTTCCAACACTGTTGTAGATCAGACCTGCAGTGACTGAGAGATGTCACAATGGTTTGCTCCCCTTTGGTTGTGAAAATTGTGAGGATTTCCCACATGTTCTGTTTTGTTGATTGACAATGATGTTGACTGTTGCAGGTCATGCTGTGTAACCCGATTTGTGTATTGGGCTACACAATAGCCAGCTGGCGGTTCTTCAGGGAGCGGATCGAGGAGGAGGAGCTCTCCCTCATCCATTTCTTTGCAGAGGACTATGTGGAGTACAAGAAGAAGGTTCCTACTGGGCTGCCCTTCATCTCAGGCATCCGTGTCAACTAGTCCTAGGAGCAGGATGCTAGACATAACAGACTTGAAGCACTGAAGCTGGTCAGACCTGGCAGGTTTGTGTCTGCCATGGCGGCTGCCCTCTGTAGAGAAACCATGCAGCTGGCTGAAAGCCTGTAGCTAGCAGACAGAGACCATGACAGTTTGGACAGCAGCAGGGCTGCTGTTTTTCTACCAACTTCCGAAATCCAGTTAAAGACCAGACAACCTCCACCCTTCAAAAATTATTCCAATAACAGCCACTCTTTCAGTTTCTTGTGCTTCTGTTTGCATGCTTTTACCATGCTTAGTGTTTTCGCTGATGACTTGTGTTGAATGATACATCATACATGCAGAGCCATGACCATTCTTTTAATGGCAAATGTTTGGAGATCTTTGAGATTCACAGGAACTGCACCAAGTTCACTATGGTCTGTTTTTTTTTTTTTAAAGATAAGTTTCTTAATGTTTTCAAGAAATTTCCACCACTGTCTCTGGGTAGGACCCCTAAAAACTGTGTATTTCACCTAGATGGATGTGGTTTTGCAAGACGTAGCAGTGCATGGTTGTGCAAGCTTCTTACATTCAGAAGTAATTTCACATAGTATAAAGTGAGAAGAATTTCAGATAAAAAGCAAGTGGTGGGATCTGTCACATAACTTTCATCCCGGACACAGGCGTTGTGCTCCTGTGTGATACTCTAATGATCTTTCTTTTTTAGACTTAAGGTTTAGGTGAAACGTAAGGTCACAAGCAGTGTTTAAAAAAAAGAGTGAGGTTAAGGCAAAGATTAGATTAATGAACAACTTTTTAGATACAATTTTTAAATTTGCTAGTTCATCCAAAGAGGCACATCTGGCACATCACACTGTGTGTGATGCAGGACAAAAGGCCTGGGTGACTTTTTAGGGATTCCCATTCCTAGGTTGGCAATAGTCACCATTCTAAATTAGTCATTTTAAAACTGGACAGTATCTTAAAATAATACCCTACAGAAAAGCTCTCCTCTGAATATCAGTCCATATGGAAGATGGCAGATCCTACAGCATAATCACTCTGGTTTCTCCACACCCAGGCTTAATGATTTCATTTTAGGGCTTTGTCTCCTCGTAGCTGCTAAAAGCCCGGCCACAAGTTGTGTGGATAGGGTTGATTTAAACAACAGTGACAAGACACATCTAGATATTATCAGAATTGTATTCTTTTAAGTTTCCCTGATAATTTACAGGTTGAAACGTCTAACAGAATGGACTGTGTAGAGCACTAAAGCCATCCACTAAAACAAAGAAACAGGGAATTCTAGAGTTTATAAGCTCTTGAACACAGGGTGAAGCAGTGCATCCAGAGTGGTAAATGGGGCAGTACATTTTTGTGGATGACTGTATCAATACAATTATTATTTAACTAAAATAGAATGGATACAATTAGCTAAGAAAGTAATGGACTCTATCAGGTTTTTGAGACTATTTATTTAGATGTAATTAGTGAGGAGGCTGTTGAATTTCCAGGCTAATTTAAGGTTAATAGTCACCTAATTTATGCCTGTTAGGATAGTCACTTCCTCATTTTGCACTGAGGCTAAAACAAATCACTCACAACATCTTCCTTGTTTGTCTGTCGGTTCATTGTCAGCTTGTATACACAGGGACACGATGCATAATAGCTGATAAGTTGTGTTTCATTAAATAACAGCTGGGTTCACCTCCGAGTGTTATCTTTATGGAAAAAAGGGAGTGTTGACACCTCCTTTGTTGTAGCGGCTTTTGTGTTTCATTTTTGTTGCTCTTTGATATGCTGTACATCATTAGTTGTCTTGTGTTGTTAATGTGTCCAATCATTTTCATCAGCATCACTTCATTATTGTTTTCCCCCAACGACCAGTCAAAATCACTGTATTAGGAACCAACCAAATGACTGAGATGTATACTGGTAAAGGGACTGAAAGATGCTGTCTGTCTCTGTCCTTCCCTTGCTGAATGTCTTCACAGTGCTGCTATCCACTCTCCAAACCCTGACCTCACTGTGAGAGAGAGACAGAGAATTCAGTAAAAAAAAAAAAGGTTCCCTGTTAAGTTTTAAGTTGTGAAGGCTTCACAGGGTAACATTAATGAATACAACATATTTTTAGAAGATTGTCCAGTTGGTCAGCTCCTGTACAAACAAATGACCAACATCAGAAAGATTATTCTCCAGGGAAATTTGCAATAGTATATTAAGTAGTCTATGACAACACACTGACAGCACGCAAAATTAAAGCAGCATGGCACTAACTTAAGGTTGCTTAGCATAGCATGTTGTAGGGTACACATGGTGTTTGATAAGGTTTGCTGCAGTTTTAGCATATTCATTACCATCAGCCTATCCTAAGGTACAGATCCTGCTAATTGATACCTATGTCAACCCTCAGGACTAGCATGGGATACTCAACAAATTCATTAATTTTGTCTTAATTTGGCCAATTGCACAATCTACTAAATACTGTGTTTGTTATGCAGACAAAACAATGCGCATGTGTGTTTGTGCGATTATATACATGCGTTTTGGAATCAGCTTGTGAGTGAGTAGTATTTGTCAGTAGCTGTGTGTGTGCGTGTGCGTGAGTGTGTGTGGTGAAATATGCGGGATAAAGGACATGTTTATACAGTTGTGCTCATAAGTTTACACACCCTGGCAGAGTTTGGGATTTATGGGCCATTTTTTAGTGAATATGAATGATAATATGAAAACTTTTCTTTCAGTCATGGTTGATGGTTGGATGAGGCCATTTATTATCAAAGATTTGGGTTTTCTCTTTTTAAATCATAATCAGAAACTTAACTACCCAAATGTTCATGATCAAAAGTTAACATACCCTGGAGGTTTTGGCCTGATGACACATAGAAGTTGTCACTCAGGGGTGCATGGTAAACGGAAGAACACATTTTTATGGAGGACAGTATTAATAGAATAAGTATGTAACTGTAATAGATTGGATACAATGAGCAAAGGAGGTAAAGAGTAGGAACTCACTTGCCCAATCAGGCAAGTGGTAAAAAAGCAGGAAAGACATAATTTTCTCCAGCTCCATGCTTCCTTCTCATCTTTGTTGAGTGCTGCACATGTGCAGTACTGATTAATCACTCACAAGAAAACGGTGGCACCTGAAGATGTTTAAGAGCTAAAGTGCAAGTAAACATTTCAGTTATTCTGAGGTCATCCAGGTCATGGTCAGTCAAGTGCTGTATTGTGGACAACTGGACTTATTTCAGTTGTTGAAGACATTTCACCTCTCATCCAAAAGGCTTCTTCAATTCTTACTAACTGGATAGGAGTTTGCAAGCTTTTAAACTTTATGTGGGTGTGTCCCTCCAGAGTTGTTAAGGACAAGTGTGAGCTCTGAGTTTCAGAGTCATTAGGGACACTTGTGGGTCGTTGACCCAACCAGAAACAATGGTCTCTTGACGTTACATCACTCTTTACATGTATTCCCACTTAAGAAATGGTTAAGATGGTGAAGAAACGCCTTCTAGAGGACAGCACTCTGTCCAGCAGAACCAACTTCACAGCAGACCCCTTTTGTACCTTGGTGGACTTCTGTCTTATGACCACCTACTTCCAGTACAGTGAAGGTTTCTACAGACAGAAGCACGGCTGTGCCATGGGCTCATCTGTGTCCCCACTAGTGGCCAGCCTCGACATGGAAGAAGTTGAGAACAAAGCTGTGATTACCTTCACAGGAACTGCTCCTAGCTACTGGTTCAGGTATGTGGAAGCCTCTCCAGAACATCAAAATGCTGTGGACAATAACATCAAGTTAACCCTGGAAGATGTCAGAGGAGACAGCCAGCCTGTTCTGGACTGTGCAGTACACACTGAAGAAGGCAGAAGCCTCAACATTGAGATTTACAGAAAACCTACACACACAAATCAATACTTGCTGTTCAACTCTCATCACCCACTGGAGCACAAGCTGGGAGTCATCAGAACCTTAAACCATTGGGCTGAGACTGGGCCCACTAGTTAGAGGTGAGGGAGAAGGAATAGAAGCTCATCAGGGGAGCACTTAAAACTGTGGCTACCCAAACTGGACCTTTGTCAAAACTAATGAAAGACCCAGAGCAGACAGAGAGGAGGAGACATGAAAACGTAACATCTCCATTCCTGCTGTTGCAGGAACATCTGAGAAACTTCAACAAACATCATATCCCAGTTCACTTTAAATCTACCAACACACTGAAGCAGACACACCCAGGCATAACCAGTGTAAAGCAGATTATGCTGTTTAATGCAGCCAGGACTGCACCGATTTATACACTGGGCAGACAAAACTAAAGAAAATCATTCCTCTGAGAACAACAATGTAAACATCTTGGCGAGAGCAGACAGGGGGGTTGAAATAGAAAAGGAATCCATCTATGTTGAACTGGAACAGCTGTCTTTGAACAGAGGAGCTGGCCTAAGACACTACATACATCACCCACCTACAATGCAGTACTGTGCTCCCTTCCCAGACAGCTTAACAACCATTCACAGCTGGGCTCACCTAGCCCCAGCATCCCACATGAAGGCTCGATGGGTCAGTGACCCACAAGTTGAACCAATGATTCTGAAACTCAGAGCTCACACGTATCCTTAACGACTCCGTCATGATACTCCCAGTAACTGAAACAAGTCCAGTTCACTATGATACAGCATTTACACTCTCCTTGTTCTGATTCCTCTTAAAGTGGAAACTGACAACTTTCCCTCCCCTTCAGTGTTTCCCTGTGGTACTACTGAACCACCTCAAGTCCCAGTGGTAACAGGAAACAGACTTTGACACCAAAGTGCTCGCTATTGATTAGTTTCCATCTTTTTACTCTTGTTTGCTGCAATGTCTGTCACTCTCCTTCTTCACTTTCTCTTCTTCCTCCATCCGTCCCAGTGTAGTTTCCACAGTTTTTCCAGTTGTTTCACTGTTACCCGGGGATAGCGACTGGGAAAAACAATGCCTATTCCTGTTTCAGTTGTGGAATAGCAGATTGGCTTCCTTTATGCTGTAATTCAGCTTCATTTTTCCTGATCGAGCCTAGTGTCAGACTGAATAGAACTGTGACAGAAACTCTTATATGGAACCAATAATAAACACGAATGGTGTCATTCTTCTATGGCTGTTATACTGTCAAGTCAGTATTTATGTCAGAATGACATAAAACAGTTTGATGGACATGATACAAGTAAAAGATGACTTAAGAAGATTTCTGATCTGCTCTCCTGACTGAACAAGTGAAATAATAATAATAAAAAAAAAAATTCTAATTTGCTGCTAGAAAAGTCCCAAACACAGAAAAATAAAAACACATGCAGACGACAGGGCCTATGCAGACACCACCAAACACCTCTAGTGGGTCATAAGTAATGATAGCCATGGATCACCTATACAGTGTTTTGGTTTTTTTTTTAAGAATATTTCTGGGGTAGGAAAATCCTGCTCATTCTGCCTTTAAAGTGACACACTTGTAGCATATGTGTGAAGTGAAATTTACAGGATTAGATGATGAATCAGCAGTTGTGCAAGGTGTTGAGATAATGAGTGGATTGTTGCAGTATGGCACACCTGAGCTGAGGTTTGGATTTGTTGCACTTTTACAGTATAGGATACATTTACCATTGGCCTATATGTAAAAATCACTCTTTGTCAAAACTATTGGCTGAGTACTGTGCATTTACTCACAAAGCAGGTTTTCTCATAATCACGTGTGAAATAAAATGAAGGCAACTATTGTTGAGGTTGTCTTTATTACTGTCATTGTCCAAAAACGATTTTGGAACTGGCTGTTTTGATAGTTAGGTCTGACAGAATCTTAGTTAACATGCATTGGATTTACAGGAAAAAAAACAATTAAAAAGATGCAGTGCATTCGTTGCATTACAATTCAGTAATTTGTAAATGTATTCAAAGCTAAAAAAATAAGTCAGTGTAAGTATAAGTAGTATAAAGCCTTTCATGGCTCCAGAACTGAATATAATCTGATACATTTCTTCCAGTGACATCCCTCCATGGGTAGTGAAGGCATCAGATTTTTACCTCCAACATATACCGATACAGGTTGGGACACTGAAGGCTGCTGTCAGAGAACCAGCAGCTGACCCAAAAGGACATGGTCATTTTGTCATGGGGGGGTGACTCTGAGCCCAGACCCCCCTGTGGCCTCTCCAACAGGGAGTCTGCATCAATAATACAATGACAGATTTCTTGCAATGATTTTGTACTGAAGGGACAGGCAGAAATAACGTGTCTCAGCAGTTTACTACCCAATTAAAAATGTTGAGATTGTAAACACTGTTTTAAGTCTCATTTATCCCTTGTCTGAATGAAGCATTTGTCTTTTTGTCCTGGGTTGTATGTGGTCCCGGCCCCAGCCTGGCCCCCCTATTATAACTGGTCAGGGGTCACACCACAGCCACACAGAACATTATGAACATGAAATAATATGCCAAAATGCGTCTCCTCAAAAACTAATCTTCCGTTGTATTACTGCGTGTGAGCTCATTCGAACCCTGTACCTCAGTGTGTGGAGTCACAGAGGACTGAATACTTGTCCTCCCACTTTTCCACTCAGCAGTAACAAGCCGCTGCTCATTAAAAATACTGAGAAAACCTATGCCTGTGCCTGTACTTTACAGATTAATTTAGCAGTAGATCCTTGTATTATGCAGGCCGGGGGTTGTACTGTCATAGTTTTTCTCTTTTGCATTTTCTGACATTTTAAAATAAAGTGGGGGGAAAATCTTCAAAGATGCACGGATCCAATCGATAATTCGGTTTTTGATTCGTACATGTAACGCATGCGCAAACCCTGATCTTCCTTTCAGCTAGCTTCTCCGCCATGGCGCCTCTTGTAAGTAAAATCGCGTGTTGATAAATCTACCAAATTGTCGGTTTTCCTGTGTGAAAAAGAGCGAATATGACCAGCAATGCTGTTGGAAGTCACGGTCGATTCGTGATGTTTGAGTTCGAGTTTAAGATGTATTTATGAGCACACAGGTAACTAAACGGAGGATTTCTGTGGCCTACAGCTTCCCACAAGCTAATGCTAATTGGGCTACACCGCAGCGGGAGCTACCAGAACTCACCACGTTGTTAACTCGGGCAGCCTGCCCGGACTGCTGCACGCCAGCGGCTTATTTAACAAACACCTCTAAAGATGAAATGAATTTATTATTGACGCGTCGCCACATATTTTTGACAAAATACGTGAACACGCATTACCAGCGAAAACCATGATGAGATTTAACGATGAAGTAACTGAACGGCTGTCTTCGTGTTTGGTTTAGCTTTGTAAGGAGTAATTCTGTATTTCTTCAGAAAAAGCAAAGCACCGGCAAAGGTGGCAAGAAGAAGAAGCAGGTCCTGAAGTTCACACTGGACTGCACCCACCCTGTGGAAGATGGCATCATGGACGCTGCCAACTTTGTAAGTCCACTGCTCATCAGATGTTCAATAGTCTGTTTACCACTAATTAAATGCAATAAGCAGTAATGCTGATGTATCACAGACACCAGTGAGGTTCACCACAATATCGAAAATCCAGTTACATATACCGTGTTATTCAAGAGGGGTTACTGTCATTCCAGCCATGCACACAGTACACAGTGCAATGAAACAACGTTTCCCAAGATGCTTCAGAGCAAACAAACATCATCATCATCATCTGTCACAGTGAACATGTGATATTTGCCACTAACTGCAGATATTTCGTTTGAACACAGATCTCAGAAAAGTGTATAAATGGCTGCCACTGTGTGTGTTTGTGTGTGATGTTTCCACAAATGTGTTTGTAGGAGCATTTTCTTCAGGAGCGCATCAAGGTGAATGGGAAAGCCGGCAACCTGGGTGGTGGTGTTGTCGCCATCGAGAGGAGCAAGAGCAAGATCACAGTTTCCTCTGAGGTGCCCTTCTCCAAAAGGCAAGTGACACATGTTCACCCTTTATCACCTGCTTATTTGGAAAATGGCAAACTGGACTCAGAGCTCACAGTAAAACACAGTAAAACACCTGTGCTGGTAATGACAGTATTGCAAAATCCATTACACCTCAGATTGTGACACTGTGATGAAACTGGTATACCAACCAGTACACCTCACCAGATATGACCTGTGAGGCTCTGTGTTTGAGGTCCACCAGCTCAACCGAGTTAATAATGTGATATGTGAACTAAACCAAGGTCACCATAACACACACTGATGGTAGACACAGAAAGGTAACTGCTGTATGTTAAAGTTAGATATGCAGCAGCCATACATGCGTGACAGACTTTAACTAATGTAGCATATTTCAATGTAGACTAAGCTTATTGGTACATCAGATATTTTTTCCCTAAAGTAATACTCCACTCCATGACATACCTTCTACGCATTACTCTGGTGATGGCGTTAGAATATACGGGCTAATGTTAAATCTTTGTGTTCCTGTCGTAACGTTAAATGTTGGAACAGCTGATTTTACCGAAGGCTGACAAGTAGTATTCAAGTCATGTTTAGTCTCCTATAGCCAGACCTCTCATGTGACTCGTTTTCAGTTTATCTAGTCTCGATTATATAACACAGCACCATCACCTTGTCCATGTTATGGGCAGGGCACTGACAGCAGTCAGGCAGGCAGGAACAGAACCTGTTAACGTTACCATTCTTCATACTGCACTGCACCAACGTGACGTTCTCTCTTCAAAGTAATCCAGCCACGTAACCATCCATCCATACATCCATTTAATACGATAGCACATTGTTGGCTCCTCCTTATTCTGGTAATATGCACAAACATCAGTGGTTTGTATGTAACAGTGTAACAGGACCACAACAGAAGTACACATCAATCAGTGGTCTAGTGGGGATTGTTTAAGTGGGCAACACTATTCTTATGACAACATCACAAAGAATACTACAGGTATGTATGAACACACATAAGGCCAAAAATGATTAATATTTTTAGATCATACTGGAAGACATGGCAGGATATCTCTCACTTCCAGCATGACTGCTGCGGCATTGGCTCTATTCATTTTCCTGCTTGCCAGGTGTTGAATTTTTACTCCACTGACAGTTTTATCAGAGCAATTTTGTCTTCAAATATTGCATTATTTTTTTGGAGAGCTTGAAAGACAAATTGTGTTCCCACGATGAACGTGCACACGCATATTCTCAAGTCTCACACAGGGTCAGTCATCGATGCGGGTACATCAGCTGTGGTTGTTGCTCCCAGTAATCGTGTTGTGTGTTGGAGAGTACGAAGAGCTGCTCTGTGAGCGGGCTCTGATTTGTGACATGGTAGCACTTTTTTTTACCGCTAGTTGCATATATTTCTTGAGCACGGAGTGCAGAGGCAAGCGTCTGCTTCTTTTAACTTCTTGCACCAGCTGCCAAAAGGCTTACCGTCTTTCTCCATTTCTTCTATCCATGCCCAGTGTCATTCATTTGTTAATCCTTTATCAATTAGGATGGCATCTTCCCCAGTCTTCGTGAACTTTCTCTCCATCCTACTGTCCTCATGACGTCTCTGCACGGGTATCTATGCAGCATAAGACTCGATTTAAGCACATTTTTCCAAGACCTGCCCCATACTACCGCTGTTTGGCTAATGATTTTAGTTTGAGAGAGGGATAGTTGAGTTCCTATCAGATGATTGGCAGACGAAATCATGAACTCCAAAGTGATATGAAGAATATGAAGTTTTTGTTTTTTTTTAATATAGGACAATTTTAATACTTTAAGCCCTGCATTTTGGGATATCAACTGTTACGTACTTTCTTGGCCAGAGTTAGAAGAGAAAATTAATATCTGCATCACTAACTGTGAAGCTATTGATGCCATGACAAGATTATGTGCTATGGTGTACATGCAATGATACACTGTCTTGTATTATGACATTCAGTGCATCAGGTTGACACTGGAATAGTGTTCAAACAAATGTTGGTTCAGTCACCCATCTACAGTTCCAGTCCTGAATCAGGTTTCTCCTTTTCTCAGATGGTCTGCTTTTCTATCACAGTAAAGTGAGGTGTAAACATTGCAGGATGGTTGCGCGGATTGCATTATATTTCCTGTGTTTAAGTGAAGAAGATGACGGTGGAGGTAAAATATTGTGAAGCTAATAGAGCAGTATGTTCAAACTTGACAGGACTTTTTGTCTCCTGCTGTGCAGATACCTGAAGTATCTGACAAAGAAGTACCTGAAGAAAAACAACCTTCGTGACTGGCTGCGTGTGGTGGCAAACACCAAGGAGAGCTACGAGCTCCGCTACTTCCAGATCAACCAGGATGAAGAGGAGGAGGAAGATGAAGATTAAATTGATAATCCTGATTTTGTACATTTAAATAAATGTTGTTTACAGTACAGAAGCTTGTCCCAGGATTTTCTTAATTTCCTGTGGCAGTGTAACAGGACCAACATGGCTCACTGGTTAGCTGTCTACACTGATGACAAACTGTACAGTGGCTTTACAATTTTCCTTCATGTACACACAAAGACTGGAGCCGTGGACATAATTCTGAAAAGCTTATATAGCAAAAACAAAACACAGCACTTTCACCTCCAAGCACCATTTCACTGGTTTCACAAATACTAAATTGCAGTATTGCTAATCTCAACATTGAATTTACATTGTTTACCTAAATACTGGCTATTGAAAATGCCACCTTATTACCAACTGACAATCAGATTAACAGATGAGAAGTGAGAGAAACCAGAGTATGAAAAAAAGCCTCAGGTGACTGCTGTGTTTGGGAATAAAATGACAGTTGGGGAGAACAGAGGAATAACTGGAGGAAGGCGAGCCAGTCTTTCTAATGAACTCTGAACTCTGTTGCAGTATCAACTAATAGTTTACAGCTTGACTCTGGGAGGCTGCTTGTGAGTTTTGCCCAATTTGAGTTTACTGGATAGACAAACGTGCATATCCTTATGATTCTAGGTGTCAATTCAATATTTGATACATACAGAGTACTGTATGACTGTATACAATATGGTCTAAGATTTTAAACTATGTACCTTGAAGTAATAGTGATATTTAGGCTTGGGCAGTAAAATACATGTAAGGGGATTACATATTACAAACAGAAAGGTGCCTGTATGCCAGTAAAGTTTCAGAAAAAAGATGTAAGTAGATTAAATTCAGACAGTAAAAAGAATTACAAATAGGATTTCACTTTTAAAATCAACTAGTCTGTAATATTGCACACAAGTGTTACACATTACTCTGGTCTGAGGTGAAGTGTGTGGCCTATACTGATTAAACATCGACGTTAAGAGTCAACTTGATATTTCTTTTCTACCATCTTTAATTGCATATGTTTGGTATTGAAGAAGCTGAACGTAAAGACAGAATACTTTTGAAATACTGTTTTGAAAACTTTTGCTGTGGTTTCAGGAGATACATTGTAACAGCTGGGACTAACAAATGTTGAACCAACATTTTGGCATTGTCAAGGTATGCAAGAATTGGCCATATATTGAATTTATACTTAAAACCAATAGGGGCAGCATATCACCGGAAGAACTGCTAACTGTGGCTGTTCACATGTGACCATGAAGTAGCTCAGGTAGCCGTGTATTTAGGACTGGGAGCTCAGGGGGTATTTGAGAAAGTGTGGGTCTTTAATATAGATTTTTTAAAATTTCCTTGAAACTTTAGGTTTCAGTGTTGATATTGTATAAAAAATTACTTGATTTAAGATTTTTTTTTTAAATGATCACATCTTTGCAACGTTTACTAGATGCAATGTTACATATTACAACAAAATATTAATCTTAGTGCCTTCGCTCAATGCACATCACAATTTTGAACTCTGTGCTAAATATATGGAGGTGCTGAGGCATCATCAACCTCGCCCATACATAAATAAAAACATCTCATGACTTGGCAGACTGTGGGAGAAGGGTATCGGTGAAGAAGTGATTGAGTAGTTAGATAAAAATGCCTTTGTACCAGCCCAATAACCAGGAGAAAATATTGGCAGTTAATGTTTCTCCAGATGAATAACATAAGTGATACAGCACTAAGGTAAATGGTACCATTACAGCCCAAGTGTAGACCAGAAGAAAAATCAATTCATGTGAATCTTTATTTAACCATTTCAATGAAAAAACAATGTAACCCACAGAAATTTCACCATAAAAAAAGAATGCAGTACAAGTAGGAAAACACCTCTGCTGTTTTTTTTGTTTTAAAAAAGGACAAGCCTTCGTTTCAGCACACCTTATTACACTGAACCATTTCTACACATTGCATTGTTGGTTGTATGAGTTCTGACCTGCTTGTAAAACCACTTAAGAGTGTTGTAGTAGTTAGTATTACTCAAATGAGCAAAGACGAGAGCTAACAGACACTGTGGTCTTGGAAGGACTGAGGTGTGCATCCTTGATCCAAACACTAAAGACGACTACAAATGGAATGCAACATTGAGTGGAGTGCACTAACTCAGAGTGTCATGTTCCAAGACTGATGAACTGACCCTCTGAACAACACAAACAAGACTTCCATATCCTGAACATACATGTAGAAAAAGGCACAGATATGGAATATTGGTCTTTGAAAAGCCCTCAGTGGGAAAAGACTGAGGGTCCTGCTGTAGCACCCTTGAACTGTGACAACTTTATCATCTCAAATACTGCAACAAAGACAAAGACAAGATACATGAAAAAATGAATGTTTGGCTGTATTACAAAATAGAAAAGGGTTTTTGGGAAGCACTACTCTGCTAGGGCTGAAGTGCTCTGAGTAAACTGTTGCAGGTTTACTCGAGGTGGTAAGTGGAAATATTTTGTCCATTTGTTGTGAATGCTGGAGCATCCAGAAGATCTGTTCGTGTCCAGTCCCATTTTCTTTAAATTTCAGTGTCCAAATTGGTGTAGAGCCAGTTTTCTGGCAGCTGAGATGTGTGGAGACCCTTCAAACTAACCCTACCCATCCTACTGGTACACGAGTCCAGCAGCTGTTCCTCTTGAGCACTGCTGGTCTCTGCTCCTGTGAAAGGGTTGAGGTGTTGCTGTTGGAGGCCCAATCAGATTGTTCGGGGGTTGTATTCGGGCAGCTTTTTCAGTTTCTCCTGTTCCTGCTCAGTGTCCTGTCTGGCAATAACCAGAGAGTGAGAATAGCCCATCACCACCTGCAAAAGTAAAAGGATGAACATGACACTTCTGTCTTAAGTAAATAAAATTGTTGTTAATGATCCCACACAGTCAGTGTTTAGTGTGATGTAGTTCTGACTGTGCTGATATGCAGTAAAACATTTTTTTAAATTAAATAATGGATTAGAATGTGCAGGTGGCAAGCTTCAATTTTACACTGAAAACATGGAAATGCCTGCTCATATGATGGTTCAGCAAGGACAAAGTAACAAATACTGGAAGCTGTTATTGTGCCAGCTCTATACAAACAAATGGATGATAACTTAGAGCGAGTGTGTATGGTCTGCTCAGTGGTTGTAGCCAATTTTCTGGCTCCCTGACCTGTCTGCAACTCAGTTACATATTTGATTTGCTAGATGACCAGCTGACGTTGGTGACATGCCTGCTGTGGGTGCCCAGTTCATGTATAACCCCCCAAAACGTTGGCAAGATGAAGTTCAGCGCTACAACTTTTATTCTGTGAGACAAAGGCAAGCAAGACAGTGATCTTTCATTTTTTAATTTTCAGGGTTTTTTACTGACTGTGACTGAGGTTTTTGTGATATGGGAATGTTAACAGATACTGACTACAGTTGGCTCTGTAAGAACCAGAGTAGAGAGAAAAGCGCTGCATTTTCATTTTAGATGATCGGTGTGGACCCACCAAGTGATGTACGATGTATTAAAAGTTCTCTCCTACGGAAGCTGATCAGAACTTTTCACTGACATGTCCATTTACCTGCTCAATATAGACTCCATCCAAGGTCTTAACCTCCTGGGCAGTGGTGGATGATTTAGGTTTGTTGTCTCCATATCCCTGAAGGACGAATGACAATATGAGACTGTTACAAGCCAACTTATCTGTCACCAGTGTACTGAATCTTGTCATGACTAAGCCATTACTGATGTCTCAGATCGTACCAACTCTCCAAACGTGGGTGACGGTCCCCAGCTGATCGTACTCTCATCTGCAGCGATAACAATACTGCTCTTTCTGTGGAATTGCAGATGGGGATTGGAAAATGTTAGTCAGCCCCTAAAGGACAAACACTTCCTCTCACCAACAGCATACCTGGTGCCGATGAGGACACATAGGCCTTAAGTAAACATACTGTATATTACAGAGTATCCCTGTACTTAGGAAGCATACTGTGATCATGAGGCTGACACACACACACACACACACACACACACACACACACACACACACACACACACACACACCTGGCTACTTAACTGCCTAACTGATGTTCTAACAATGTCTGAATCCCCCCTGAATGATATCCTTTGTAGAGCAGTGGAGCATATGGGCTTTAGATACATCAGTAATCAGATATCTGACCCTTGGTGAATCAGCAAGTCAACAAAATGACCTCCACAAAAAAAAAAAAACTCACCATGGCACAGAGAGGTGCTTAGAAATAGTGTCACTACTCACCCACACGCCAGACTGCGAATCTTCCATCCACACAGATCCTGCACAGCTTTGGGGTACATGGTTGACTCCCTGGAAGTGTTTGTCACCCCCCAGAAAAACAGCCCCCCTGCAAAAAGACAGCAGGAGATCAGACATCTACCAGTACAGAAGCACACATCCCACATCATTTATATGCTGCTTTGACTTGACGTCACATTTGGTATTCTGTATTCATTTATATTGTATTTATTAAAATTAACTTCATTATGTACTTGAATCAATAAAATCCAGTCAGATACTCAAATGAGGATTTTCCTTTACAACCAGGGTTGGGTACCAAAGTTGGTACTTTTAATGATATTAATTGTGTCAGTTCTACTGAGTCTAGTTCTATTTCAAATTCTAGTCTATTGCAGATACTAGTTTCAGTACTCACTCAACCCTACTTCTTACCCATCTCACTAACAGCGAAGGAACACTGGTAGCCTGTACAGATCTGACTGGCACCACGTCCAGGAAAGTCAAACAATTTGACCAGTCGAGGAACCATCTCGTCCTTCTGCTCCGTGTGACCCAGACGGCCGTAACCACCAAAACCCCAGCTGAATACTCGCTTCTGAGAGTCCAGGACCAGCTGAGCATGCACAAGCACACACACGGTTTAAATACTCAGTGTGAAGGATAATGTCATTTGTTTGTGTGCTTGTGAGCAGGGCTATACAGTCTAACACTGTAATGGATGACTGCGGTAGCACTTGTTACTGTGTAATGTAAGTTGGTTCTAATAAGAGTGATGAGCTTATTTTCTCACCGTGTGATTAGCCCCACAGGACACATCTCGGACCACCACGTTGGGCACAGGCATGACCTGGCCATCCTTGGACTTCTCAATGAAAATGGCGACACGACGAGCGATGAGCTCACAGTCAAACTCAATGCGCTGGGCACGAGCTATGAATTTTCCATCACTGTTGTGACCTGCAATGACAGATACAAATATTAAAAAAAGTAAATTAAAACAGCATGACCTGACCCATACTATATTTTAAGGCTGATACTCAGAAAGTAGAAACTGTTCTTTGATTGATTGATCTCACATAGGGCTGATGGTAAAAAAAAAAAAAAAAAAAAAAAAAAAAAAAAAAATCTATGATAAATTTTCTTTGGAAAACTTCACTCAACACACTTCAAACAAAGCTGACATATTAAAAACAATAGATGTGTTTGCACACTGTGAGTGTACCCAGTTGTCCGTATTCTGGGCAGCCGAAGGAGTACAGGTTTCCTTTGCAGTCCACCACCATGCTAAATTCTGCACCACAAGCCACCTTCACCAGGGGCTGGCCATTGTATGAAATCTAGAGGGAGAGACAGAAAGTAGACTATAAATATGGTGCACTAACAGGTCACTATGAAGCCTATTAATAGGTCACAGGGTTGTACTATCACCTATTTTTGTGTTACCTCCAAATCTTTTTTTGCATTCTTTCCCCAACCATATTTTTGACTTTCACCACAATTGGCAAAGTCATGTCATGTAACACAACCTGCGTGCATCATTAGCTGACATACCCAGTCAGGCAGGTAAGTTTCTCATGGGTGTAGCTATTGTTGTGGTAATTACTACAGTTATGGCTGTTGGAGGCTGTTCCATCATGGAAGTTAAAACAACTACTTGCAGGGCTTGTGAATACACAGTGGTGTTGGCTGAGTTAGAGTCCTGCATGGGTCTTATTTTGCAAACCCGCCATACTTAAAACTGCATCCGACCCGTTTTCCAGCAGTAGCACAAAATACATTCCGCATCCGAGCCGACCCACCATAAATTGATAGCAACGCCCGACCCGCACCCAAAGGAAAATTAGATGGATGCAAGATGAAATTAAGCTAGCGTGGCGAGCTGGGGTTCTGGGAGGGCGCGAGCACACATGAATACGCTCATATGAAATATAAGTGCCTATCATTTCGAAATGCAGGCATATTTTCAATTTTTTTTTTTGTGCATGACACCTTGAAAATAGCAATCACAAAACCCAACCTGGGCTCTCAAGGCATCCAACACAGTACATTATTTTTCATCTGTTTCATCCAAATTGTACAGGTCATCCATCTGGTGCCCGCAGGTACCCCAACCCATGCAGGACTCTGGGCTGAGCGTTGTTGTCAAGTTACTCCTGATCTCCTATGTGGTTTCATATCATTTATGAAACTTTATGTAAGCACCACTGCTACTAACCTGGCTTCAGTTTTTAAAATGCAGTCTTATCCAGGGACAACAGCTTATCACTGTCAACATTATCAACAGGCAAACTTGGTAGGATATACCCACTCGAATCACAAACGTGCAGCTAACATAGTTCTGACAAAAAAAACTTACATTTCATTCAATTATAATCTACTTATATGTATTACAATATTATAGTAAGCTCATGCCGTTCATGACATTTATATATGAGCTATACATATACACGCTAACTGGACACTTTATTAGATACACAAATATGACTTATCAAAAAGCCAATTAGTTCAAAATATGCCTCAGGATGGGAAGGGAAGATGATTTTGAACATTGCATGATTGTTGGTGCCTTGTTTGTTCATTATCTGATTTTTTTTTTTAAAAACAGTCTGAAAGGAGAAAACAGTTTTCTAGGAAAACGTGTCGTTGATGGCAGGTACCAGACGGGAATGGCTCGACTTTTTTGAGCTGATGGGAATGCAACAGTAACTCAAAGACCACACCACATATCACTACTCCCAGGTAAGAATAGGAAACTCAGGCTACAATTGGTACCAGCTCACCAACACTGGACTAAGCAAGATTGGAAAACCATTGCTCGGTGGACATTCAGATGACTGGGTCTTAATTTGGGCAGAACTAGAACTGAGCAGAGATATTGATAATCTGTTAAAGTGTGTATCCAGATGAAGTCTGTGTTCCCTGGGTCTACAGTGCGTGCCAGGTGTGACACTGATGTCTTACCGGTGCTGGGCTGAGGACTGCATCAGTCTGGCTGCCTTGGCCAAGCTGGCCCAACTTGTTCTCACCGAAAGAGTATGCAACGCCATCCTCTGAGGAGAAAGACTGACATCAGCAAACACAGCAGCGTATATACAAACTCTTACTTTCCCTCCCCTGTTTTCAATACATTCAAAATATTTTTTGTCCCAGTGACGACCAATACAACCAAACTCATTTTGTATTAAATAATTATGACCCCAGATTAAGCTTGTGCCAATTGGGGATCGGATATTGACAATTTAAGTAACAACTGTTAAATTAAATAATTGTTTTTTTCCTCCACAAATATTAAGGCAATATTAACTTACAATTGATCTTATAATCTAAAATAAACTAATAATCTCTAGAATCAATGAATGTTATCAACCAACTACAGGCACCTTTAAATATGAGCATGGATTGTTTTAAAATCAAGAGATCTTTAATGTCATGTTTTTGTTTTTAAACTGTGTTAATATTTTCCTGGGTGACACCAAACATTCGTGCCTCAGCTGGACAGTAAACGTCTTCTATTCTATATGTGCCAGACACATATGTGCATTCAGATATGTTTTTGGTTGGGCAGCCTGTCAGCCAGCTGTGCCCCATAAAAATGTACAACTAGCAAGTGAATTTCATAGCAGCAGTTTACAGTGTTTTCCCCAGATCTGACACATCTCCCTTCTTCTTCTGCCTGCTCACAGCACCTTTGCTCTGCGCTCATTAGTAGTCAGTTAACATTATGATTCGGATTGCAATATCAGAAATAATGTTATGGAGAACAGACAGACTCTGAAGAGGTCCTTACTGATTCACATCTTTAACACAGCTTGTAGACAGGCTGGGGATATGACGTGTTTTACCCAGATAGCAGAAGGATATCACACAAATACCCTAAATATTAATAGTTTCTTTGACACTAAGCCCATGTCATCCATGCCAGCATCTCACTGACATGCTACCCTGACGATGACTTGCAGTATGATTCAGCCTACCTGTGAGAGCCAGGGTGTGATTGCGTCCACAGGCTGCAGCAACAATCACATGATCTGCTAGGGCCTCGATCAGCTTGGGAGCCTCCAGACGTTTGGTGTCACCATGACCCAGCTGCCCTTTGTCATTACGACCTGAGGAAGACAGAAACCAATAACTGTTGATAAGTAAATGCTTCCATTCTTACAAATCTGCATACAAATCCACTTAGTTACAGTAAGTACAGTGCTGGATTTGCTGGGGATAAAGCTGCAACCTTTGTGGATGTGTGCCAACATTTTCAGCACAAAATCATTTGCACCCTAATTCAGCATGTTACTTACCCCAGCTCCACAGCTTGCCCTCAGTGGTCATGAGAAGACTGTGTGCAGCACAGGAGCCAGACACCACACAGCTAACCTGGACATCATTCAGACAGCCATAGCGGTGAGGACCCCACAGATTCTGACCCAGGTTGCGGAAAGCAGCTGGAAACATGAAAGACCACACGTTGAAACACGTCAATGACTGTTTTAAATCTATCCATCCATCAATCCCAATGTTGATCTTGCGTGTTTAACACATGGTATTGGAAAATTATTCAAGGGTCAATACTTTTGATAACCTTAGTGATCAGATGTATACAGTGAGCTAATTTATTCAGTCATAAAAAAGCAGTTTTATGGCTCTGTACTCTTTGCTCAGAACTGAACGAAGCAAACCTGCTTAACTGGCATTTGTCAGCTGAGCTATGTACTGTGAAAGTAAGGCCTGGAATATACTTCCAGATGGATGCACACACAGCAATGTTGTAGTTTTGTTTATACTATCTTCTGGAATCTGCATTCCAGGTGTGCACAGATGTATACCAAGTTTGTTGCAATGTAGTGGCCACACAAAATGGAGATATGTGGATCTCCACATACAGTTTATGTGTACACACCCCGATTGCGGCATTATGTCAAGTATAATTTCAGCTTAAGTGAACTGCTAAAAATTAGGGGTTTTTTTGGTACGAGGCACAGTGTCTTATCCATCTAGACGTTTGTGTATTTCACCCCCCTAGAGGTGGATTTTGTGCCCCCTCCCCCTCCCCGAGATGCTTTTTGTCCATGCAGCTGCTCCTGCCGACACCCCCAACCTCCCCCTCCAATCTCAACAAAGCAGATTTATCAGTGTGTACCGGAGACTGAACCGCACAGTGTACAGCCTGTCCACGGCATCAGTGGACCAGCTGCAGGGGGCAGCACAGAACATGCATACACATGAAAAGACATTACTGTCATAATAAATTAACGGGATCTCACTGTGTCTAACACATATGTGGCCTGTGCATCCCAAACAAAGAGATACAGGTACGTCTAATGTGTGGGCAGTTCATTCTCTACTGCTGACACACTACAAAACCTGATCAATCTTTATTGATTCCATCTAGCTGAAAACCTTCAACATCTTATCTATACTCCACAATCAGGGCTAAAAGAAAACTACAAATTGTGTTCTATATCTTAAGACAGGTACCACCAAAAATCTCATTACAGGAGGTCAATATTTAATACACTGCATCACAACTTCAGTGAAGACTACACTCTGATTGAGATCATACAGGTGTATCACATTCTGTCATACATTTTGAAATCATATGGGCATACATTGAATTTTATGATAACCATATTACTGTGATATTTCACACAGCAATTAAGCATGGAAATCATAGTAAGATGCATCAGCTGATGAAAAGAGAACAGACACAGCTATCCATCCTGCTGTGAACATGACCCAGCTACTTGACATAATAAAATATTCTACCTTGTTGTTTAGGCACCTCCTTTCTTCCAATCAAATCCCAGTTGGTAGCTCCAAAGATGAGTAGTTGACCTTTGACCTTTGGGCACTCAAGTTTCTGTAGAAAGGACAAAATGAAGTCACTTACGATAACAACAGTGACATGGGAAAAAAAGACCAAGTAGCTGACTTTCTGTCTGAAAGTTATTGAACTGAGGTCGTAATTCAATATTCTGAATTTAAACTCTAAGTAAATAGAACCATGAGAAGATATAAATCAAAGAAATAATTTTAAAATACATAATCCGACAGTATTGTGGAGACAGAAAAAACAATGTTTTCAAACCCACTATTTTCTCTTTGACGTCGTCTGCCACAGTGACAGGCTGGAGACCAGACTTGGCAGAAGGCTTGCCAGATTTCTTGTTGTTCTCCTGCTCAAAGTCAAATTCATCGTCGCTGCTGAAGTCTCTCTCTTTCCTTTTGCCGCTGACCCTCTTCTTCTTTATCCCACCGTTACCTGAGACATCTGTCACCTTCTTCCGTGGCATTTTTCAATCAGAAGCTGTGTGGGAAAGAGACAGTGATCAGTTTATACAGGATTCAACAACAATTTGTAATTAAAAGCTGGAACTGTACTCAACACAATGAAACTAATCATTTAGGGAGATAATGGGCGCAGCAAGGAGAAATACTATGAGCAAACTGGAGATATTACATAAAGCATGACAAAGGTATAATGATTTAATAGTTTGCTTCGGACAGTTTCAATAAGAGAAGCATTCGTGTTTGAGGAATAGCACAACACGTTTAACGGTGCAATGAAGATGCTCCAAATGAGGAACACATCAAATAAGTGGAAAACAAAGTCATGAACGGGCTGTGGAAGAATGAACACTAGCTACACAAGAACTTCCACACTTCGGCTTTTCGCTGTTCGTTAAATATACGAAATTCAACAAGTGAACAATTCAGACTTTACTGCCTGTAAAACACACACATACTTAGCGCTACCGATCAGGATAGTGTGTGTGTCTTTAAACGGGCTGAACTAAGCTAAACTAAGCAGATGTATTATACGCTCAAGTGACATTAGCCTGGTTGCCTCCATTGTCGACAACCGGCATTTAAATGAAAATTGCCCTATTGTCTTAAATGAGCATCGTCAATGGCAGTTTAGTCAGTAACCAATGGAAAGAAACCAGAAACCAAACGGCAAACTAAAGCGTGTCCCGCTGTCCGTCTGGTAGCAAGCTGCTAGCATCATTAGGCTAAGCAGCTAACCACTGTCGTTCTTTGTTCACATAATGGTTGGGTAGCAGGCTAGCTGACGTGCTAACGCTCAACTTGTAAAGTTATAGAGCTAGCTGCTTAACAAACGAGCCATTCAGTGTTCGTATGCTACACAGAAGTGCATGGCTCTATCGACACCAGAATCTGATAAGTTGAATGATTAGTGTAAAATTAGCTGGCAGACAGTCTTCATTAAGCTAACGTTACCTCGCTACTGTAAGCTAACAGCAATCTAAGTAAAGACACGTTACATGAAACGATGCTACAATACAAACTTTTCAAATATTTTCTTTCTTTGGATAAGCTTTACGTTTAGCGCCCGTACAGCCTTTGAGATTTCGAAAATAATGTTATTTGTAATTCGATAAAGCTAACAATAAATGAATGTACCGGTGATTTCCTGATTCAGCAGCTCTCTGCCCGTCTCTGGTTTGATTGATTTGAACAAAAGAAGCTGCAGTCTGCTTTTACACCACGTGGTTTGCATTAAGTATTCATACAGGAAACCAGGCACTCACTAATGCGTACAATGAGCGTAGAGATACTCCGGGCTGCGACGCAAAAACAAGGACCTGACCTGTTTCTGTATTGTAGTCGAAAACTACTTAGCAGTGGCGCTGAAAACATCACTTCATCTGAAGTTTGGACGTTTCTCAGGTAGAAACTTGCTTCTGGAACTAAATTACAGGTAAAACCAAAAAGGTGGTTCAAATCAGTGAGAAAATTTAGAGTATGGAGCTTAAATATGAATGGAAAGCCAAAACCTCATTATCCTTCATATCATCCAACTCTGAAAACCTTTAGGCAGTGAATTAAACCTCGACCTACTTAATCTGTTTTTAATCAGTCACCACAGATACTCAGGACTGATTTCCACATGGTGTCAAATAACTCATGATGACAGAAAAGCTATGGAGCTTCTAGTTCCAGTGAGAAGTACACTGTGACAAATTAATGTCCTGTATCTAAATATATGATGTCCACTACCAAGTGTTGTCCATTAGTGCATCGCCATGTGAGCGTCGCAGGATGGTTGGCTACCTGCAAAACATAAGCTGCAAGAAGAAGACCACGCTGTCCCTCTGACCACAAGTGATGATCTCACACCGTGGTGGACACGGGATGTTTGAGGGGCAGAGGTGAACAAATAAAAGGGCACCAGCTCTATGTGCTGGGGCAACAGAGTGCAGAAAGAGCACTCGAAGTGTACTCTTGAGGGTACTTCACCACGTTTTTGACCAGTGGAAGCCAGACACTCTAGAAGGCACGTCAGTGTCTTTTTAAAACATTTTTTTAACCGTATATGTTTTATCTACCACCCAAGCAGTGTTTTTAAAAACATGGGTGCACCAGTGATCTCACATCACATTTGCTATTCAACTCGCTACTTCAGGATACAGCTGAAACACATGGACTGTCGTTTGTCAACATCTTGATATTGATTTGAAGACAATGACATGGCTTGCTTAGCCAGCTAGTCTTGTTTTTGAAAATTGAGTCAGACTGTATTTATTGTTTGTCAGCCATATGCAAAAAGTTATTGACTATGAATCTAACTAGTATAACGTTAGCTCTGTGGCTGTTATCTGAGCCCATGGGGTCGATGAGCTACGTGGACTTATCATCATATCTAAAGTTTGTCCAATTTACTGGAGTAGTAAATGTTTCCATTGTATAAAAACCTTATGCAGTTATATATATATATATAAAAAAAAAAAATCCAGGTATTAGTAAAGGTTTTGCCAGGGAAATAGTGTTAATGATTGTGTAAAAATTTCTAATTTGATCATAAAACACATGGAAAAATAAATGCCTGCTGTCCATTATCAGGAATTAATGGACTCTTTTGACCATTAATTCCCGATAAAAGAATCCTCAACCTTTGCATGTATCTCTTGATCAGATAGTCAAAATGAAGTTTTATTGTGTGTATAGGCTATGCAATTAAACCTTAACCAAACCATATTATACATTATATTCATTCAACTTTTCATATTTTTTTCAGGCTGTCGATATAGCATATTCATTTCAATTAATTAATTATAGAAAAAAATAGCACGTTAAAAGAGAAATGTTCCAAAATAGGACTTGACACCAATGTTGAAGCCAAAAACCTAGATATTCACAACAGTGGCGCATGCTATATTATTCTCTATGTAAGAAAAGTATAGATAAATATTTACAAAGAACCACACCACCCTCCTATGGTTGACACAGATCATTTGTGGTGGTTGAATGACTTGTCCCTTGTACACTGTATCTAGCTAAGATATATGTAATACAGTCTAATAATAGAAAATGTGTTGTCTTTCCAAGTCAAGAATTTAACTTCAGAATTCAAAAAAATGTGTATGGCATGAAAAAAGCAAGATAATCATATTGCTTTACTCAAATGATCACAGATGAATGACAGGCAAATGCAACCCCCAAATTTGAAATGAACCCCACCCCAAAAAAATCTAAAATACTGATGACCCCAAGCATTTCCATTCCCCCCCACAATACTAAAGTGTTACAGGTGCTCTCAGAAAAGATAAGGAAAAGCATAAATCCATGGTTGGTAGAGTCCAGAGGAAACTGTGCAGACATTTTTACTTCAACCGTTGTTTAATGTGCAAATATTTGGTTTGGGAATGAATGTTTCTTCAGTTGCTGTATCCAGTTGCATCACAGTTAGAGACTCCGCTAAAGACAAACATTACATTTGGGAGATGTGTTGGCAGGTTAGCAGATACTCATGCAGTTTTATCAGGCAGACAAAAATTGACATATAATATTCACAGTTCAAAGCAAAACATCTTTATTACATCTTTTTGGTTATCCTCTGTCTCCACCTTTCACTATACACAGTGAAATAACCTTACAATCATCCTCAGTAATGATAACACATGAAGCCCTTTCATACTGGAGGTTGAGACTTGTTTTATGTCCATGGAGCCTTTCAGGCTCACAAAGCCTATTTATGCCCAGTAGAGAGCAGCACTGATACATATGCAGTTCCACAACTCTTCATCATTGCTCTTTTGATGAAGTTCATGGTCCCATATAGTTTAAGAGGGAAGACAATTTACATCAGCAGTGAGGAAGACTGGCTTGTCAGTGAGACAGGGCATCAAAAATGTGGCCAAAATAAAAACTGCAAGATGACAACAAATGAGGAAATGTGGACAACTGATGAGAGATACACAGACAGTAGAAATAGTGACAGTTCCATTTCATCAGATTGCAACAAACAAGTCAGACTCATGAAGACAACATACAAAATATTGGAATCCGTGGAGATATGTCCATACAGTGTAATGTTAAAAGGGATTATAAATAAGGTCATCATAGAAATGGCATGATGGAGCACATCTCACATCTTTATGAAGAAAACCATTAGCAGGAATAATGTAGCTACTGAAACCAGGGCCAGTGTCAGAAAAACTGTCCTCCAACCCATTTGTGAAAATGAACCACTGCTAAGAAACCCAAAACAACTATGACTTTTGCAAAATAACCGTCTCAGAGCCTTGTCCCTCTGGTTAGCACCAAATTACATTTTTCCCATGAGACTTACAGGGACACTATTAGGAGTGATACGACCTCTCTAAACAACAGTGGTTCTACTTTGAGAGCAGAACATATATTGCATAGCCAGTGCATCCCCCTATAACCTACCTAAAGAAAATGATCTAAACTTGAATCCAAACAGACTCAGTAACTGAAGTACTGGTCGTCTCCAGCCCAAAGTAAAATAACAAGATCATGCACTCTAAATCAGTCGTTCTCAAAATGGCGTCTGCAGACTCCAGGGGTCTCTGGGGGGGTTCCAGGGTTCCCCAACATGGGGGGGGGATTAATTTAATTCCACTATACTTCTATCCATCAAAGTGCTGCATGATATGGGGAAATAATGAAATTGTGATATCATCCATGATTTTTGATAATTTTTGCATTACAATTTTCATTTTTATGGTAAAAACATCAAAATCATGATGATGTGATAATTGTTGCGGTCTGTACCAAACAAACATGTTTTCTCGCTAATGGAAAAAAGGTTTGAGGGCCAAGACATCTCTGCAGCACTACAGCACTTCATTACAATGCTGTTCGGAACACATTCTTATCAAAAGGGTGTCTGTGGTCTAAATGGTGTTAGTTTAGGGGTCCTTGAAATAAAAAAAGTTTGAGAATCACTTCTCTAAACTCCGGACGCTCCCGCTCCTGCTGCCCCTTCCTCACCTCTGTAGATTTTGCTGATTTGAGGCTCTCCACTCCTACCTAAAACAGTGGGTAGGTAGAGGAAAGGGAAGGCATACCTGGCCATATGTGACACGCAGTCAGCCTAATAAAAACCCACCATGTTTTCAGTTTTAGCTGTAGAATGTAAGTTGCTAGAACCTCAGATTCCCCCCCAAAACCACAAGACATGACTTCAGTGTCCTCAAGCCCTGTGGTGAGCACAAATTCTGACTGACCAAAGAAAAACTGACTCTCATTTAAAGATAATGAGAGCAAGAACCTCAGTTCTGGATTCCGTTTTCGATCTTAAGGCACCTATCACTTCACTTATTGGTGTGTTTCTTTGCATGTAGTGGGGAGATATGTTATTTACAATATATGTAAACTTCTGTATGTAACATTAGTCAATATTATGATTAAAGCTAATTCAATGTTACGTTTTTGTTGTTTCTATAGGGCCTTATCATCAAGTCACAATATTTCATAGGCATTTTAGCTTGGCCACTTAGTTCCAGTAGAGGATGATTGAAATGCTACACAGTATACAACTTTGTGGTAACAGCTTATTTTTATTCCTGACTTGTTTGAACATGAAAATGCCCCTGTGCATCAAGTGAGATCCATAAAGACATGGTTTTCCTGGTTTAGTATGGATGGACATGACTGGAATTATTACTAGTTAGATTATTTTTGAAATAAAATCCAAATATATATCCTATCATGTCACCCATGCACCCGCACTGCAATGAAGTAATGACTGCAGTTTACTTATGATACTTTTATGCAAGATTACTGGGTCAATTATGAGTATACAGTATGTTGTGATACAAAATGAGGACTTCAATAAAAAAGAAAAAAAAATGAGGATGTGAATATCTTAAAGTGAAACTCTCACCAAAATGCAACGTAGGCTTTTTTGTGAATGTATGTGAGTCAAACCTTGTAAAAGCATAATTACAACAAAGAGGCACTCTTAAGATTGACCATATTTTCGTTTTCGGTTCAAACTCATTTTCAATGGGAGAGCATGGGGCACTTTCACTTTCACTCCAGCATCACAATCACTATTTTTAAAACACTAAGAAGTCTCGACACAACATGAAACTTTGCTGGTAGTATCACCAGGGTCTCTACACATGGCTCAGCTGAACCAGTACGTCTGGGCTGCCATGATGACGGCTAGAGGAACAAGCTGCTGCTAACATGAGTTGCTCAGAAACCTTCTTTTTAGTAACTCTGTGTACAAAAACAATGTTCTCAAAGCTTGAGTTTATGTGTAGAGACCCTGGTGACACTATGAGCAAAGTTTCTTTTTTTTTTGTATTTTTTTGGCATTATTGATAGTACAGCTTGAAGCGTGTGACAGGAAACAAGGTAAGAGAGGGGGAGTGGCACACAGCAAAGGGACCCGAGCCGGGAGTCGAACTCGGGTCCACTGCAGAGCCTCGGCACATGGGTTGCACGCGCTACCAACCGAGCTAAGTGGCGCCCACGAGCAAAGTTTCATGTTGTGTCGAGCCTTCTTACTGTTTTAAAAATAGCGATTTTGATGCTAGTGTAAAAGTGCCCCATGCACTCCCATCGAAAATGAGTTTGAAAGTGCCTCTTTCAGCGTGATTATGCTTTTACACAAACAACTCATACATTCACAAAAAAAGCCTAGGTTGCATTTTGCTTTAAAAAGCTTATTTTCAGATTCTGCAACTATTCATTCAAAAACCAAGGAGCTGTTAAGCAAGGCACTTTACCACCAGCTAAACCTGCAGGCCCTCTTTGTAAAAGTCTGTTGTTGACCTGGACCTCTGGAACCTGGGGGCCTGACATAAACTAGGTCTTGGCAGCCCACTGATCTGGATAGGGTCCGACTTGAAGTGTTTTACTTTCAAAATGATCAGGTATGGACAGTCCTCAGTTACAATCCCAGGAGGCTGTTACAGCAGTTCCACTAACCACCTGCTGCTCATTCTAAGTTTCATTAAGTTCTCTTGCAAATCCAACAATTTAACATATGGGTGGAAAATGTTGTTTTGCATTTATAAAAGTTTTTGCTCACACCTAACTTAACCATGTCATGTGATCTGCTACTCAGTACATTTTAAGAACAGATATTACTGGGACCACCACCACCACTGCGACCACTGACTATCCATGGAATCATATCATCACATTTCAGCGCCCTGGACACATGGTCCAGCCATGTATGAGTTGTTTCCACCTGGTCTTGTTGTTGCCCTCTCTCGCCTAGTTGGACAACTCTGACAATATGATCTGTGATGTTGTCCACTTAAAGCACAAAGCACTCCTCTGTGCAAAGATGGAAAAATGTAAAAGAGAAAATGAGTGGTTGGTCATGTTAATGACATCCAACATGTAATCTGGCTTGTCATGGCAAGAATTTATGAATTGATGATTGCCTAACCTGACACAATGACCACCACACAAGACTAATGTCCTATAGTAGATTCCTTGCATTAGTCTTTTTTGGGTTTGGTATATAATTCCAGGGGGCCAACTTGAAAGGGCACGATTCCAAAATGTTGAGATGCTCTGTTAATCTATAATCCATGATATCATTAAGAGATTCAGAGAATCTGAAGATATTCTTGCCCGTCAAGGGCAAAGATGAAAACTAAACTTGAATGTCTACAATGCAAAGTAAAAAGCCATACATTAACAACATCCGATAACACTCCAGAGTTCTCTGTTGACCCAAGGTCATTTGAGACAGATTGAAACATAGCATAAGATGTGCTCTGGTCTAATGAGTCCACATTTCATATAGTTCTTGGAAATCATGGAAATCTAGGCCAAAGGGCACAAAGTTGAAGAGCCTGCGATGGTATGTGGATGTGTTAGTGCCAATGACAATGTGTAATTTACATATCTGTAAAGGAACCATTAATGCTTAAAGATACATAAAACATATGCTGCCATCCAGATGATGTCTTTTTTAGGGACATCCTCACTTATTCCAGCAAGACAATGCCAAGCCACACTCTGCACTTGTTACAGCAGCGTGGTTTCATAGTAGGAGAGTGCAGGTAATGGACTGACCTGCCTGAAGTCCAGACCTATCTCCCACTGATAAACACAACAATGGAGACTTTGAAATATTGAACAACTGAAGTCATAGATCTAGCAAGAATTGATAAAAAAAATTCTAATTTGAAAGCTTCAACAATTAGTGTCCTTAGTTCCCGAACACTGAAAGACACTAAAAAAATGAAATGCTGATGTAATACAGTGGTGAACTAATTCTGAATGAGTGTAAAGTGGTGGTCAAAAGTTTACATACATATATATCATAGCAGTCTTGACTTCCAATAAGTTTTACAGTTGTCATCTTTCCGTGTTGGAGAGAGTGAAACACATACTACTTTGTCGCAGAAAACATTCATGAAGTTTGTTTCAATAATGAATTTATAATAGGTCTTCTGAAAATGTGACCAAATCTGTTGGCTCAAAGTAGATATACAGTAATTTGAATAATTGGTAAAATGTCTCTTGGCCATTTTCACCTCAGTGAGGTGCTTTTGATTGCCACCCACAAGCTTCCTCTGACAGAATGTTTTGACAGAATTGGTGAAGTTCAACTAAGGGCGTACTCACACTAGAGAGTCCATACTGTGATGAAGCACGCTTGACCCTTTAAGTCCAAGTTGTTTGACTAGTGTGAGTGCTCCGTACTTTGCTCAGGTACACGGGTGCGCAATGTGTAATAGTGGGTATTACGCCTGCATAATTGCATAATCAAGAAATCAAGTAATATGAGAGGGCCGTCTATGACCAAACCACCCAAAATAAGTGACAAAAAAGACAGAAAAGTCAAGTTCTTTGAGTTGTTCTCCATTGTTCTGCGACTGTGCTACGATGTGGTGATGTATGTACAAGAGGTTACTGTACTAAGGACCGGTTTGGGCCAGAGAAATGTGAGTGCAGGCCAGTGGGGGACTGGGGAGGAGGGTCAACAGGGCTTTGGCATGATACGGAGCAACTTGGCCAAATGTTAAATTAGTTGGCTTCCTGTAGCAGACTTGTTTCTTCAGCGGTCCACATACCCTCCATGGGGTTCACGACAGGACTTAGGAAGACCGTTCCAAAACCTTAATTCTAGCTGCCTTGAAATAGCTCCAAGTGACTTTACTGACTTGTTCAAATTAATAATGTGCTCTTTCAGATCAGTGCTGAGCTCTTAAGACTTTCCCATTGTAGTGCTTGTGGCTGAGTCTAATGGATGTTATACAAGTTACTGTATATACATTTTTGACCCACCTATAATAGATTCATTATTGAACCAAACTTCATGTAGAATTTTTCTGTAGAAATCACCAGAACTAAAGACTGCCATTTGTGTATGAAAACATTTGACCATGACTGTAAATTCACAAAAACAACATTAAATGTCTTGTCCTTACACCGTCTACAAATGAATGTAAGTTGGAAAGGATTTGCAATAATTGCATTCTGTTTTCCTAACATTTTTGGAATCAGTTTGGTACTTCTACTGTTTGAGACACATTTTGTATTACTGACACAATGGTGGTCAAAAGTTTACATACATATATATCATAGCAGTCTTGACTTCCAATAAGTTTTACAGTTGTCATCTTTCCGTGTTGGAGAGAGTGAAACACATACTACTTTGTCGCAGAAAACATTCATGAAGTTTGTTTCAATAATGAATTTATAATAGGTCTTCTGAAAATGTGACCAAATCTGTTGGCTCAAAGTAGATATACAGTAATTTGAATAATTGGTAAAATGTCTCTTGGCCATTTTCACCTCAGTGAGGTGCTTTTGATTGCCACCCACAAGCTTCCTCTGACAGAATGTTTTGACAGAATTGGTGAAGTTCAACTAAGGGCGTACTCACACTAGAGAGTCCATACTGTGATGAAGCACGCTTGACCCTTTAAGTGCTTGTGGCTGAGTCTAATGGATGTTATACAAGTTACTGTATATACATTTTTGACCCACCTATAATAGATTCATTATTGAACCAAACTTCATGTAGAATTTTTCTGTAGAAATCACCAGAACTAAAGACTGCCATTTGTGTATGAAAACATTTGACCATGACTGTAAATTCACAAAAACAACATTAAATGTCTTGTCCTTACACCGTCTACAAATGAATGTAAGTTGGAAAGGATTTGCAATAATTGCATTCTGTTTTCCTAACATTTTTGGAATCATTTTGGTACTTCTACTGTTTGAGACACATTTTGTATTACCTTTGCTGATCTTTGATTCCCCATAGTCCCAGTGCTTTGTCACGTTTGTCCCTTCATCTCCACTACCAGTGCATTTACCAATCTCAGTGTTAATGAGGACAATGCTATGGCTCTCCTGTTTCAAATGAAGCGCTTCACTGGTCATTGTCTCTATAGTCAGTGCACAACACAGGAGCAAAAATGGCTACATTCAGTAAAAACAATACCTGTTTCTGGTGATTCAAGCCTTTGGATATTTCCCAAATCAGTCTGTGACTCATGATAGCTCAATTTTGCTCTTAGACATGACATGGTAAGAGACTGAGAGTGTGGCTCTTTGACTCTCTCCACCACTAATCTCTCCTTACTGTCCTTTCTGTCAGGCTCTCTCTGGGATACCAAGAGAATATCTGAGCAAGAATTTTCATGAATCGCTTGCATTATATGTAATTAATTTCCCCTTCCCTTCCTCTCATCAGTCTATTCCCTCCTCTTCATCTCCTTTGCTGCCCTTGCTGAGGCGCTGGAAGCAGTGGACTGTGGAAGCCAGGAAGAAGCTGGCCATGATGGCCACCACTGAGACAGAGATGCCGGAGAATATAACAATGAGGTAGTCAGTTATGGTGAGGATACCACGGCACTCTCGAAAACTGTCTTCAGTGAGTAAACTGAGGGGGACACGACGCCCATCCAGAGGCAGGGAGCATTCTATTCCTTCCATACCTGCGAAGAGAGAAGACGACAAGAGAACCAGCTGACAGACAACCAAGAAAATTAAGCAACTAAGCAAAAAATAAGGACTCAAAATGAAAGGAGGTTATCTCTGCAACAGCAAGATCTATATCTTGTATAATAATAAAGGTATCACATTAGATATATCTGCAGACGTATAAGCATCAGCACAAATGTTACTGAGAAAATCGTGATAGAACACATAAATTAAAGATTTCATACACAACAGAAATGTTACATGCCCTGAGTAGCCTGTAGAGTTCACCGGCAGCTTGGCTCAGATGTCATTTACAGTCCTCCAGTGTACAGAGCACACAAAAGAACACTTCCAGATCTAATCATTTTTATTTTGATAGTTTTATTTGACTGTTTTCTTGCCTTTTTCCACACATACATTTTGCCCAAAATACAAGTGTGTGATAATAATTTAATTATTTAATGGTAATATAGGTGTTGGGCCTTGCATTACACGAGGCACAATTAAGTAGTATTTATGCAACATTAAAAGGGAGATTTAGGTTAAATATGGCTATCAATAATAATAAATGATTATCTGGGATAATTATTAATTATGATGAATAATATGATCTAGTTTACATTAGATTACCTGGGGGCACCACTCTTGAAGAAGGGAAAAGATTGCAAATTTACTAAATCGGTCTCATAAAAATGTACTAAACTGTTTATAACTCTTATTAATAATTAACTTAATAACTACAACCAAATGTACCATAACAGCTAGTAATAGTTGAAGGATTTTGGAGTTCTTGACAGTGTAGAAGTTGGCAACATTCACTCTTGTACAGTCTTAAATAGACAGCAAGAAGGTTCAAAAATCTTTTATTCAACACAAAGATGAAAGTCAGACAATCTAACTAACATGTACTATATATACAAGTGTGTGTGTGTGTGTGTGTGTGTGTGGCAGAACAAAGAAACAATGGTGGTCACTGATAATATGCTCCAGGCTCAAGGAATGTGTGTGTGTGTGTGTGTGAGGTGATGCCAGGTTATAGAGGATGGTTGGTTGCATGTAAAGACCCTGAGTCTGTGTGAAGTATCATTCGACTAATGTAAAATGAGTTGCTAGGAAAGAGAACTACCAATAACCTGACCTGAGGTCACAATAACAGCAAACAGTGAACAAACACATAAATTGAACACATTATATCAACCACAGTTTAAAGTCCTGTTCTTAGCCGTACTATGTTATGCTTTTTAAGCACAGTTCAATAATACTGGTCTTTGAAGAAAAGGTGCTGGTGGTTTCAGGAGAAGACTTCAGTGTTGGCTTGTTGTGCAAGGACTGACGAAAGTTGGCAGAGGAGGAAACAATTTGTTCCTCTCCTTTGCAAGGACAGCAGCTCGGTGCTAACTTGCTTGTTATTCCCCAGATTGTGAAGTTAGCTGGCAAGCTTTGCATCACTGCTGCTGGTGCTAACTGATCTGGAATGCTGGCAGGACCTCATGTCGCTGCAGTGAGGAGAAGTTCTTTTGGCCTGCTGCAAACGCAGCTTGCAGCTCTCTGCAGCAGTTGAAGGAGCAGAGGGCGTAGAGTAAGAGAGAAAGAAGAAGGAACGTGCTGAAGTTTTGACTATCTGATCAGAGGGGAGTCTGTCACCCTGACCAATAGTAGCTCAAAGCTGAATTTTTCATCTAGGTGTGAAGAATGGGGAATTCTGGGACACTGAGTTCAGTTCAGAGTCCATTTTGAAATCCACAATAAATGACTTCATCAGTGGGTCCCAACATCCCCCCCTTGTTCTCAGGCTGTTGCTTGACGTGGGATCCTGAGAGCACCAATCCACATGTATAATCCATAGTTTGAAGGAGTTCATCCATCAGTTCATCAATATTGGTAACATCTGGGCAGTTCAGTAACCAGCTGGTCATTGGCTCTCTATCTTGGCTAAGCAAGAATCATGAATAGAACAGAAGTTACACAAAGAAAAACAAATTCCAGATGAACGCTATGATTATAACATTGAATTTACTAAATATGTGTGATGTTCAGTTAGTGTCTGGGTTAGTGAGAACAGGAAAGTTAGTTATGTCAACTTGTTAGATTGAGATGCAGAGCGTGGCACCTACAATGATCCAGTAATTCCTGGAGAGTCCAAGAGTGTTTGTGTTCACTCGTTAGATTTCAATGCTGATTACCTCAAGTGGTGGTCAGACTTATTTTGCTAGACTTACAATTTGGTTCTTCAAGCAGGTTTTTCTGTGAAAGGGTGCCACAAATGTGAAAGTCCAAATGACTGTATCATGGTTTTGCTGACAGTGTGATAATGTTGTATATCCTAAGCGAAGATTTCTAACAGTTCATTCACAAAAAAAAAAAAAAAAAAAGAAAAGAAATACAGTGAAGGAGCTATATGAAGTGTATTTGCAAAGTTAGACAGTGGTGTCTGTGTAATCAGAATTTAGTCTCAATAACAGCATTTTTTTGGCTATTACTCAATTCAGAATAATTGAGTTTGCTGCTGTTGCTATCAAAACTCCAAGGTTTCCTGTTGTAACTGTAAGAAAGTAAGTAACTTATTGTTAACAGTCAGTGCAGTGATGGATCGGGCTGTTAGTTACCAGAAGCTAACTATGTGCCCCTTGGAGTTTAAGTTTTGCATAAACTGTGGGGGATAAACTAGCTGTGACCTCACTGTCTGTTTCAGGAAGATGGGAAGTCATGTTACTGTTATCTCTGTCTCTCAGTGGAGGTTGTGGAACTGACTTCATTCCCAAGGACTCAGGATCAGTTGAGAATTGTTTGCATCTTCTGAGTGGAGAGGGAGTTAAGAAATAAATTGCTCTACACAGGTGTGGTTGGCTATGGTGTTGCTTTGGTAGACACTCTGTAGCGTAGCTTGGGGGGAGTACACTGGCCTAACCAAACTGTGTCATGGCCTACACTATAGGCGGTAGCTTCCTGTGGAGGAGGGGTGGCTATGGAACTATCTAGTGGCTCTGGACATACAGACTGGGGCCAATAAAGATAAACACAGTTTGCAAGCACAGTTTACCAAACCTTAAACACGCACTAACTGGAATGCAGGGTAGTAACAATCACAGGACTGTCGCTCAAAGTTGACTCGGGCTGAAACACATGGTAGTAACAGCTAAAGTACAAAACTTATGTTGCACAGGGCTGGTAGCATGCTGTGGCTCTGTCTCTAGCTCTACTTCTTACTAACAGCCAGATATAAACTTCTGTCTATCACAGGGCGGAGGCACGCTGTCATTAACATGAGGAAAATTTAAACTGTCATCAAATTATGACAGCTTGACTACAACATATTGAATACAGGATATTCAAATGCTCAACTGAAATGTTCACAATTTCTACAGAGCACTTTCAACTTGAATCAATAGTGGCAGTAGCAAATGGCTCTAAGTGGCAGTTAATAACCTAAAAGATTCTGGTTACTCAAATGGGTTATAAATAATCAATTCTCGTCACACTACAATTGTTTGTAAGTACAAATCAGCATCTACTCCTCTAGTAGACAAGTGGGTCAATGTAAAGACTTTTGGCTAAAGGGTTCAAGATGGCAATCTCAAATTTTTGCACTGTCCTAATTATGCTAAAATGAATATTGCACATTTAAGAGTGATTGTCAGCAGTACACTTCCTCACACATAGATCCATTATGTTGATGCCTCGCACGGGGCACCATTGTTGGGAGTTGATGGTGAGGCAGGTGTTGTTATTAGACTGATAATTATTGATAATAATTCTTAAAATTAAATCACTGACCATCACAACCAGAAAATACCACAGACATATGCACAAAATAATCACAGTAAACTGCCATGTACAATATAATAGAATGTGTTTACATAAGCACATTGATCCAATCAATGATACTTTCAGTAAACAAAAATCCCTTACTTGAATAAAGCAGCTAACTATGAAACTAAACAACAAACAAACTCAAGCACAAATAACAAACATGCGTGTAATGTGTGTGTGTGTGTGTGTGCATGTGTCGGAGAGACAAAGAAAGAGAGCCAAAATGGCAGTTACGATCTTGGAGGGTGACGTCACGGAGTGTTCTGTGAAAGGACTACAAAAATGGCCGAATATGGCTTGGGGAAGTCACGTTCTAAAGACTACAACACTGGTCAGATGTGACCTGGAGAAGTCACACGCAAACACTAACTCTGAAATTATGATTCTGGTTTTGCTGTATCATGTATCTGGAATTAAAAAATGGTGGACATGAATACGTCACCCAAAGGTACTCAGTGGAATGAATGTGCGGGATTTGAAAAGATGGCAAGCAACAAACACCCAAGCTCGTTGCTTACGTTACATTGCTAGGTTAATCAATTTTAACAGCATAGTCGCACGCATCACACACAGCGGGCTGGAGGGAGGAGGGGGGCCGTCAGTAATGGAACAGTGATTGGTTGGGGTTTACAAACATTACTTTGAATGTGTTGAATGTAACGAAGATAACTTGACTGTAAGGAGCACACTTTGCACACTACCTCGAACTTAACCAAGCGCCTACAGACACAGCACGCACACACAAAGCTTGTTGCTAAGGAACCATGGAGCAACATGAATGAGACGCCGAGCAAGCATGAATGAGAATATAACAAGTGATGTAACTAGTAATGTAACTAATTATTTTCTTCAGGGAGTAATCATGTAATTTAAGGCATTACTATTTTGAGAGTGACAGTGAAAATCGGCAATTCAAAGAAGAATGGACTGAAAGATTTGCATGTAGCTGAAATAATCACATCATTCAGATCCACATCAGATAAAAGAAAGTAGTGGGCTTAGTGTTTTCACTTTTTTATTTATTTATTTTATCATGACTTTCATTTTTCCAATTTGCACTTTTGTACTTGAACTACTTATTTTGATCACTACCTTTTGTCATATTCTTGTTTATTTGTTGTTCCTGTTTCCAGTTTTATTCTGAAGTTGTGCCCTTGTGTGTAGTATGTCGCTTTTCAGTTCCTCCCACTTCCCACTGTGTTCGTCCGTGGTCACCTGTGTCGCTGCCCTGTCTTTCCCAGCCGTGTCGCCTCCAGTTTCTCCTGATGTCATGCCCTGGTGTGTCTCTGGCTTTTGTTCCTCTTGTTTCTCATTGATTTGTACTATGTCTTTGTTGCGCTGTGTTTAAGCTTCTTGTTGCTCCTCTCTCTTTTGTCCTTTGTGGCTCGTTTTTGGTTTTCCTTGGTTGCTTGGTTTTTATATTTCAGCTGTGTTTAATAAAGCTCGCTTGTTGGTCCCTTATCCAGCCTCCCATGTGTTGTATGCATTTTGGTCCTCACCTTGTTTAACCATAAAGTACAACAGAATGAACTGACCATAACGAACCTAGCAGACTGCTGCACACTTGTGGACATTCAGGACTAATGGTGAGCTTTAGTAAGTGGCAAGATATACCTGGTGGAGATACCTGGTGCCTCAGGGCCTTATCGGAGGTGTTTCTGTTACCACTAGTTGAAATGGGTACAGCGCCACCTAGCGTACTGGGGTATGACATGCTCTGGCCCAATAATCCGATTTTCTTACCGGCGTGTAGACTCGGATAATTGCAGTTGTCCGATTGAGCAGCATAGTCGAAGCTGTGCATGTAAATGCACTGAGTTTTTGAAAGGGAACTATTGCAAGGCCCTTGTTGAAGGAGGTTCCAGGCACCACAGAGCTCATATCCAAAGTGAAGGAACTAAAAATACTTTTACATGGAGAGTTACAGGGCAGTGTTTCCCATGTAGCTGCTAACCACCAGCCTGTTTGCCTTCAGTCCACCAAAGCCCCGACGATCTCATGACATTCGGTGCCTTGATCTGCTGTTCCCCACTGCTGCCCAGTGCCACCGAGCCAAGCCTACCCAGAGCCCCAGCTCCAGTGTCAGCGGGCGAGCGGACACCTGCTAGTGGTTCCCAGTCAGTGACCTAGTTGACACCTGTTCCTGCTCCTTTGTCGGCGGCCTGGCCAACTCCTGTTCCTGCACCTCCATCGGCAGCCCAGCTGACTACTGGCAGTGGTTCCCAGTCGGCGGCCCAGTTGACACCTGTTCTTGCTCCTTCATCAGTGGCCCGGCTGATACCTGCCAGTGCTTCTGTGTCGGTGGTCCGGCCTACACTGGTGCCGACAGGCCAGGTGTGTCTCAGCCTTCGCTGTCGGTACCCAGTGGGTTCCAGCCTTCGCAACCGGCAAAGTAACATTACTTATATTTGATTACAGTTTTTGGCTAGTCTACCCAACTCTTCCCCCACTGTCTCTGCATACAGTGTGTGGGTTTTTCATTAAAGAATAAGATGACTAAGATTTGAATGATAACAGATACAGCTACATAAAATTATTACTTTTTTAATCCTGGACCTAACTGATTTCTTGGCTACGGGCCTGCATGTAGGTGGTTTATTTTCTGGGTTACGAGTGCAATAGACTGCACCAAAAGACAGACAGGTGCCTGAGACAACAGCTGTGTTTAATGGGCTCATCATGTCAGAACAAGTCATTGGCTGCATCCAAATGTCCAGACTTTAACGCTCTTGGGGATGTGCAGACTTTGTGTTCATGTTCCAGAAGAGTCTTGAGGACTGTCCAAACTGAAAGTGGAAATTCGGATTTATCCTTACTCTACTGTGTAACATCTTTCAGAGATCCCATTTAATATTAATTCAAGGTATTCATTTTGTTGATTGTATGAACTGTAATACTAGCTAAATGTTTACACTTGGAAAAGCTAACATCACTTTGCAAAAGATTGCTAGAGGCCTAACAATAGGTACCATCTCTGAGATTCACATGACTGCATAAACACTAGCATTAAATCCTGACCTTAATACAGACAGTCCCCTTATATACCTAGCAGCAACAGTCTGGAATCAATTTAACTTATATGATGTTAAGAAACAAATATTGTTATAGTGTGACAAAAAGGATACACATTTCTTTTCAATCAAACTGTCAAGAGAAAAAAGCTGGGTGGTGGTCCGAGAGATGGGAATGCAAGATCTCCATTGTGGCAATTCAGAATGAATCAAGAAAAAAAAGAAAAGCATTTTACTTTATGGAGCTAGACAGCTTTTTCAAGTCAATCACATGAGGATAGTTGTAATTATCTTGATTCATAATGATCATGATAATGAAATAATCATGATAAAGGAAAATCATTATGATCAACTTATCCTGAGCATTAGTCTGCGAGAGAACCTAAAACTGTCCCTTCCCTAAACGCTTGACAACATTTTGTCTATTGCGTAGAGAGAGGCACTTCCATTTTATCCTGATTCCTCTGTAGCACTGCTGTACCCAAGAGTCACTAGACATCATTGTCAAGTGTGTGTTTATGCCTGTGTGTCTGGTTGTGCATGTGTGTGTGTTTGTGTGTGTGAGTCACTGTAAGACCAGAAGGGTTTTCCACATGAAAAGGGACTTAGTGACCTCATCCCTTGGTGATATTCCAGTCACGTGGCACTACAACAGGCAGCCAGATTCATGCTCACACAGACATGCAGGAGATAGACGGAGAGACAAACATCCCTTCACACACACACACACACACACACACACACACACACACACACACACACACACACACACACACACACACACACACACACACACTGCATATAGAGAGAGGGACACAAGTAGGGCAAAATACAAATATGCAGATGTTAGCAATGAAATATAATCATAACGGTATGTGAACAATGAACACATGCATATTCATTTATATGGGCACTGCACTGCACATGGACATTAAAACACACACATACATAAATAGCCCACAAACACCTAAAAATGTACACATGCAGGAATATATGTTTAATAGTGCATGTGTATATTATTCACAGATAAAAACAAGCACATGTGTAACAGAACAATTATATTACATGTGCGTATACATAGCATTGAGAGGAACACAAAGTGGCAACACAGAAGAGGACATACAACTTTACACAACTGTATACACACACAGTTGCACAGACACAAACACATATCATTCTGAATGTAGCCAGAACCACAGATGTAAAATGGCTGCAGGAAAACATCCTCTGAAGGTGACTCTGCAGAGCATCCCAGAAACTTCCAAGTCTGTTCACTCTCATTTATCTGACTCAGTGTGTGTGTGTGTGTGTGTGTGTGTGTGTGTGTGTGTGTGTGTGTGGAAGGAGTCCAGACATATATCAATCTGGCATAACAGTACGACCACCTGCCTAATATTGTGTTGGTCCCCCTTTTGCTGCAAAAACAGCCCGTGCCCATCCAGCTCCCTGACTCCACTAGACCCCTGAGGTGTGCTGTGGTATCTGGCACCAACATGTTAGCAGCAGATCTTTTAAGTCCTGGAAGTTGTGATGTGGGGCCCCCATGGATCTGACTTGTTTGTCAAACACATCCCACAGATGCTTAATTGGATTGAGATCTGGGGAATTTGGAGGTAAAGTCAACACCTAAAACTTGTTGCTGTGCTCTTCAAACCATTCCTGATCCATTTTTGATGAAAGAGGCCACAACCATCAGGGAATACTGTTTCCATGAAAGAGTGTACATAGTCTGCAACAATGCTTAGGTAGGTGGTATGTGTCAAAGTAATATCAACATGGCAGAACCCAGCAGAAAATTGCCCAAAGCATCACACTGCATCTGCTGGATTGCCTTCGTCCAATAGTGAATCCTGGTGCCATGTGTTCCCCAGGTAAGTGATGCACACGCACCAGGCCATCCACATGATGTAAAAGTGAACATGATTCGTCAAATCAGGCCACCTTCTTCCATTGCTCTGTGGCCCATTTCTGATGCTCACATGCCCATTGTTGGTCTGCAGCAATGCAGCCCCATACAACAAACTGCAATGCACTGTGTATTCTTTGTGACACCTGTCTATCAGAACCAGCATTAACTTCTTCAGCAATTTGAGCAACAGTAGCTTGTCTGTTGAATCAGACCACACTGGCCAGCCTTTGCTCCCCACGTGCATCAGTGAGCCTGTTGCCTGTTAACCACTGTTCCTTCCTTAGACCGCTTTTGATAGATACTGACCACTGCAGACTGGGAACAGCTGGAGTTTTGGAGATGGTCTGACCCAGTCGTATAGCCATTGCAATTAGGGCCTTGTCATACTCTCTCAAATCCTTATGCTTGCCTAATTTTCCTGCTTCAAACACATCAACATTGGGGAAACATTTTTAGTTGCTGGTATATCCCACCCACTAACAGGTGTCATAATGAAGAGATAATCAATAGCCCTTTTCACAGAGAGACGCCACATTATCGCAGCAGTGGTGGTTTGCCAAGTCTCCGTTGTTGCTTGTTCACACAGAACCAAGCAGCAATGGCGTAAAGACAATCCAGGGTGTAATTTGCTGTTTTTTGGGCAGAAATGTGACGAAGAGTCGGTAGGAGAGGTGGGAGAACAGACACTTCTCCACGTATAACTACTGTATTTTTTTTCTCATGTAAGTTGCCAAAGACAGTTACAGATACTGCGTTACTTTAATTTGGTCATGTAACATTGCTTTGTGGGACATTTCTCTTTAATTTGTTGAGTGAAGGACCCGTGTAGTTTAATAAAAGAATCTGCGGAGGCAAGGCTGGGTGGAATGATAGAGCAATCTTTATTGAAACAGATCTCAAGCCTGCGTCTTGGTGTTCTGCCCAATACTTTGCTCCCTCTGCTCTACCAAAAACCCTTTCGAGCCTTCGATCTCAGGAAAGCTACAAATAACCACCCCATTTTCTCTGCTTGTGCTGGCCTTTTTAGAATCCCTTTGACCGCACCTAACTGCTTCTTCTAATTGGTCACTTTGGTGGAGTGAGGGTCTATCTATCCAGTAAGTGAAAGAGGAGTTGATCTGTCTCCACTCCATCCACCTGCATCTTCTGTAAATCACCTAACTCTGCTGGTGTCCCTCCTTACCACCTAAAGTTGACCGGATTGTCTCTCTGGGAAATGGCTGAACATCTCCCACCATCTGGCATGAGGGCCAAACTCAGTTAACCTTTTATGCAAACACAGAGCTGATTAATGGCTCCTGGGGCCCCTGGACATGTAAACCCCACACCGGCCACATTTCTTAATTCACCATAAGGAAAAACAACTTGTACCTGATAAATCATAGCTCAGAATGTGTACGGCCCAGATATCTCACTTTTTCACAGTGTATTGAATTGAGTCAATGTTAATTAAGTGACCTAAAGCCAGTTTCTTTTTTTTCTTTTTTTCTCTCTCCTCCACCTCGTTCCCTACAGGGCTACCTGCCCTTGTGTGCTCTTCTGCTGGATTCTTCTGGAACCAATAGCTGCTGAAAGCTGCCAGTCATATCTCCAGCAGGCCCAAGGAACTTCTCCTCACATCAGGGATGCAAGGTCCTGTTAGTATTCCAGCTCAGTTAGCACCAGCAGCTGCAAAGCTAAACCTACCAGCTGACTCCACAATCCAAGGAACACAAAGCAAGTTAGCATCAAGCTGCTTTGCATGGCTGATGTAAGTTGAATTATGCTTAACACAGTCTCAGGGTCGGTGCATACAACTAACCGTCTTCTCTCACGTGGCATCACGTCACACACACATTCCTTTAGCCTGGAGCATATCACACCCACATTGGATATCAGAGAGCACATAGTATGAGCACCATCATTCCTCGTTCTCTTCTATTAAACAAGTGGGGAGTCGCTAGTGAGCAGTGCATGGAGCAGTGCCTCCAGATGCTCCTCTGTGCTGGTCTTTTTTAATATCTTTATAGTCTCACATTACATTTCACCCGCCTCAGGAACTTCAGGAGTCTGACTTAAAGAACTGAGCCCGTATTCACAAAGACTTTTATCTTAATGTCAGGAGTACTCCTAAATCAGTCTAAAAGTTTTTATGTAGGAGTCATTTCTTAAAAGTAATTCACAAAGCCTTTGAGACCTACTGTTAGTTATGAAAACATTGAGCTCCTAAACTAGAAGTAACTCTCTGTTGCTATGGATGACGTCATTTTATAAGGATGCACTTGACGCGGTGACAGCGGTGATTGGTTGTTGAGTGACAGGGCAGCCCAATGAACAGTCATTTAGGCTGCAAAATGCATGAAGTGAAAATGAGGAAGTTGCCTACAAGCCCATGACAACAAGATACTGGATGAAGAAATGTATTTATGAGGAGAACTAAGTGCCCCCCCAAACAAAAACGCTTCAGACAAAAATGACAAATTAGACGACTGCAATGAAAAATGTGCCAATAAAAGTGGCATTTGCTCGAAAAGCTGCGTCAAACCACTCTCCATTAAAATTTGGGAATTGCGTGTTGATCCGGGCCATTTCGCAACAATGTCCAGTATATTGTAACATGCGTCAAAGACAATATGTGTATTGATGGAATGCATCTTTTTCTGATTGATGTTTCTGAGTGTTCAGATAGGGGGGTTATCATATCTGAACATGACTCTTCGCAGTTAAGAGCATTTAAATGGTCTGTATTAGACTTTATTTACTTCAGCAGCAACAGAGTTGAGCTGGCTTTTTGCAGCTTTTTTTCAGCTTGCTACTTTTTGTTAGGGTGTGTTTAGCGGTCCCGGGCTTAGAGGGATACCCATGCCTTGTTTGGGGAGGCACTTTGTGGGCGGGTAGGAGACATGTTCAGGGGGTTGTTTAAGTGTGTTGGTACACACCATAGTGTATGGTGTTTTTGTGTTTTTTACGGTCTTTAATGTTTTTTTGGATGCAAGCTAGATCGTCTCCATTTCGGGGATAATGTACATACTGCACATAGCAGCATCGATAGCAACTTAGTTTAGGCTCATGGAATGTGAGGGGTCTTGGTCATGTAATTAAAAGGGGTCGTATCTTCTCACATCTTAAATCATTGAAGCCAGACATCATTTTTCTTTAGGAAATGCACATTGGTGCAAATGAACAGCGCAGACTGAGAGCAAATTGGATTTACCAGGCTATTCACGCGCCTTTTACTTGTTAGGCCAGAGCTGTTGCTATACTCCTCTGTAAAAACATGCATTTCTCCTTTACTCAATGACAGCAGACCCTTATGGCAGATACTTAATGATTTCATGTCACATAAATCCCTTTCCAATAACAATGCTTAATCTATTTATGCCCCGAACACTGACAATCCTGATTTTTTTCTTAAACCTTCTGATATAATACCACCCTCTAGCCCAAATGACATTATTGGAGGTGATTTCAATTATTATTTAGATCCAATCCTGGACAGACTTTCAACAAAACTGGCCCCTACTATTACTTCAGTGCAAACTTTGAAGGATTTAATTAAGACCAGGAATATGGTTGATATTTGGCGGCTGCAGCATCGTACTGATGGAGATTATTCTTATTATGCTCATGTCCATATATCATACAGTAGGATTGACTACTTCCTGATTCCTTCGGAGTTATTATCTAAAATATAAATTCTATTCATCATAATATCTTGGTTTCTGATCATAGCCCAGTGTCACTTCATTTTAAAGGTATTCTGTCCAAAGAAAAATACAGCTGGCTCTTTAACCCTCTTTTTCTCAATGATCACTCTTTTACTAAACATATGGCTGCACTTACAGATGATCTTCTTATCACCAATGATGAAAGTGAGGTCTCTGATTCCAATCTGTGGGAGGCCTTTAAAGCTGTGATGGGAGGCCACATTATTTCATTTGAATCATCAAAAAAAGGGAACTTAATGGTCATCTTGTGGAGACTGATAAGATGCTTCCAGTACTTGAGGAAACGTATAGATCTTCCCTCTTACAATCTGACAACCAGTGACAGACTGGGAACAAAAAACGGCCCTGGCATTTCCACCCACCAGTGGCCCACGCATGTGCACACAAGTTTTGAGTGTTTGCTGTGTCGCTAACATTAATGCTAACAGTATTAGCGCTAGTGCCAGCTGAAGCTGCACTTAATTTTAAAAGGAATTCAGTCAGTTTGCAGCATTTTTCACTGTCAGCCAACAGTGCTCACTTAGATTTCTCTCTCTTTGTCTCCGCTCCCCTCTTGTGTCTCTTGATGCCTCAAATCCTCAATAATATCCTTAATAATTGTGTAAGCAGCCAACTAATAAAGCTCAAACAGAAACATTTTGAACTAGGTGATAAACCAGAGAAATTACTGGAAAGTAGAGGTGAGCAAGCTAATTGAGCCATTCATAGGATTGAATCTAAATGGGGGACAATGGTTACCAACCCAAAGCAGATAAATGCCTGCTTCACTGACTTCTATAAGTAACTTTATTCCAGCAAATTACAGTCCACTGAAACAGATTTCTATCATTTTTTCACTAACCTAAAAACTGGCATATCTAGAGATGACATTAACACTCCAAAAATAAAATTTTGCAAGCTATTCGAGCATTCCCCTCTGGAAAAGCAGCAGGTCCAGATGGCTTTGGTTGTGAATTTTCCAAGGTGTTTCATGAAAGAATAGTTCCTGTCATGTTAAGAATGGTCAATGATTCAGTGAAAGATAAGTGGCTCCCATGGTCACTCTATGAAGCTAATATTCAAGTTGAAAGTGTTGTAAATGTATATGCGGATGATTTACTAATCTGTATATCTGATCCAGTAGAGTCAGTTGAACTACACTGAGTCATTTAGCCAACTGTCAGGATACACAATAAACTGGGATAAGAGTGAATTCATGCCCCTGATGAACAACTTGACCTCTGCTTCCTTGAGATCCTTGCCATTTAAATTAGTTACCACTCACTTTACCTATCTTGGACTGAAGATCTCAAGAAACTCAAATTTTTATTCAAGTTGAATTTCCTGGACATGGTAGACAAATTAAAGGGTAACATCAGGAACTGGAAGTAGCTTCCTTTTTCCAAATCTTTCTGTCTATTTACCGCTGGCTTCTTTAAACACCTGGAGTTAAATCCAGGTTATTGTCAGACTCAGACTTCTGTACCAGTGTTTTCTGGTGCACAGATATCCTACAAATGAGTTGGTCATAACTTCATTCTCAGACACTCATTAAAGATTTTAAATCAAATAACAAAACTATTTGGACTGGTAAATGTCTCAGTACAGAGCCCTATAGCATACAATCACTCTTTTAAGCCAGCAATGATGATAGAGTGTTTGTGGACTGGAAGGGTAGGAGGCTGTGTTGTATTAGTGATCTTTACATAGATGATACATTTGCATAATTTCAACAGCTCCAAACCAAATACTGCCTTCCCCAACACTTAATCACTACCTTCAAGTCATTCTTTACCATTTACTTCTTTCTCAGCCTGACTCTAATCATTTAATCTCCCACTTTGTTGCTGCTTTTACAACACCAGTGGAGGCTGGTCATTGCATTAGCTTCTGAATTGTTTTGCAATTGTACATGGTGCAGTCGTGTACAATTGCAAAGACAAATGGCAACCCTCTGCACATGCTTAGACCCTGGCTGATTATTATTTTAGTATTGAAGTAATGCATTATTAAAAGAACTGTTCAAGTCATTTTTTCCCCTTTTTTTGTTGTAGTAAATATTGCATTGTTGTCACATCCCTTGGAAAAAAGGTTAAAATTAAACTACAGCAGCTCTAAATAACCAGATCAATCTTGAGGAATATACATATTCAGTGACATCATATCTCAGCAAATGTTTTAATACTGTGATGCTCACAAGAAAAAAAAAGAAATTCATTTCTAAACCAAAAAGCCTGGGTGATTAGTGAGGTAAGGACTCTACCCAGAAACCCCCCCAAAAACATTTTGGTTGGGAGACAAAAAAAAGCATACAGCGACTCTGAGACTGAAAGCTGGTATCAGTGAGACAAAGAGGAGACATCAGTAGAGACATCAGTGGAGAAACCTCACCACAAACAGCAGTAAGAATAATATGTGGCAGGCGATCCAGAACATCACAGGCTACAAAAGCAGAAGCTTTTGTTCACATGGGTTCAGATGAGCGCAATACATTTCAAGCTCGCTTTGATCTCCTCAATCAAAGCTGTATGGTCATGAAAAAATCCTGTTGACCGTGATTATAAATAAAGTTTGTGATATACCTGGACTTGCACTTGCATGGCTAAGCAATAACATGTGCAATCAGCTAGTTGAATTTATCACTGATATTTTTACACATCCCTGTCACAGAGAGTTCCCATGACGGAATCATTTTTTGTGAGTAATTATTTTTTCATCAATTTACATATTTAGTTTTTTGTTTTGTGGGGAGCATAAAGGGACTATAGCTTGCATTGTCTTGTACTAACCCTGTGCTGTAGAAAGGTATCAAAATTAATCTTGCAATTTGTAAAGTAATCATGTATTTTGTTGTTTATATAGCTGTGCTGATAGTGTGCAGTGTTAAAAGGCTTTATTTTACTGTATGCCAGTGTTAAAATATTTCATGTATATACAAGATGATATTACATCAGTGTTACCAGTGGTTCAAGTAACTTGTTACATTCACTCAACTATTGTAGGCATACTTATGTGCAGTGTTTACATTCTATGCTTGTAAAAATATCAAGCAAATATTTTGCTTTTTACTTTTAAATACATATTTTCAGTCTCAAGTGATGTTGCAGGTTAAGATTAAAAGAACTAAAATTATCGCTTTGAATATGAAGCATCATTTAATCATTTGTAATTTACCTAAGTTACTAGTATATAATGTAAAATCTTTAAAAAGTTTTACTCAGAATCTGGTTCATTTGTTCCGATGAACTGGCTTTGGTCTGAGTTTGTGAACTAAAGACTAAAAGTGGTCATGACATCAACTGGTAAATGGTGAAGGTTAAATTCAGGAGTCAGTAGAAAGATCAAGGAGGAATCATTCCAGACACAATGTTTGAATAAAAACAGATGCTTCCATCTCCCTCATATGAATATGGCCAGCTCATGTTCATACTAACATTATTTCACTACAACTAAGCAAACTCTGCTGGTAAGAGTTGTTGATATACAGTCAGAAGTCCCAGTAAAAGCTAAGACGTTTAAGTAATTCTATTGTTTTCCAGCTAGCTGCATTCAAAATATTGTAACATTGTGCCTGCATGGTTTCAGTCATATGGCTCTGCACACATACTTGTTTGTCAATGGGAAATCCATCTATTTCCACTCATCTATTCTATTCAACAGAAGTCGCACCTCAGAGGTTAATTGTTAGGGTTACTTTAGTCAGACAGATGAGAATTTGCAGAGGAGCACACTTGCATACTTACTCACTTATATTGTTTTCTTTGGTTTGGTAACACAGTTATTCTTATATAAATGAATAAAGCATTTCTTCATGAATGTAAATCTATTCAGTCTATGTATGCATCAAAATCCTGCTACTGAGGTGAATCTGGTTCACTCATCAAGTTGCATTGTTCTCAGTATAAAGTTCATTCTTCAGTATTATTCAGTGTACAGCAATGGCTTTCTCTTGTCCATTGTGTCTGGTTCTGCAACTCTGTCTTTCCCGACTCTGATGATTGTCAAAAACTGTAAGCTTCATCACTGGATAGACAAGATTTTCATTTTGTACCTCTGTACCCTACAAAGATAGAGACCTGCTTTCAGTCAATATGTCGTATTTGAAGAATTGGGAATGAGACTCCATCAACTGTCATACATATTGGACCACTACAAGTAAATGTATGTAATGTATCAATGGAAAAAAATGGGTTTCCTCTGCTATGGAAAGGGAAAGATTATATTGTCAGCAGCAAAACTCTTACCCCTTGGGAGCTTGTGGCGGTTCTCCATCAGCCATATGAACAGTTTGGCAAAGTGACAGTTGCAGAACCATGGGTTCCCCTCCAAACGCAGCATTCGCAGAGAAGGCAGGGATTCCAGGATGTTGACATCCAGTTCTGTGAGACCATTTCTCTCCAGCTCCAGCTCTCTCAAAGAAGTCAACCCTGTGAAAGCATCTCTACCTACCATGTTGAGGTAGGGGTTGTTCCCCAGTCGCAGTTTGATCAAACTCCTGGATTCCCCAAATGTCCCAGAGGGGATTTCTGTCAGGTTGTTGCTCCCCAGGTCCAAGAAGACTAATCTAGAGGAGGTGGTCAGGGTTCCTGGGTCCAGCTGATAGAGAGAGTTATTCCTCAGGTCTAGGTAGACCAGGTCACTGTAGAGGACCAGGAAGTCAGCAGGAATCCAGGGAATCCAGTTGTTGGAGAGCAGAAGACGACGAACATCCAGAGGGATGGAGTCTGGGACTCTGGTTAGACCTTGACCAGTGCAATCCACAGTGTGATGGTCTGGACACAAACAGCTGGATGGACAGTTGTGGCCTCGCGTAAGCAAGGTGGAGGAGATCAAGGCAAGGAGAGGCTGCAGCCAGTTAATGCATGGTAACATTGTCGAGGGGGCGGCAGCATTAATCAGGATACAGGGGGTTGAGGGGGTCTTGACAGTGGGTGAAAGGGGAGTTCAGGGATGTATAAAAATGTTACGATCACAGCAAGGGAAAGGGAAGGAAAGGTCAGACGTCGAGGTTCAGTATGGCACTTGCATCCTTTTGTGCTCCCTGCCCAGCAAAGCAAGATCAACCCAAAAAGCCATCAAGTAGCGAGCGTTGTATTCCCAGCGATCATGTAACAAGCAGCCTGGATCAAATAGCAGCCGGCTGGCTTTGAGGGGAGAGAGGAAAGGAGCAAAAGAGAGAGCGTGCGAGAGAGATGAGGGTGTGGGAGGGGGGATGTGAAAGAGGAGAGGATTAACACAGAGGTAAATAGAGGCTAACAAACCAGAGAGGAGGGGGTGGGGTTGTGTGGTAAGCCATGAGACATGTGTGCGTATCTCTGTGGAATAGCAGAGACAGTCGTCCCTGCCTCATTAGAATCCTCACTGACTGAAATCCTGTCCATGTAGTAGTCTGTCTTGACACAGAGAGACCTGAAGCGAAGATGACGATGCCATCACCATCTCTGACTCATACTGACACATGCATTTCACATGTGATGCTGTGAAATACATACAGCCAACAGCAACAGTCTCCCACGTGGTCTTTTGGAACCACTGCTGCTTCCTCTCTTCCTGCCGACCTCCTCTTTCAGCCCCCCCAATTTTCTTTTTTGCACCTCTTCTTCCCTCACTTGATGGGGATGGAATAGCGCTAGTTTCTCTGCCTCTCACCATGACAACGGTGTGCACACATCTGTGGAGGTGTCACTAGCCCCTTTCACACAGAGAAACCACATTATCACCACAGCGGTGGTCCACCAATTCTCTGCTGTTGGTCATTCACACAGAGTTAGGCACCTCTGGCGTAAAGGTGAACTGCTGTGTAATTCACACCTAAAGCTGGCGCTGCAGCGACGCTACGCGTCATAATGATGTCTGTGTCTTTTCAAGGAGTTTTCCCTGGTGTCCCCCGTCAATCTAAACAGTTTATAATCATATGGATGCTGTTATAATGTGTAGTGACTGAGATCATGACCCACCAAACATCCTGAAAAGTGATGAAGTTACATTTTTTCGCTCTAAATTACATAATTAAATAATCAGTAAACTCTGTCACTTGCAGGGACGGAGGCTGTCTTCTGGGTGAGTTAAAGTTTTTTGCCGGTGACAGATGCTGTTTTTCGGGCAGAATTGTGACGAACAGATAGGAGGACAGACAGGAGGACAGACAGGAGGACAGACACTTAACTGCTATTTATTTCCCCCTCATAATTTCACAGGCAGTACGACTATTATCTTGGGTGTGCTTTTAATTTGTTTTTATATTTTATTGGGTTTTATATTGAATGTTTTACTTGTGTTTTAATTACTTATTGTAGTGCATGTGTTTGGATTTTATTTTTTGTACTACCTGTGAACGCACCATTTAATGATCAGCTGCACCTGGGAGGTTCCTTTTTTTGGCCTTTTTTTAACAGCCACCAACTGAGGCCCAACAGAGCAGAGACACAGAAAGAGAGAAACACAAGAGAGACACCAGAGAATGCAAGGGCGGCGCGAGGAGACCAGGCCTGCCAACTTGTTGGACTTTCCTATAGCTGGACTATTGTAACATGTAGAGCTTGTGCTTATCCATTCTCACTGGTTTGGTTCACCAGTACTGTGCCTCTGACAGCCTCCAGCTGTAGATCAGTGCCGGAATGAAATTTCAGCCCTCGCCACCTTGCTGAGACTTTCACACAGAGGAAGAGGCAGAGATTTTGAACAAAACAGACTTTTGAATGAACACTGGATTTTTGAGGCAGGTACAATATCCATGTTTGTGTATAAAATGTGAACAAGATATATAAATTGAATGAATAATATACACATTTTAACATAAACACATACAAGCCTATTATAATTTGGTCTCAATCATACTAAACCAGCTCCAAAATTATAATCATATAAGTCACATTTATGTAAGACACATACATCTTAGATGGAGGATGGGTCTCCCAGAATAGATCCCATAAACTGTTGGTGTGGATCTGGCTAAAGCAATGGATCCAGGATTTTCTTCTTACTTGAATATTGTGAGATCGTTTTTCAACATTTTCATTAATTTCTGTACACATCATGTCCTGTTCAGTTTCCTCATGTTCCCCTCTGTCCCATTTAACCCCCCGTGCTCACCCCCCAGCTCTTCATTGGATTGCATTTAACTTATTTTTATGTATTTTTCTTTTTTTGGGAGGTATTTTCCTTTGTCTGCCTTTTTGCTCCAAGCTTTTTGTCATTCGTTTTTGTTCACTGCATTTGGGATTACGGTTTGCGGACTATCACCTTGTTATTAGGGTCCTGTTTGTAAGAAAAAAAAGATTTTAAAGTCTCACTCAGAACTTCCCAATTCGTCACATAGGAATGCGCTGGGAACTGAAGGTAGAGTCAGCTGCCATCCCAAAGCGTCAGTTTGAATTGAGACTCAAAAATCAACTTTCTTACTAATAGGATTTTTTTTAAAGCTTACTTTTTGTTTCAACCATCCTGCCTTTTGTGTCTTGCCTTTTTGCCCCTTTTTTGTTTAAGTGTTACAGCTGTTTGTCACTGTTTTTGAGCCCTGTGGCAGGAGGACTTCTGGGTGCATGGATGTATATCTGCCAGTGGCGGCTCGTCAGTAAGGGGCTCTAGGGTCTGCCCCAGATGAGGTAGAATTATTTAGACCTTCATTGAATAAGACTTTATATTCTTAAATTAACAAACTAAATATTATATAGATAGTGTGGTGGAAATTTCTGTCAATAAAAGAGTAAAGTCAGATCTGTCTTTTCGGTAAGTTTAATCCAACCATCTGCAGATGGACTCACCACACAGTCAGATTCATGAGCTGAGTGAATGAGCCCCGAGTAAAGGAGTGTTCACAATTTATACACAGATATCAACAAGGTCAGGGGAAGAGACAAGCACTCTCGGTGCCAGCAGTGATTAAGCTACACACATACGTACATACGACTATCCCAATCAGACAGGCTTGTCATCGACACAAGACATAAAGTTAAAACTTCATGACGCATGACCTGGGACTCTGTGTGAAGCATAAAATTATCAGACATAAAACATGAGACAAGAAGGCGACTTTCTATCTGAGTTTTGGCTGGTTCGTGACTCTGTTACAATCATATAGGGCAGAGGTTAGGTGTTCATACATTTGCATAAGAAATCATATTCAACAAAATAGTTCAAAATTCATCAACCCATAATGAAAAGGAATTTTTCCATCACAATAGTGAGCAACATATATAATATGCATTAAAATTGTAGATTCAAAATGTTCTATGTTGGGTAAAGTTACTGAGAGGGGGTGTTTTTTCTGGCCACAGATGCAAAAACTTTGACCATCGCCAGTATTTCATTGTAATTAAAAGTAATAAAATAAAAACACCTGTGTGGGTGACAGGGGCTTAAAGGAGAACTTCGGTCGATTTCAACATGCAGCTTCATTGCTCAAGCTACCCTTGGCTTGTCAGTACCGAAGACGCGAACACATTTGGTCCAACCATTACAGGGCTCCGTGAACGGAGAGTTAGCATTGACAGCTAACAGCATAGGGTCAGAGCTTTACACTGTGTTTTAAGCTTCTTAACATGCTCCACATCTCACCCCTAAAGTTATGCAACATCAACAGACACCTTACAACACAGCACTGTAGCATGTATGACTCAAAATGAATAAAAAAGTAGTTAAAACAGTGCGTTTGTGCAAGAAGCTACATACCGGTTTGTTGACATCCGTGTCTTCTTCTTGTAGCTTGACCAAACTGGTCAATCCGTCGAGCGTGCGCTTACTCCCTCAGTGGTGGAGACGGAAACGTATTTCAGCATTTTCATTTTTCTGTTCATAATGTACATGTCCATGTTACAGCCTGTCATGAGCCATGAGCCTTACAATAGCCTGTTAAGCCTGTTGAGCACACGCTCGATGGATTGACTAGTTTGGTCAATCCCTGTAATGGTTGGACCAAATGTGTTTGTGTCTTCAGTACTGGGAAGTCAAGGGTAGCTTGATTAATGAAGCTGCATGTTTAAATCGACTGAAGTTCTCCTTTAAAATACCTTTGTAAAACGGCACTGTTTATTGTTCTCAGGCAGCTGTTCTATATTCAATTTGGGTGAATGTTTTACAGTAGCTGAATCAACCAAATGAGTGTTCTCAGTGCATTGTTTTTGTTTTTTTTTCCAATTCTAGTTTAAGTTGTTCTATGTATTATACACTCACAATAAACAAGTTATTTGTACTTTAACATCTCAAGTGTGCTTAATTTTTCTGAGCCAAGTTTGCATGCATTTTTCTTAAAGTAAATCAAATTTATTAGATTTTACAGAGTGGGGAATTTCTTCTTTTATTTTTTGAATCTTGAAAATAACAAGAAAAAAAATACAAATAAAAATACTAATAAGCTGTTTCCTACAGGCTGCAAAACATCTATATATGGACTTAAACCTTTAAAAATCATGTAAATGTTTCAATAAAGGCGTTTCATACAGTAATTCACAGTAAGTTGATTGAACATGTACATGAATGCCATCAGTGTAGAATCTACTAATCCCTTAATCTTTTCAGAAAATGAAACAGTACATAAATATCCCTAGACTTACAGGCCATAAGTCTCTGCTCTGAGAAAAAGATGACTTTTGATTTCTATCCTTGTAGAAGCAAGTAGATCACATCAAATGCACAGTGTGGTTGTGTTACATCATCTGATCTATACTGAAGTCAATCCAGTAACAATGACTGTCATTTATTACTTCAGCTCAAGTAAGCACTCAAGATCAGCGTGATTGTGATTTTTGTGTGGTGGCCACAGTCCGGACTGCAAGTCATATGGCTCCCACTGTTCATTAGAGAAATAACTGCTTTAAAATGGTTGTTACGCTTTTCAGATGTCTGTACAGATGCCCAGGCTCTATCTCTTTTTTCTCCTAGTTTAATTCTTGAAAATATTTCTTCAAACGTAATCAACATTTTAAAAGATTTAAAGTTTAATCTTTCTTTAAACCTTAGAATAGTTACTACTCTAAAACTAGATTGAAATGAATTTCTCTGCACCAGTTCCACAAACTCCAATTTAAACTGCGATCCAGTATTTCATTTACACTTACACAGGAGGTTTAACTGTTTAAATAGCTGCCTTTGTCAGATGAATTGAGCAAGACAGACTCAACTCAATTCCGTTTTATGATACTGTTTTCTACTGAGACACCAGTTCATCGAGGGAACTGTGACTGAGCAGAGCAGGAAGACTGGACCAACATGGCAGTGAAAGAAATGCAGCTGTACCACCAACACTTGGTGGCCCTGAGGGCAGCAATATGTTGGTGATGGTGGACGGAGACCTTTTTGCTGACAGTTTGGGCAGACAGTTGTGTAAGCCAGAGGGTCTAGCGCAGGGTCACTCAGATACAAATCTTGAAGGGCCACTAAGATATTTTTCAATGACTCAAAGGTCCATGTGTTGAGGTCAGTCAGGCCACATGCAATAATACTGTAATATTCAAAACAAAATGTCCTTTTTATTCAAAACAACAAGAAAAATACAAACTAAAATAAAATATCATCTCCATTTTAACATAAATTAAGATACATAGTTGAATATTTCCTCTTTTTTTTGCCTTCAAACATTGTGTCACTGCATCACTTCAGTCATGCGTTCTTTATTATTTCTGCATCTGAGAATGGCGGTGTGGTGAAGAGTGAGTCTAGCTGCTGCTTCATGCTGAGGTGCAGACGCACCTGACGCCGCTGCGTAGAGTTACTGTAACAAGTGTATGAGGAAAACAATGCAGGAGCACGGGGGGTCGGGCTGCATCGGGTCGGGTAGTAATTTCCAGGCCTGTTGAGAACTCGAATTTCTGTGCATTTATTTGTGCTGTTCTTACCTCTGAATTTTGGGGAAATGTCTCATCAAAATTCCTATGCTTCATCTCATAATGCCATTTCAAATTGGAAATCTTCATCACAGCTTCTCCTGGCATCTTGTAACGCCCCTTGTGGGCTGTGGTGCAATAACTCCTGGGTATTCTGTTGGTGTTGGTGTAATTATGGTTTGTGAATGTGTTTGTGAATGATATGTAAGATGGTTCTGGGTTAATTCACGTTGTTTATTCTGTGATTGAACGGTGCTGAGTTTTAACAAGGATGATAAAAATGTTGACACCATGAGTGAATGGGTGTTTGCTGGGAGACAATCCTGTCTGTTTAGCTAACTGTACCTGACAAAATGAATGATAGATCAGTGGCTAGAACTGGTAAAACAACATTTGGATAAGTCCTTATTACCACTACAGTGCTAGGTGCTTGGGTCTTTCCTTGGTTGGAGAGAGAATGAGTGGAAATTAGTGATGGGAACGGCAGTTCTTTTTACTGTACTGAATCTCTAGAATCCGTTCAGTAAAATGATTCGTTCAAAAGATTTGTTCACCGAATCGTTCAGTGCTCTCCAACTCCCTGAACTGATAAGCAGTCAAATGATCCGTCACTCAGTGAATAATTCAGCCCTGAGGTTCACATTCACTTACTGAGGCACGGTGCGTTCAGGGATTACAGTACACAATCATTGGCGGGAGACACAGTGCTGCTCTGAGTGGTATACATGCACTAGATTTATTACACGGTCAAAGTGTCCTCTGTGCACAGGATGGATGTTAGCAACACAGGGCTAATTTTAGCAGTACAGTTACTGAATGTGAATCATCTCTTCTGCCCTGGCTGAGTGAGAGACACAGCGCCATTTTCAGCACAGTATGTTAACGAGAATCACGTCCTGACAGTTCTCTGTGACCCAGTTCCACTCCGGGCCGGCATGATCGCGGCTGAGCTCAACTGAACTGAGAAAGGAACGAATCAGTCCATGAAGTGATCGTGTTCACTTCGTTCACTGAAAAGATTTGTTCGTTCCAACGACACGTTCGTGACCGACACAACACTAGTGGAAATTTTAAGTCTCTACTTAATTGGGCTGCCAATTTTCATTGTCCCCTTTTTTTTTAGCAGTGTACTTGGAACATGCTATTTCCAATCTCTTACAACTGGCAAAATATGAATACACGAACTACACCGAAAACAAAAGTGAAAATTGAAAATTGCCCTGGCAGCAGTGAGTGACCCAGCTGTCTGTGTATTGTTGGCATGGAGACAAGTCCCGGTGTACATGTGCTGACCCAACCACAACACATGGTGAAGGAATAACAGTTCGAGGGCCACAAACAGGAGGCCAGCAGACCAGATGCGGCCCGGGGGCCGCCTATTGAGGACCACTGGTAGGGCAATAGCACATCATACAGTTCAGGAGAAATAAGAGCTTTTCTGCTGCGCCAGTATAAGTAGGCTTGCAACTAACAAACAATAGAATGTTTTGTTGAGTAACCAGTCATTCTGATTTCTGTTTAAATCAATAAACATGGGTTTACCAAACAGTGTCTTTTTTTTCAATTGTGCATCAGTGCTCTGTTTAAATTTTAATCTGTATTTATTTTATGAAATAAATATTTATCATTTTAAACCTAGTTTTGCTAAATGGAATCATTGTTTGTGCAACTCCATTGCACTGTTTGTAAGTATAATTAAATACACTTATAATGAAGTGAAATTAAAGTAGAATTTAATCAAGCACACAGCTTAACAATAACAATGGGCTTGAAAATGAATTATACTTGTCAAAATTAATCTAACTTCCTACCAGTGTTGGGGAAGCTACTTTGGAAGCGTAGCTTGTAAAAGTACATGTAGTTCAGCCTGGCAGTAGTTTGAACAAACTACATTTCTACCTCTGGAAAAATGTAGTTTGTAAAACTACTGCTAAAAAAGTAGCTTTAGCAACTACCTATACTCATTATATTCATTTAATCCAGTGTTACATAAATAATAATAATAGCCTACAAAAAATCGCATGCCAGCAGAAATATTTCTCTCAACTCAAGTTTTATTTTTTAAAGAACAAAAACACTGAGGCACTAGAACTAGATGCCAGGGCAGGATCGCTTGTTGACACGACACATGAGCAGTCTCTCAAAGTTTTTATCAGACAGCCGGTTCCGTTTGGCACTAAAAACCAGTGCTGAACTTCACAAACACTTGGGTAGAAATCTGAAAGCATTTTCTGGAGACTCATCTGGTGATTTCTTTCAAGTTGAAATCTTCAGCAGGAGGGTTGTCCGTGACGTACTTGTGCCATATGAGCACTGCCTTCATGGCACAAAGACCCGCCTGCTCTGTGAAGCATCTGAGTGCTGCCAGGGCGAGCCAATCAGAGGCAGTGTTGGCTTAGCATGTCATGACATGTTACATGCCTTTTTTCAAAGAAAAATAGAGTAAAATGTATATTATATAGGTATTATTTATCTAAAAAATATATTTCATGTTATTAGCCAAAATTGTAGTTTGTAAATTGAGTAGTTAAACTACAAAAAATGACCCAAAAAATAGTTGAACTACTTGACACAGCACAAAATATGAATGTAGTTTAACTACCAGCAAGTTACAGCAAATAGTAGTTGAGCTGTGTAGTTCAACTACATGTAGTTTAAGTCTCCCCAACACTGCTTACTACTATATAAGTATTTGCAATTTATTATACTTTTTAGAAAATACACTAAAGCACAACATGAAAATGAATGAACATAAAAGTAGACTGTCTGTAAGAATGCTTACAGCATACTAACAGTTTAACAAAGGACAGGGAAATAAGAATACTTAATATAAGTATACACTAGTATTTGCAATCAGTATAATTTTAAGTCTCTAAAAGTTTCTGTATATTTTAGGACACTTTTGTACAACTTACAATACACTTACAACAAGTACACTATTTTGAAGTACCGTCATACAGTCATGCAGCAAAATAAGCTCTGTATATTTATTTGTAGGACACTGAAGTTGAACTAAATGAATCCTTTTTTTCTTTCAGATACACCTTTTGAAATTACATTTTTAATGTACTTTTGAATTAAGCACAAAGAGTTAAAGAATGTTTAAATAACGTTTGTATACTTAAATCTTTCATACCATAACGTATACTAGTTTTTATCTAGGCATAGACCACAGATATAGATGTCCTGGTTCTTAACACTAGAGTCCATATAGACTTCATAGACACCACAAACTAGGACAAACTTAACATATACTGTCATACAACGCGTAATATGTGAGAGAAATTCACTCCACAAAAGCCAAGGAATGATTATCAAAAGAACTGTCCTACTCAGTACTCAGTACCGTGACTGAGGAATGAAAAGTAAACACAAAATAGTACAAAATTTAGTTGGAAAAGCAACTGGCAGTTTGATATGACTGTTTCTATGTTTCAGTCCCTCCAGCTGTAGAGTTTCAGCTTAGGCAGATTCTCTACCTCCCTCTTGTGTCCAAAGCTAGCATCACAATGTGATAACAACAGTCAGAGTGAATACTTTTCGGTGGATTCATTGAAAATCAGTGACATTTTATCCACAGATGCTTTTAAATTGCAGTACCTTTGATACAATATTAATTGTAGAATAGAATATGTTCTCTGTGTTGTGGGGTTTTGAGGCAGGTATTGAAGAATGATCACTGATGGTACATCTCTGGGAGCTTTTGGGAGCAACTAATTGGATCTAGTCAAAAGTATATAAAAGTCATACTTAAAGAAAAATAAAGTAAATATACTATTTTGTAAGTGAAATTCACCCACACAAGAATATTATTTGACATAAAGTTTCTGATATTGAATGTACTTAAGTATCTAAAGCAATTTTCTTCCAATCAATGCACTTATGTATCTAGTATCTGATGTATATGTCAAAGTAAATCATACATGAATTTACACGTGTGTATGTACTATATACTGTGGGTTGGTCAATTATCTGAACTGATGTGTAGCATTTTTCTCTTTGTTTTTATATTGCTGACATAAACAAATGAAAAGAAAAACTTTGTTCCCTCACTCTTTGTTCCTCTGTTCAGTTCTCATCCTCACCTCACTCCTGTATTCATCTTGCCTTTGTCCTGTGTAAAAGTGTCTTTTTCCCGGTTCCCATGTGCTCCCTGTGTTCTGTTTGGATTTATGATTTCTGTATTATGGCTGTCTGGATTCTCTTTTGTTCCATGCTGTCTGCAGCAACAGGCAGGAGATGTGGTAAAATCCACTGTATCGTACAGTAACTTTTTGTTTATGTACTTGTCTAGGTGAGATGCAGCATGCAGTCTGTCTTGGAGTAAACATACAATATTTGCCCCGAAAATGTAGTGGAGTGGAAGTATGTAGTAGCAGAAAATGGAACTACTCCAGTAAAGTAAATCCCTGAAAATTGTATTTAAGTATCGTACTTGAGAACATTTACATTCCATTTACTAATGTAAAAGAATGAAACACTGCACATACGACATGTCACCATTGTTTTTCTTTTTTTTTTTTATTATTGAAGACAGTTGCTACAAAACTGAGTTATCATTTTTTTCTTTTCTTTCTTTATTTTTCATTTACTTGTTTTTTACAAAATAAACCAATACCAGTATTACAAATAATTCAAATTGATACATCATTCACAGGTATGCCATCAAATATACATTTATACAGAAAAAACATAAAATAGAAAAAACAAAAGTCCAAGTGAGATCACAGTGGTAAGGGCTGAGAAGAGAGGCTTGTGTGCTTGTGGGTGAACCATCTAGAATCTAACATTAACCCCTGTGTCCCATGTGCTTTGGACCAAAAAAAACAAAAAAAAAAAAAGGTTCCAGGAAAGGTCATTCAAACTCCTGGCTACACAGAGTAGAAATACTTGCAGGGTCACACCAGGTCAGGCAAAAAGGAAGATTGTGCATTAAAGGGAACACGTACTGCATAAAGCTGAAATACTTCATTCAGAGAAGTAATTTTCACTGATCTCTCCCATTACCAATACAGCAGGAGATACCATGACTTCCCGGTCAAAAAGACCCATTTTTGTTGCCACAAAACACATCGTTTCAAACTGCATTCACTGTCTCCACCTCTAGATATGAAATCCAGGTCATAGATGTGTAATGTGAATGTGACGTATCTATAATGTTTTATAGAAATGTCCATCTGGTGTGAACTTGCCAGTGGTTCAACAGAAACATTACCTGGCAACAATTTATCCTGGCTACTGGGCTGTTTTGAAGGCATTGTCATCGAACTATCCATTCACCTCTCTGCTGATACTCCTTTCCCACAGTCTTTTCTCTGTAATTACTAATGCAGTTAAACAACAGCATGTAAATAATGGAACTACATTTACATTTGTAATCTAGGTACCCAAACCCTATGTTTTCCTAAACCTAACTAAGTAGTTTCAGTGCTTAAACGTAATCAAGTAGTTTTAGTGGGATAGTTTCCCTGCCTAAGCCCATGTACACTAGAGTGGTCATGTTTATTTTGGGAGTGGTGATATATCTTTGTCATTTTGGGATGTGCAGGATAAATAGTGTATCAAGAAATTGTTTCAGCACCTTATGGCACTGACATACAACAGAACAATGCCAGCTCTGTTAATCTGCTGCTGATCATAATACTGACTGTGTTCTGACTCCAGCACTGTACAAAACATGCCAGTCTAAGAGTAAAAGCAAATAAGAACTTTAGAAATAAGGAAGTGGAAAACTACTGCCAGAATCAGGCACTTTTCAGCTCTATGCAAGGACTGAAAAGCAGCCACAGTGTAGTTCAGGCATGGGCCAGCACATGGACGACGACGGCGCAGGGACAATCAAACAGTTACACAAAAATGTAATGTTCTCTTTAAATTGTACATAAATAGGTCCTATTCAAGTGAGATCATTTCTGTGTTTGTGAATGAACCCACATACAAAGACAAAATCTGTATTTTGGCTCTAAATTCACAGCAGGATTTAATTATTAAAAAAGTAATAAAAATAGCATCAGGCGATAGGAATGTAACACTGCTATGAGTGAGTGTGTTGTGCAATATTTCCTTCAGTGCTACATAGTTAATGTCTTTTCAATTGCCAGAGTTGCTATACATAATATAATACAGTTGTTTGGTGTGGTAATTTGACACGTGAGATATCTTCTATGTAAAACAATCAAAAGAAAAAAAAATGTCCACTTTACTTTTAATGGTTGTTCATTTATACTGTAGTGTGCTCAAATTTGTAAGGTAGACTGGAGAATTCAGGTGTTTTTGAACCTGGGCCTTTTATTTCCACAATTTGATTTAAAGATTCATTCTTATCAAAAGCTATGCAGAAGGTCTATCAGACTGCCTCAGCTGGCAGCTGTGACAGTGCTGCGATGGCTGCAACATAATCCTTTGTGCCAACTCCAACTGCCAAAGCTGTGTCCACTAAAAGTTCTTGTATTTGCCACTGACAGGGGGCGGTTGTTAATTATGTTAAATGTCTGACAATATTACCGAAGCAATTTCTGTAGACCTTTTTCATTAAATAATACAATCCTTTCTGTAACCAGAAACACAAATCTCATTCAGCTGTTGCAGGAAGTTGACAGTGGAAATGTGAATCAGAGTGAGATAGAGAGACATAGATAACCTACAGGTACTGCCAGCAAGAACATATTTCCAAAGTCATGGCTGACTACTTAAGATATAACATGTAAAAATGCTGCATAACCATGTCTTAAAACAACTAGACAGCTGTTGTCTGTATTTAGTTATGTTGTGTACTTTCATTTTCTAAAAGTTCCCAAGTTTCAGTGTTAAAAAGAAAGAAATCCCCAGTAATCTCTGAGCTCTCCTCACATGGGTAAACGGGTCAGAGCAGATTTTGGTACCCCGTTGTTTATTCCTCCAGAGGCTGAGGGTCTGCACATGACTGTCAGTGACTATACCTCCACCAGGCCCCCCACACACAACTCTGCAAATGTCTTTTGTTTTGTTTTTATAGAGAGTCCCCGAGCTGCAGCAGTTACATTTTGTGCATTTTACTGATTTTGACAAAGTAGATGAGGCAAAAACTGTAACAACTCACCTCTTTAGATTTCAGAGTGGGACCTCTCCTTCAATGAGACTTGTGTTTTTGGTAACAAAACTGATCTTATTATTTAACAAAAAGGTCTACCTGCATAAGACTCATTTATGAAATTTTGTCAGACACTGAAAATAACATCTTCAACCTGTCAGTGGCAAAAACAAGCACTTTCAGTGGACTTAACATTTTTATTGATAGAAGCTGAAGACATGACAGGAAACAGGTTGAGAGAGAGGGAGTGACATGCAGCAAAGGGCCCCAGGCTGGGACTCGAACCCGGGACCACTGTGGCGAGGACAAAGCCTCTGTATATAGGACGCCCACTCTACCGAGTTAGCTAAACGGCGCCCCCAGCGGACGTAACTTTGACAGTTGGAGATTGCCCCAAAGTATTATGTTGCAGCCAGCTGAGGCAATCTATTGGGCCGATTCCAGAACAGTTGGTAAGAATTAATAATTTACACATCGAAACATGTAAAGAGACGAACATTAAAACAAACAAACAAAAAAAACTTTTAAAATACAAGAATTTGAACTATACAGATTTTTTCTCTGAAATGTAGTAATTTGGAGAGCTAGATTAACATTAACATTGTAAGTTTGAACAGTAACTGCTGTTACAGAGTCAATGTGCTGTATTGGCCCAGTGTGCTAAAACACTGAAATGTGCATCCCATCCATATGTACAGTACTGAAAAGTGTCATTTTTTTGTCTGTAACACATTTAAAAGCATTGTCACAATAATACCACACATAATGTAGTATGACAAAATAGTGCAGATTGGTATTGAAAAATCTGACTGAACAACATTTATTAAACATCAAAGGAAAATGGAGGATCTGAAAAAAAAAAAAACAGTTGAAAGCGCTTCAGAAAGAGAGATGTGGAAGCACCGTTTATAGACTGCAGTCATTAAAATGTAACAAATGGTGTGTGACTCCAGGAAGTCTGACACAGAGCACAGGGCACAGCCACAGTGTGCAGTATGTCTGAGATGAGCCAGCTTTGAACAGTCCACTTAACACACAGAAAAATATTCAAACATAAACATGCACCACTCAGTATTTTACAAGTAAAGCAGTTCAGTGCATTTCTTCAAACCTCATTGTGCACAAGTATGTAACAATCAGATGAGGGAGGTAAAAGTGCCATGTAGGATTAACCCACTGTGGCTATCTTGTTAAAGCCTGCACTGTATTTCAAGTGAGAGTTTTAGTTGCGGTAACTCAAAATGTTTCATTTAGTGAGCAGATCATAAGGAAGAACTGACACATAAAAAATGGAAAGGAGATGTATTCCCTCCAGAGATTAAACAATTTTGCAATTTCAACACAACTTTCACAACAGTCAGCCTGGAGGAAATGTTATGTATTGGGGGGTGCTATTGGGTGCTATCACAGTATCAGTTCCTCACACAAATTGAGGAACTTCTGACCATTTATAAACAAGGTAAAGACTCTTGTACCATACATCAACAGTAAGTGGGTAAAGCTGTGCTTTGTGTTAGTACAGTGTAAGGAAGATGCTAAACATGCCAAATGTCCTGATAACAAAAATGAATCACACAGATATCACATGTCCCAAGGTGAAAATTCACTTTTTTGTACTGTGAAGTATAAATTATTGTCATAACTGCTTAACAATTATAAAAAGCACACGTTTATCAAAATTCACATTTTTAAATACCCACAAAATAGAGTTCTGAGAGTGTACAGTTTCTGTGATGTCTAAAAATCATGTTCCCTTTACACCAATCGCTGGTACGATACTCAGCATCTCACCTCAGCTGGATCATTTGAAACCATAAAAGGATTACACAAATGGAGAGAAAATCCGAGCAGAGACGAAGGCCCCATAATCCATGGTGTCAGTCCTACAGAAAACCTGAGAGGATTAACGCTCATTTTGAAGGAAGTCATGACGCTTTCGTCCTCATGAAGAACGACGACAGAATCAGCTGTTTGTGATGGCAACGTGAATTATCATCCTTGTCATGACAAATGCAGAAGTAGCATAACACTGTTATGGTGCTGTAGACCCAAACCCTGACCAAAACCATACCACCATCTTTCCTTAACCCTGCCCAAACCTTGAGATAAATTCACACAAAAATGAAAGTTCAGTCATTTTTTCATATGCTGATGGAAAGTCAGGTGAAGTTTTGCAGCCTGCATAATATTTCTGGAGCTTCACAGCAAACAGCGTTGCAGCATTCCCCTTAACTTAAATAGATAGGGACTTTGTACAACAGAAATAAACTTAAAATGGCTCCATATGTTACGTGTTATTCAGTGTAATCCAAGACTTCAGAAGCCCAGAGATCTCAAATTGATTTGAAAAGACATTATTTACACCTTTGACAGCCAGTTAAGCTTGTGCAACATCTTCAGACACGGTGAGCGCCAGCACTTTTAGCTTAGTGGCTACAGTGACGATTCTGGCTTGAGAAAGGGTGTAAATAACATTTTTCAAATCAATTTGGGAACTAGTAACTTTGGATGGCCTGCATTACACAAGACGAGCTTTCTTGAGCCATAATATGTCTGTTATATTTCTTATCTAAGTTGCTTATTTTATGTTTTAAATCAACTCCCTGTGTATTTCAGTTGTTTAGGAAAATGCTGCAATGCTGTTTCACTGTAAACCTCCAGAAATGTTTTGTGAACTATGAAACTTCACCTGACTTGTAATGGGGATGAGTAGATAACGCCTGAAGTGCCATTTTGGTTGAACTTATTCTTTAAGTAACAGTTGACAGGCACATGATCCTTGGAATTGTGTAAAGGGTTTGGAAGCTACCGACAAACAATGAAGTCATGTCAGTCAGGTCGTCAGATTGTAAAACTCTCTCATGGGTTTAGCTTGATGTATGACTTATTACTGTTCTTGTGTCAACTGCAAAGTTAATATTAAGGCTGTTTCCTTGGATTCCATTAAGGAACTTTCATTCTGCAAAGTGAATTTGTGAAAGTGTGACAGCCTTGTTAAACTAAGATTATTCAATATGTTGGTGTGGTTCCTGGAACCTCATAATAAATGTTACTCCAGGACCATCATGGATACTGACAATCATGTTTTTGTAATGTCATAGCTTAGCTTAACACAGAGAAAAAGACTGGGAAAGTACACACATGGCAGAAGTTATCATTTCAAACACATTGGCCCTCATTTATAAATCTTGCGTGAAAACGGGTGCAGATCTGAGCGCAGAATTGTTCTTATGACAGGACACAAGTGTGATTTATGAAACATTCGTATCTGACCAATCCCAGCGTACGAATGACCGGGTCCTGATAAATGCAGCGGCTGAATTCGATCGTCATTAACATGTTACGCCTCTAAATATTCCTGGTTCGGAGGCCTCGCCCACTGAGGTCAAACATGGAGAGAAGAAACACTGGCAAGAAAATAAACTGTTCCGAGATGGAGATCTGCATCCCGGCAGCTCCGGCACATCACAGGCACTCTGTTCACTAATGCAGTGTTGTGCAAAACTGAACAGGCCAAAATAATATGGCACACTTTCTCTGGGGTATACAGCAGTGTTCCCCCTGCTGGTCCGAGACGGAGCCACCTGCCCTGCAGCAACCAGAAGCAGCTCCACTGTGACCCGTGTGTGTGTGTGTGTGTGTGTGTGTGTGTGTGAGTGTGTGTGTGTGTGTGTGTGTGTGTGTGTGTGTGCACTATTGAATCTGCGCTCCTGCTCTGTAGCAGAGCATGTGAGCGGAGCTGAGAGAATTTCTGCTCCCCACTTACGTGGGTGTTCGCTCCATCGCTCAAAGTTATACCAGACAGCTCCGCTCAAAGAGCGCTCTCCGCTCATTTAAAATTTCATTCAGCTCAGGTGAAATCACTCCACGTTCACTCAAATTTAAAAGAGGGAGCAATTCCTGACGTTGCACCTATATGACCTGTCTGCTCGCTTTTTGAAATATTTTACAAACTCCATCTCTGAACGAATGACCTCTGATGTAGGCTAACTCTTGAAGGCACACGTGAGTCTGAGTGGACTTGTGCATGACCTAGACTCATGGAGAGCGGTATCGGAACAGAACTGGAGCGAAACGGAACCATCGCTCTGGCCTTTAGATTAAAACCTGCTCCGCGCTCTGACCTGACCTCGCTCCGCTCACATGCCCTGCTCTGTAGCAGCTTTGCCAGCGTGGTTATTAGGTCTTACTTTAATTAGTTGTCATGTTAGGCTGTTTAGCCTATCATATTTTATTTTACAAAAACGTGGCATCAGTAAAAACGTGGGCTTTTTTATTATTGATAAAAAAAAACTTTATTCGTTTTAAAAATCCATTTTGATCTGTTCTAAATACGTGACTGCTGCACCGCAAATCCACAGACTCAGATTTGCGTACACGAGCTCAGACCTGACGTGAGATCTGATCGTAGCTTCTGCTCACGTCTAAATTGATAGATTCCGAAGCTTGCGTGGAAATGGTCGTACGCACGGTTTTCTGCCGTATGTTCGTTTGATACATGAGGGCCATTGTGTTTAACATTGTGAAAGGGTCGATTTTAACCCAAACCATGTTTTACTAAATCTAACCAAATATTTGAAGTCCCTTACTCTACCAAGTATTTTGGTTCCCTGAACCTAACCAAATAGCAACAGAAATCTGAAAAGAAAAGGAAAGTTAGTGAACTGAAAGAACTATATGACAGTATGTTCTAAATAGGATACAACAGCTGGTCTCCCGAGTGAGAGTCCTATACTCAACCCAACCATGATGGCTTGCTCTCAGATGTAGTTTTCAACACTGATTTTATAGGTTAAAATAATAGTCCTGAAGCAGCATTTCTGATAATGTCCCAGGAAAAACACGAGCTGCCAAACTTTGACATCAGAACAATGGGACTGCTTAATCTTAATGATGGACCAGGGACAACACCAATTATAATGTTCTTGGAACAAAAAGACACACTAGGTTGTCATTATATTATTTGACAACTCATCAGTCATATTGCATACAGGAAAAGGTATCCAGGACAGTCACACTGAGCACTGCCAAGGAAGATAGTCTGCCAATCCATGCACTTTTTGCAAGGAGCTGAAATATGGCAAATCATTTCTTCTCTTCTTCTCTGTCCTCCATATTTGTCGTTTTAGTATATGCTGATACTTAAACACATGGGATCAGACACATGAGGTGAGAAACAGGTCTTGTATTATGAGATATTTGATCTAAGGTGCTTCTGTACAAACTGTGTTAAGTTTGAGCTGGGACTGAACTTTGGAATTTGGGGCACAATTGGTTTTTTCTATAAATCAGGTAGAGTGTAAACTAATTAAGACATTGAATCACTCACACAGTGGAGACTAGACGGCATAAAACCCCATCCATCTTTTTGTTTCTGTGGGCCATAATAGGGCAGTGTAGTATATTGATATGTATAAAATGACAACTGTGTTGTCCCTGTAACACTGAATTTGCTTTGACAACTGAAAATAATCAGCCTGTAAAGACATGCAGCATATTGTTTTGCTCAATATTCATGTGCAGCATGAAAACGCTATGAAATGAATCATAATAACAAAATGGCTTTAAAAACATCAGTTCACACCATTTTATGGCATTTTTAGTTGACCAGCTAACACAGGATTCATTAAGGAGGACATGTTTAAAGTCAGTGGCCTGACATTAGCATCATGGTTGTTTTGTCTATTCACCAGTCCAAACAACTTCTGCAGCTTCTAACAGCACAGCCACTGAAATACTTCTCGTAGGGCTCAGACACACCAAACCGACATCAGAGAACTAGCGGCAACAAAGGCTTACTGTTATGTCACCTCACATTGACTTTGTATCAGCTAAAAAACTGCACTTGAACACACCATTAACGTCTGATGGCCAACTAGCTTGTGCACTTTTTGCCCGCATGAGAGGATATAAATCTCTATACCACTGGGCAGCGGTAGTCTGTATTCATCATTCAAAAAGGGAAGACTCCAGACTGCGAATATACAAACTGTTATCATGAGAAAGCAACATTTCTTGTTCCACTCTTACTAATATAGCAACTTCTAATGGACCTAAAATGGGTGAAATCATGGCTACTACAGCAACGGGCTTGAGGCGCTTTCCCTTTCTTCTCAGTTTCCCTTCCCTTAGCTGATTGTCCAATCACAGTGATTTCTCTCATTGATGGATTTCTCTGGCAATTCTACCCGCTCAGTCAGTCAGAAAGCTGGCAGCAAAGGCTGACTAGTGCCAACTGTGTGGTTCTATTGCAAATCATAAATGAATGAACAACTGGTAGCAGCTAACTCGTCTTCATTTGTTAACAGTGCAGCCAAAAAAACTGTACCAAAGAAGACTGGGATTTTTGTGAATCCCTTGTGCATAGACAGGCTAATTGAAGCCTTCATGGATTCCAGCAGTGACAATGAAGACTATTATATAGACAGGCAATTAATGAATGCAAATACATTTAATGTCCATTACTGTGAAACTGCTTGCCTTAAAAGTATGACATTGCGGTTTGATATTACGAAAAGGTTATGGAAAAACTTTAAATAGCCTAGTTTACTAAAGCATCCACCAGCATTGTTCCTCATTGACTACCAGTCAAAAGGCGCCCTACAACACGTGAGTCACAGCTAGCAGTAAGAATCTGCTGTCACGCAATTAAAAAGGTGGCAAATTCTCTGAAAACAGGTGCTATCAATTTAAAGTAATAAGGTTATCTGCATTTTGCAGTATCAAGTTGAATTCTGTTTTTCATTTTAATTCATTTTCAACATTGAGTCCTAAAATATGAAAAGAATATGTTGTTGAATGTATGAATGTGGTGATAGTGGGACTAAATGTGGTGTGTTATTCTAAGGGATAAATGAAACAAAGTGTCCTTTAAATAGACATAGACTGAGCAGTTTTAAGACGAGGTTGTGAATGTTACCTGGACATACAACAGCTACAAGAAAACTACCCAACATCTGTGCTGTGCTGCAGACTGATGGCGCCTTTTCCAGAGATTTGGAGGGATGGACGGAGGGTGCGATTAGATTGGAGTCACAGTCTGTGTGCGGGTCATCACCCCTCCTAGGTGGTTTCAAGAGAGTGCAAGGTTGTTGGCTGCTGAGTTTCTTACAGTTTACAGAGCCTGTTTGCTCCTGGTGTCACACCTCCACTGAGGTGATCTGGTTCATCTGGGCCCTCATGGACTGGATGCTGTTGAGGATCTTCTTCTGGTGGCCAGCCAACGTCACTCCCACTTTAAGGATGTCCCTGAGGAGAAATAATTTGTCAGTTCCACTTCAATATACCAACAAAGCTATCACTTTAATCCTTCAAATCCTACTGTTTTTCTGGATGCTAGCTGTTAGCTCCATAACAACAGTGGATAGATTGACATCTTTTTTGCCCTTAGTTTTATCACTTAGGTTGCTTACAGGTTGCCCTAACTATGTGACTGATGAAGGTTTTTGAGTCTGGAGGGAAAAAAGAAGCCTCTACTCAGGGCTGACAAAACTGTCAAAGGGCATCAGCATGTTATTGTGTGTGTTTGTTTTCTGTTCCCTCAAGCTGCAAGCTGTGTCGCCCTCATTGGCTCCGCCTCGTCCTCCTCCTCCCACCTCACATATTGATGGATCTGGATAGTCATATCCTGGGCTCTGCAGGATCATTGCTCTCCTCTGTTTTACAGCTCTGTATATCTGTACTTCTGTAAAATGTGTTGCCTCTTCATTCTGATGTTCTCTTTTCTGTTGCTAATTATCTTGTATGACCCACCCTCTTTGAGGTCACCGCGGTGGAGAGGAGGTCATTTGGCTCGGCACCGCTTGGCGATGCCTCAGCCTGCTCAGTCATTCCCCTGGATCCACACATTTTACATATAATACATAAATTGTATCTGATATTCTGTCAATGCAATTTGTAAATTGTGATTCTGTTGTTCTGCACATGTGACATCTATTGCATGAGCTATCCCGCCTCTGCAGCTCTTCCTGTGGTTTCCCTCATCTTTTTTTCCCCTTGTTAAAAGTTTTTTGTTTTTCCCCTCAATGACGTGTTTCTCCTCACTCGAGTCGAGGGTCTAAGCACAGAGTATGTTGTTCACTATACATATTGTAAAGCCCACTGAGGCAATGTGAATGTGGGCGATATAAATAACACTGATTTGATTTACATATTTTGAGGACAGATAGAATTTATGTTTTTATGGCAGCAAAAGCACCTCAGATATTGACATTTCAATGCCTTTGAATTTCTAGCACTGATTTTTTCTTTTTTTTAGCACTGAAATAATATGTCTTTGTTTTATAAGATTGTAAGCTTTTGGCTTTAAGCCTTTAATTAAAGTAGAACATCTTTGACTTGAACGGGAGGAGACAGGGGATGACAAGCAGCCTCTGTACATGGAGTGCTCGCTCTTCCATTTGAATTGTTTGCCTCTGAAGTCAATATCCCATCTTCCCTTTTATTTTTCAATGTTCACACAAAAAATCAAATAATATATACAATCAATGTTACTAGTATTGCTGAGGTCTCTTTGCTTCCCATGGATCGTGGTTGGCCCTGCAGCTTTGTTACTGCTTGAATCCTACTATCCTAACCATTCTTATGATTATGATTATAATCATACTTAATACTAAATACCCATATTTATATGCATTCAATTATTATAGTCGTTACTATTGTTGTGGCTTCTGTACGTCATCTCCAGAGCCTCATTTGAAAACAATTTACTAAGCTGGACTCTGTTTAGCTATAGGAGCAGTGGCATGCACAGACTTTTTGAAGGGCGAAAAGAACTGCATTTAGCACTTTGGCATGCTTTTTTGACTCCAAGAAGACACTTTAGTGTGCGTTTTGGCTCCCAGGAGTGCACTTTAGCATCACTGTATAGGAGGTTTAATGCTGGCAACTGTTTTTTTTCATGTAGCTTTTTGTGCTAGCTCAATTAGTGTTAGCATTGTTGTAATAGGAAGAGACTTCCCAAAAGCACAGTATATTGTCCTGATGGACTTGGTTTTTCAGGACATAGTTGTGCACGCTTCAGTTAGCTCCACCTCAGCCTGTGCTCTGGGTGCATATTGTTTTCCAGAAGTTTGTGTATTTAACCTCATCTATGTGCATTGAAAGGAGCTGTTTTCTGCAGGAATTTCTTTTTAGAAAAGGTGGGTCTTTATGTGATGTAGTATAAAATTACTCAATGAAACATCTGAAATGAGTGCTGGCCAAGTGGAGAAAGTTAATTACTTTTGTGTGGGTGATCACCGTTCATGTCCACTGTGGAGGTAGAGTTTTGTTTTATGGAGGAGTTGTAGGCATGGAAATGGGTCAAAATGGCGGCAAAAATGAACTTCCTGTTGGACTGAGGGTATGGACACACACATGCACGAATGTGACATTACTGAAGATAAATATTTCTTCAATGCTCTGCAATTTCTCTGGGACTTTTCTTTTAGGGAGATTTTTGTTAAAGGTCCTATTTGTTAGAAAAGTTAATTTTTGAGTCTCATCCCAGCTCATCAAATACTGACGCTTGGGATTGTAGGTCAGGTTTGGCTGCTGTCTCAATGTTTGCATTATTTGATGAGTTAGTAATGAGACTCAAAAATCTACTTTTCTTACATATAATAGTTTTAATGTCATTCTATGTAACTGTAAATATTTATTAGGTATTTGTTTTTTTGATTACACATCAGAAACCCTTGCTCCTGTCTTAGGGTTTAAACCACAATTAACCAGCAATGACAACCACGATGGCCAGAATCATCACCATAGCTCTCTTTGTATAATCTTTCTTCTTTAAAGTGTGGCTATATGAGAAGGATTTGACATACTCCATGGTCATTTGAGAAACCACATCAAAGCTGGTAAAGCCTTCGTTGGCAAAGTTTTCCTTGTACTGGCCCATCTTAATCGCATCCAGCCACTCATCCACTGTGCTGAAAGAGGAAAAGTCTGGAGCGCTGCGATCAAGCAGAGGTAAGTGAACACTGTGGGAAGGAAAGAAGACAAAAAGGAGAGCATAACAGCCTGTGAGAAAGTTCATTTGTGAGGGGTCTATGTCATTCATATTTTCATATTTTGAAGTGATGGAAGTCATTTCTGCCATACCTTGATGACAGTGGTGTTGTGGCCTTGAGACTGTTAGGGTTGCGGATCATCTTGTCCAGGGTGCTGACAATCTGGCTGAATTTGGGCCGGTTGTTGCGGTCTTTCTGCCAGCAGTCGAGCATCAGCTGATGCAGTGCACTAGGACAATCCATGGGGGGCGGCAGCCTGTAGTCCTGCTCTATGGCATTAATAACCTACAAGAATTGTCAAACTGGTTTTAGTCTGACCATAACTAGAACTGGATTCAGTACAGAACTGCACTAAACAGATAAGACAAGCAATAAAAAACACAGACTGAATGAAACCAATGCTTGATTGAGATAAATCACGTTTTAGCTTGCGCCTTACGGTGCCTTTGATATTTCCCAAAACTGATTTTCTCTTACATGTTGTATCTAGTTTGTCCCCAATGTATGTTCAACATATTCCTTTAGGGTTTACAACCATGGTATCCAAAATATTAAGGCAGGACCACCAACACATTTAAATCTTCACTTCTACACCTGATAATAATCAGATATTTGTAAAGACTACGAAATGATATAAAATAAGAATGAAAAAATACTTACCTTTAAAACATTAAGTAATTATTTCACTCTATTTAATTGTTGATCCATTTATATATTTTATAAATTAAAAAAGTCATGAAATTAAAATTGTGTAAATATAAATACATATAATATGCATATGCTTAAAAGCAAATTCTAAATTTGAATTTTGAGTCGGAACAAATGATTCAAACATGGGGTCATGATCAGCTCTATGATATATAAGATATATACAAATCAATTCCAGCTTGTCCACATGGCTCTACGTACATCCTGATTGCTCATGTCCCAGTAGGGCCTCTCTCCATACGACATCACCTCCCACATGACTATGCCATAGCTCCAGCAATCACTGGAGGAGGTGAACTTCCTGTACTGAATGGCCTCGGGAGCCGTCCACCGGATGGGAATCTTCCCTCCCTGGAAAGACAACTGTGGAAATCAGTGGACAGGAAGATGATGCTTTTTGAAAATGTATTAACCTGTTGGCCAGCCATTTTTTCCCTTTTCCTTTGTTCCATTTCCTGTTTTGCCTCTTAGCATCTAGTAATTCAATTATTTTTTAAAAATGTGTTGATCCATTACAAACCAATACAATCAAATTCCTTGCCATGCTCCTATTTTTGAATTAAATATAATAGTTTATTCACTGACACATCAAATTAATTCATAGACAGGATCTCACTCATAAAAAGGCCAATCCTTCCCCTTAGTCCCTTTGCTGAGCAGATCTCTCAGCAGTTATTAGACAGATGTGTCTGCACTTTTCTAGTGTTCTAGTGGTAACATAACACACTTTGACCCCTGTAGTCTCTGATGAAGACTCACCAGAGCGCTGGTGTAGGTGGGGTCTGAAGTATCATCCTCAAGGAAGCGTGACAAGCCAAAGTCTGACACTTTGCACACCAGGTTGCTATTGACCAGGATGTTCCTAGCTGCCAAGTCCCGATGGACATAGTTCATGTCACACAGATACTTCATTCCTGCTGCTATGCCTCGAAGCATTCCCACCAGCTGGATCACAGTGAACTGCCCATCATTTTGCTTCAAGAAAGAAATCCAGATAATTAATGTTTGTTTTTGCGATGAATGAATGAATGAACCTTGTTTGTGCTGTAATACAAGCATCGTACAGGAAACAAATTCCTAAGAAAGGCAATTTTGTCATTAATAAGTGTGTCTCCTTTACCCTGAGGAAGGAGTCCAGGGATCCGTTCTCCATGAATTCAGTGATGATCATCACAGGACTGCTTTTGGTCACAACCCCTTCCAGGTGGATGATGTTTGGATGGTCAAACTGGCCCATGATGGACGCCTCACTCAAGAAGTCCCGCCTTTGACGTTCAGTGTAGCCCACCTTCAGCGTCTTAATGGCTACCAGGATCTCTCTCTTCCCAGGCTGCCGGAGGTTTCCACTACACACCTCCCCAAATTCTCCTGTCAGTGTAAGGTCAGTGTTATTGTAAAAAAGTGAAGTTTATCACATGTTGCAATGTAAAGACTGTAGTCACTGCTTTTGTATTTAAGCCCTAATTAAAACCAAAGTAGACAGGTAGTAGCTCTATGAAAGTTCTTTGTCATGGCCTGAATAGAAATGATACATAAAGCTTTGATCTTGTTAGACAGTAATATGACATTTGCATGGATATTGCAAGGCATGGCCTGATGCAGTCAGTACTGAGTATCCTCAGAGGTCTAATAAAGAGTCCAAACAGTTCCAGGATCAACCCCCTGTTGTGAAATCCCAGCTTCTTTCTCTGATACCTGACATCATATCCTATGTCATGCACTGTTGTCTCTCACCTGCACCAATAACTTGTTCAATCTTGACAAAAGAAATGTCAATCTCCTTGGCAAACTCTCTGACTGCTTCATTTGGGTCTTCATATGTGAAGGGGTCGATGTAGATCTTCATTCCAGGTGACACTTCAACAAAGAGATGGAAGAGACAGCAACGGCTATACACACAAAAATGTCCTGCATTGTTTACACACTGTGCCAAACCAAACCAAGCCGGTCTGATGACATACTGAGAACTGTGCAGTACAGTGTTACTTACTGTGACCACTGGTATAATGTTGGAGTTTGTCTGTGTAATCTGATTCTGGTCTGTCTGAACTTCTCCTGCTGGGGACAAACACACAGAGGCTTACATGTCGACATATCCATCTCCATCAACTATGTCACGCTGTCCACCGATATGGATGACACTAAAAAAGCTAGTAAGTGGACCTTAAATGGGGACTGTTACGTGAAAATAGAGAGCTTTATTTTAGAACTTACTCTGTAAATTGAGGGTTTATTTCAACTAAACCAGGGGTGATGTGGAAAGACAAAGCCTGTGTTGATGGGTTTTATTTTGTTAAATGTCAACTCAAGAAAAGGGTCTGTGTTTTACAATGAGGTAATTAGGCTTGTCCTAACTAACGTTACGAGTCTTAACGTTAATTAAGTCTTTATTAATGTTTGGTTGTAATTCTGTAATATAAAATGTAGTATGGTAAGGAAAATACAAGACAATTTCCTCTCTGGACATTTTGTAATTTTTTTTAATTCATTCATTTCACTCAAGGCTAAGAAAATGTGAAATATAAATGACTACAATCTGAAAGTCTCCTCATTAGGTTCAAGAGTATGATTATAAAACAGGCTGAGGCAAGCAAATTAGCATGCTAACTTCAGTAGATATCTCTTACATAGTACATACCTTTGACATAAGGTCAACACTGTGGTTTCATCACATTCTGTTAATAATGTCAGTTCATTTTTTTGGTGCTTAAAACAAACTAAAAATCCAGCCATATCATACAAATTGCTCCCTCCAGCATTCTATATTCTATACCATTCAGGTTTTGTACTGTAAGAACCAGATCAATGGAAGCTAACTTTTAAGGTGTGGCTTTGATGCATCGTCTGTGTTTAGCTGGCATGATGAGGACCCACTGGAAACATTAGTGAAAGCAATTGGCACCTAAAGGCTACAGTGTTTGATAATGGATGTTCTGAAGTCCAAAGCTACACAAGATAAATGTTACCAGGTGTTTTGTCACCATGCAAGCGACAGTATTTCAGCATTACCTGCCCCTGGTGGCTCTTTCATCCCTCCACTCACCAGTAATTCAATTTTATCAGCAACTCATCGACAGGGGTTGTTTGCAGCAATGAACCAATTTTTTACCGTCTCCTTTGCTTTTTAGGTTCTTTGAGCTAAATGGTTTTTTTTTGGCACAGTCATTGTCATGATTCCAGTTTTTGTTGTTCTTGTTTCCTAATTTACCCTTGAAATTGTACCCTTGTGTGTCAGTTCCTCCCTCTCTGTGATTTTCCTTCCTTTCAGTGTTTTTCCATTCCTTACCTCACCTGTCCTTTTCCCACCTCACTCCACCTGTTCCTCATCCCCTCACAAGTGTGTGTGTGTGTGTGTGTGTGTGTGTGTGTGTGTGTGTGTGTGTGTTTATAGTGTTTGTTCTCCCTCATGTCGTTGGCAGTTTTTTACGTCTTCTGTCTTCCTCCGTGTTTAACGGTCGTTACTCAGTGTCCGTCTGTGGGCCCCTGTGTCGCTGCCCTGTCTTTCTCAACCATGTCTCCTCATGTCTCGCCCTGGTATGTTTCTGGTTTTTGTTCCTCTTGTTTCTCATTGATTTGATTGATTTGCCTTTGTTGCATTTTGTTTAAGCTGTTTGTTGCCACTTTCTCTTTTTTTCCTTTGTGACTCTTTTGGTTTTCCTTGGTCTCTTGGTTTTTGTGTTGCAGCTTTGTTTAACAAAGCTCACTTTTTGTTCCCCTATCCAACCTCCTGTGTGTTCTCTGCATTTGGGTCCTCAACAGTCATTTCTGTAAGTGGTTTAGTTTTCTGTAGATAAAATAGCTAGAAGAGGACATAAGCCATCATCAAGGGTTAACAGTACAAGGTGGTTTGATGCCTTGAGAGAAACAACATTCTAATTAAATCATTTCACAGCCTGTTACTGGCTCACCTGCGACAGACAGCTATGAAGACAGAGACGGCAATGATGAAGATTACTCCTGCAGCAGCTGAACCAATGATGAGGGGGAGTTTCTCCTCAATGCTGGAGTTATACTCCTCTACAAGTCAAGAGACAAACCAAGAGATGTTAGGAACTTTTTTAAACACTGACTTGATCCATGGCTGGATTTCCTTCTAGAAATTCCCACGGAAAACAAGTGAGCAAATTTTATTATCATGCCTACCTTCAGTCATGGTTTGGAAGTACATTTTGCCACTAAAGCGTCCAAATCCAGCCACAGTCCGAGCCCGAACTTGAAAGACGTATATAGTTCCAGGCTTCAAGCCACGTATGACTGCTGTGTTGGTCCTACTCCTTGTAAGAGAAGAGTTCCATTCTGCCTGGTTCTGCAACACATGCATGAGAAATCCCAATTAATAATCAAAACAATAATCATACAAATGCTGTCTGAGGTTATTCCTCAAACTACAAACAAGTCACTAGAGTAGTAGGATTGTCATGGTCAAATTAGGAAAGGTTGAGAAAGCCATTCTTTTTGATCACATCTCACTTCCACATGTTTTGTTGCTGTAATTACAGACATACTCCCTTGTGTTCATTGCAAGGAAATGTATCAGAAACACCACTGCACCTGTTTTTACTTCTGGTTTTACATGCACAGACCACTGAGACAATGATAAGACCAATAACACACACACGCACACACACACACACGCACACACACACACACACACACACACACACACACACACACACACACACACACACACACACACACACACACACACACACACACACACACACACACAGGAGGCAGGAAATGGGGGAATGAAAAGCAAGCTTTATTATACCAAAGCTGAATGAATACAAAAACCAAGGGATCCAGACACAGAAAGCTAGTCAAAAAGACGAAGTGCAAAGAAAAAGCAAAGTTCAAAGTTCAAAAGAGAAGCAAGAAGAAGATTGTTTCAAAATAAAACAGAAAACACACGAATAAGATAAGAGTGCATGGTCTTCCTGCCAGCTGTCTAATACTTAACTATAAAAGAAGAAATGTCTTTCTCTCTGTAAGTCTGGTGCATTCTTAAGAACAATTCATTTGATCTACTTCTCACTTGGTAGGTTTGTTGCTGAAGAACAGTGTCTTATTTGGTGCAATTTGGATAGACGACAATATCAATACTGTTCCAATAAATAAATATCGGAATATGCTGTGTGTAGCAGCTGTACAAGAGAGCTATGTGGAAGGGATTACCAACAGCACCGACGTACCTTCTCATAGTACTGCAGTTCATAGTCCAGGATAACTCCATTGGGCTGATCAGGCTGGGACCAGGACAGGGTGATGCTGCTGGGGGTTCTGCTGACCTGGTGGATGATGGACACTGCTGATGGTGCTGAGAACAAAAAAAAGACGAAGTGAAGTTCAAGGCTGTAGAAAACACTGACACTCTACTGAAATTACGACTGAAACTATGACCTACTAACTCAAACTAGTAGACCTCCCCCTGATCACTCAACAAATTACTTAGAACTATCAACATGAAGGTATGCCATGTAAAATATTGTGTTAGCCTCACCAGCCTGGTTGGTGGTGATGTTGACCGATGCATACTGTGGTGAATAAGGACTCTGGTCAGACACTCCGTTGACGGCTTGTATTTCAAATGTGTACTGCGTGTGAGCCAGGAGGTCGCTGATGTGGACGCTGGTGTCAGTCAGTCCCAGCTGACGTGGGACAAACTGCACGTTGTCTCCACAGCGGGTGCAGCCACCTCGCCCACTGCCACAGCTCTTACATATGATGTTGTAGACGACATCTTCCCGGCCGCCGCCTTCCTGTGGCGGGCTCCACTCCAGCCTAAGAGAAGTCTCATTCACTATGGAGATGACATTTTGTGGAGCTGATGGAACAGCTGGAGAGAACAAAATTGTATGAGTTGTGTACTTTAAAAAGTGCTTTTGTAAGTGTAGGGCAATTTGTGTTGTTTAACTAATCCCTTAACTATAGTGCAATACAGGCACAATGTCAGTTACGCTGCATTTCACTGCCATGATGCTTTGGAGCAAAGCTCGCATGCTGAACATTTGTGAAAACAATACTGTTTCCCCTTTTCAAGTTACTACAGATGGTGCTCTTTTATAATTTGTCAGATTAGTTCAGCAGACAAGACAGGATAACCATTTCAATATTTATCATGGTTTGTGCACTAGCCAAATCCAGATTGCAAAATAATTAGGGGGGGAAGATGTATTTTTGAAGGCTAACCTGGAAGGTAACATCCCCCTGGCCTCTGATTCCCCTGACAAAAAGCCTACAGGATTTTTATGCCAGAAAAGAAGCTCTAAGATTATAATACTTACTGTTTGTGCAGCAAGATAGGTTATGATTTTTGAGGATTTACAGGCAGATTGGTGCAACATCAGCATTACTGGCCTGCATCATAGTCAGATGAATGATATTTACTCGTGGCCTGTGTGTCCTTGATTTTTCTTGCTGTGCTGCTGAGTAAGCTACTGAAACTACATTGACATAAATGTAGACAGCTTCACGTTCACGTAACATTTGTGCACTTCACAGGTGAATAAGTGTTCAAATAAAATGATTTAAGTTGCCGTTTGCAGCAAGTACACTGAGATTTATCAATGTGTCGTCATGAAAAGCTGATGCACACATACTTGTACAGGGCATCTGTTGAGGGTCGGAGTCAGTGCGGTAGTAACCATTGCGACAGACACAGTTGGTTGCTCCCTCACTGGTGGTTCTGCTATTAATTGGGCACTGCAGACATTTATGGTCCCCCTGTGCAGCCTTGAAGTAGCCCGATACACAAGCTGTAAGGGAGATATATATAGATCGAAGAGATACAAACTGAATAAAATACATGGTATATTGTACAAGACAAAAGGGTCTTAACAGATAGACCGAATGAGTCAACTTGATATCATAGTGTCTGTTGTCTGCTTCTTTATCAGAACCATATTAGTATTAGTCAGATCCATCCAAGTTCTATGTCTCAACTCTGTCATCTCCTATTTTCCCAACCCAGGATGTCTGCATTTTATAAAGGTCAGCTCATTGAAGTGACGTGTACTTGGACTCCTTCAGAGGCTGTCAGTTCTGCAGTTCACAATGTTTTAAAACAGGTTAGAACATCTTTAGCAGAGGAGACTGTCTGGGATTGCACAAGGCAATAAAGAAAAATCAGTGTTAATGATATACATATATAGATATTTGTTTAAAAAAAAAATACTTTCAAGCTTATCACAGTTCAAGTGAAGGTGTGACACACTAACTTTCCATTCAGGAAACATTGTGTTTTTTTTAAATTAAATTCTTTTATTCATGCACTTCACTTCTCATACTTTTAATGTGTCAGCATCTTCCTAGGTAGCTGTGTCACACCTGACCAACTTCAAAACTGTCACTCCATTCTTAACAGTAGAGAAAAAACAACGATTAGATTAGATTAGATAGGAACAATGTATCTGGGTGTGTATATTCTATACATTTCCAGCTTCATATTTTTATTACTAGTCTCCACCAGATTCGATTTTCATGATTTAACTTCAATCATCCAATCCCCCAAACAAGAGTCAATAACAGAATAGCTGTTTGGCAGAGAAGATTTGTCAAATTTTTCATTTATGCAACCCACATACTCAGCTCTGCTGCTTATTCCACAAATGCATGTTCCTTACAAATGTGGTACTATTAAAAAGGGAAATAAACAGGCTTTACAGCGGTATAAGACTTATTGCCAAGAAGCATTGTTACCCCAAAGAAATACCAAACACACGTTCTTACTCTTTGTGCCATTATTCCACTTAAGAAATACTAGCATTCATTTAGATTTTCATGCAATTTGCAAACAAAGTCTAACTAGGTAAAGGTTTTGTCAGAAGTTATACTCAATTTCCCTGGTAACATTAATAATTTCTTGCTACTGCATCAGCGTCAAATTAAAACTCATAATCATTAATATATCATCATCAAGTCCTTGTGAATTTTCTGTTCAACTGCTAGTGCATAGAAGTAAAATAAAATGTTATTTCCAGGAAATATGGCATGTTCATGTATTCAGGCACAGTACAGAGCTGCTGGCTCAAATGTGAGTGCGCCCTGAAATCCAGGTTTCCGTAACCTGTTAAATCCAGGAGCTGGCCGTCTGGACCATGACGGTGTGGCCTTGACAGCTGCAGTGTCCCATGCTTATCTGTGGAACCCCTTTTGCTGTTAACACTTTACTCCATCAGTCACAAGAAACTCAACTAACTTACATCTTTCAAACAGGTATTATCTGTATTGGGTACAGCATTTAATTGTGTCTAATATATGTCTTTATCCAACATATCCTATGCAAATTTGTTATGTTTTCAGGCAGAATGCTTTCCATTGCCTCCTTTAAATGTTGACAAGAACGTTTGAAAGTTTCTAAAGTTTTCCAAAGGACAGTCTGAGCATCGTCTACAAGAGTGGAGAGCCATGTTCTCCGTTATGCTGAATCCCAGGAACCTTAAATTGTTCACTTAGTCCACCTCAGCTCTACCTTTGCCTCCTTTTTCTAAAATCAACAAACAGTTTCTTGTTTTTCTCTATGTTGAACAGTAGATTGTTTTCTGCGCATCACTTGGCAAGACTGCTGATTTGCTCCCGATATGAACTGTCATCATTGTTGGTTCAAACTTCACACTTCAGCAGAGTGTCATGGGTGTACAGCCTGAACGTAGAGGAGCTGTGACTGACAATTTGTTTTTGTCTAATATCGAGTTGCGGCCAGATGAGTTCTTGGGGAACGTGTCTAAAATGACACATGATGGCCATGATCCTGCATGCATTTGTGGTGCCGTGTCACATGAGCACTGACTATGTTGAGAGCGTTTGGGGGGGGGTACATCTGAGGTCAGAGGGAGAGAGTGTGGCAGGCTTGACTGACAGGTAGAGGCAGCTTATAGGTTTCTATTTTTACAGTTCAAGGTCCGATCCTTCAAGTGTACATTTCAGAAAATGGAGAAAAGAGGAGGAGGAAAAGAAATCCCACTATAAAAAGTATGTTGTCTTTTATAGCATTAAAACAATTCCGTGTTGTATAAATTTTACTAGCTATCTTAAATAAAATAGAGCAAAACTAGCTAATAATGCTAGAAAATGAAGCCATGTTAGCTGCTAAGGATGTTTATGAATCATCTGAATGTCAAGCATGTTAATTTAACGTTTTTCTGCTGGGCATGTGTAACTATTTAATTGTTGTGCAACATCTTTTATTTTACTCATGCATAATCACAAGTGGGTAATAATTTGTTATGTTGAACCACTGGTGCAAACCACAGTGTGTAGACTGCAGCAGCTGTTTGTCCTTCTCTGTCTGCTGCAGCTACATGTTTTTGCGTGTACAGTAATAATCCGGGCAATCTACTCTACCATTCTCCAGATGCACTCGGGACATTTTTGCAGAAGCCTCCAGCTGCTGTTGGAGAATGGCCTTCTAATTTGCCAACAACACTGCTCTCTGAAGCATCTAAGTTCAGAAAATGGTTTGTGGTCTCTGATACACTGCTGTGTTATTATTGCTTTTATTGTTGTTGTTATTTTTTATTATTACTGAATGTTACAGTAAAACCTTCTCCAAATTAAATGCAGAGATTAGTCAAATTAAATAAAGCGTATTTGTACAGGGCCTACTTTACCCAAAGTAGAATTACACAACTGACTTTATTTAGCGGTGTAAGAGAATGGATGCACTGTACGTCTGGATACAGCTGCAGGTCAGGCAACAAGGAGCAGCAGCACCACTTGCTTGAGGGGAAATGCAGCTATAAGCAGGTGACTTCTGTTAATTGTATGTCACTGTGGACATTGTCTATTGCCGTTTGATTCAATGTTTTTGTTTGAGAAGTTATTAAACTGTTGATGATGTTTCCGATGGCTGTTGTCCATATATTCTGGTGACGGACTTCAGGATGGGACTCCAAATCCTAATCTCACTTAGGGCACCAAAATGACTAGGTGCCTCTGTTGTTTAAGCATTTTTTAAAGCAAGAATATAAACATGCACTGTATGTTTCCTTACCAACATATTACTGAGGTGGGACTCTAAAGTCAGATATTAGGTCGCTAATCATTACTAAACAAAATTGTAGGTGTCTGAAGCAATTGAGTGATTGTCTTCATTTATGGAGGTAGAAAACCATGAGTTCCAGGGATAACATGTAAAAGTGAGAATACTTATTTCCAACATGGTCCCTGATGTCATAAGATCAGGATTAATGGTATGGCCTAGATACCAGGGAAAGTGTGCACAGCTGGCATGCACAGGATATGGTTTAGAAAGTATGCCCCAGAAAATGTCAAGTTATTTTGAATTGAAAGCAGCTAAATCCCTAACCCTAACCCTGCTCAAAGCTCACTCTGAAATGCTCTAATTTGCCTATTTGTGATGCAATAACATAACTACATAGACTACTCAACATTTTAAGTCAGTATAGACTTAAAGGTGCATTTGTAAGGAAAGTCGAGTTTTCACTGACTCGTCAAAAACTGATGCTTTGAGATTGTAGCATGGGTCTGCTTAAAAATAAATGTTTAAAGTATCCTTTAAAGAAGTATTTTACCACTAGAAAGATTCCCCCTAAGCCTGAGTCTATGGAGTAGAAAGACAAATATTTTTGAAATAGGTGTTGCATGCCCAGAGGAAATAAAGAAAAAGGGCGATGGTATTATTATGGTATAAGAATGTACTGTGCTGCACTGGACCAGTTGTCACTGGGTGACATTCTGCCAGTTGCTTGGTTTCTGTTCTGACTCCATTTTGAAACAGGAAATAGTAAAGCAGCCAGCTGGTAGCAAAAATATGTATTATGGCAGTAACTAAAATCTGTTTCTGAAAAGGTTTTAGAGGTGACGTAGATAATGAACAGTATTGTGATTCATATTTGATCAGCACTGCCTTGTTTTGCATATTAATGGAAGTTTGCTGAGACTGTCAAAAAGTAGGAGGCTCTAGGTGCAGACAAAATAGAGAGTTTAACATTTTAACATTGTTCATGTGCATATAAAACCAACACTGTAGTGATATAAAGCTGTTTGAAAGTTAGCAGAGTTCCCATTTAACTAACTCTACTTATGTAGCTTCATAATTTGTGATGTTTTTGAAGCTGGTACCATCTCATCATTAAGCTTCTAAATCTACCTATAATTTCAAAAACATTTATGTAAGCTGTTTGTACAGACTCTGGAACCGAAGTGTCATGAACAGAGATGAATCAGACACTGAGTAGACTCAGTCATGTACATTTTGGAGAATATTGCGATGGATAGTGATAGTGAACATCAAGACCTCTGTTTGAGCTCATCACCCCACCTACAGAGATTCTTTATAAACAAAGTTATTAAATCTAGCAAGAAAGTTTCAAAGTTAGCAACACTAAATACCTGCCCACTAACAACTACAAAACATGTTCCCAGCATAAAGCATCAATCTAAGACTACAATTTAATTCAGTTTACATGCCCACATTTGTTTTATTATTAACAAGCCTAACACTAACCCTTACTCTACTATATATTCAAATATCTAAACAGGCAGCTGTGGTGCAGTGGTGGAGCCAGTATCTTGTTATGGAGATGGAGAAAAATGTACCCTCTGAGGCGTTAAATTGGCAGACCAAAACAGACCCCCAATATACCGCCTGCTGTCTAAATCCGGACCTAGCTGCAAAAAGCACAGCCAAATTGCTGGCTTGCTGCCCAATATAAAAACTGCTATTATGTTTGTTTCTTGTCAAATCCACAGTCATTTGCACTATGGTGCATCCACAAAGACAAAAGTCTGTTATGTTTAACGTCATGTGGACAAAATGTAAAAAAATGAAATAAAATCCTGCCATCCAACAACTCAACAATCCACAGCTGTTGTAATAACATTCTGCATCTTGCTTCAAACTGTAACATTTAAGGCACTATTGGTACCCATGGCTGTGTACCTAGCGAATGCTTGGAAGAAGGGACAACAGCTGCCTGCAAAAGCCAGCCTTCAAATCCAGTCACAATCACATCTCCACAAGAAAACACAGTTGAAAGCATTATGTCAATTTAAACATCACCAGTTCCCTCATATATTGCCTCTAAATGGTTCTGAATTGCTTCTACCCAGCAGCGTGCTGTTTCAATTCATGCTGGAGGGAACCCTACTGTGGAAACTCCCTATGACCAGCTCATCAACATACCCCTTAGATCAGTGAGCTTATGATGGGGTATAGGCTCTGATATTCCTTCAACTTTCTTATTCTACACAATGTCAAATAAGTTAAGGCGGAAACTATCCAATTCCCAAAATTGAAAAACAAACACCTTCCCAAAACACGAATATCTGAATAGTCAAATGGTGTATTCTAGCCCTACCTGCTACTGTGACTAAAACTGCTCAGTGAGTATAAATACATTTTCAGCTGACTGAGTGACTGCCTCTGACACAAGAAGGTAATAAAGAAAAGTAAACAGACACAGATACAGTAGAGCAATAACTGTAGAGCAACACTGGCGGGCTACTTACCTCTGCAGACTGTACCATTCTCCAATGCCTCATACCCAGCTTTGCACATGCAGCGTCCAATGGGCACCATCCACTCCCCATCCCCGTTACAGTACAGCTTGATGGGTACATCCACCTCCTCCCCATTGGGTACACACACCCCTCTGGCAGCCACTAGAGAGGTACTCTCTGCTCCAGACAGAGTCTCAGGAAAGACAGCACCATTCTGAATCACACGGGGACATTTCCTGTAGTAGACTCGAACAGCAATGAGTGACATGCAGGCGCCATAATCCTGGAAAGCGAGGTAGAAGCCATTGCGTGAAACAGGTCCAAAACTCCGGACTTCACTGTTGATCTTCATGATACGTCCACCAAGATCAACCTGAGAGAAGCTCTCGTCAGCAGCTATAGTGTCCACTTTCACCCAGGGGTTTTCCATCCAGGGTGGGGACAGTTTAGTGGCTGTGTCTGAGTCAGACTCATAGTAGTACAGGTTGAAAGTTTCCTTGCAGGAGCCAGGAACATTGGGTATGGAACTGCAGTCACGTACTGAAAACTTCATCTGAACATGGATGCGCTGAGCTCCACGGCGACGGATGTAATTTGTGCGTACCCAGTTGTTCTGGCTGCTATCGAAGACATTGCACACCTGGTATGTTCGGATGGTGTTCATGTTTTCATCATAGCCACTAACTTCTTCCCACTAGAAGACAGACAACAAACAAAATGACTGAGGAAGTGACACACAACAAATGTACAAAAAACACAAATACTTTGTGCACACAGCAACAAACGGGTTAGTGTGCTCAACTCCCAACGATTAGAAGGAGGGCAGATTTGCTTGGATTTGTCACTTTTGTTTATTTTTGTGATGGCGTCAACGCAGAGTATTTTATTTTTTTTAAAAAAATCTATTGCAAGTTCAATTTTGTTTCAGTGTCTGAATTCCTGTCTGCTCTGTGATGAATTCACCGGAATTGATGTGCCATACTCCGGATTCAGGCAAAAATAAAGCCTTGCATATCTGTTACAGAAGGGTCTGGACTGCTGGAGCTGCAGCGGAGTAGATAAGCAATGCAGCAGAGCCAGTGGAAGTACACACATAGACTAGAGTGAAAGCTATCAGCTCCGCTGCCATGGCTGATCTGAGATGGACCGAACTTGGATCTGGTTGAATTTGGGGGGCTGTGTGTGGCTGCAGGTGTGCAAAAGCACACCTCTTAAATTGAAGCTTAATTGGCAAAGTTTCAGGAGCAGGACCACACCTCAACAGCGCCGACTTCCACATTTCTATAAATAACCACCTGACCCTCTCCTCTGCTTCGCTCTTGTATTCTGCCCCCCCCCCAATTTCTCTTTTCCTTTGTCACTAATAAATCCTTAAACGCATCTCGTTGACAGTCTGGTCCTTGCTAGTAAAAATCCTGAAGGTGCAACACCCTTGTAACTTGTAAGTCGGAGATGCCAGTGTAACATTACATTTCAATTGAAATTTTAAGTTTCCCTTTATGTCTTTACCCTTTGGAAAAGTTCAGGCATTGAAAGGGCCTGATTGGCAGTTGGATGTATGTTTGTATGCCCAACCACCAACCAATTTTATCTTCGCTCATAACAAATTTGGAACAGGGTATGACCGCATACAATGTGGATGGGAAGGCACAAGTGGGAGGATGCAAATTTGCTGATTTAAATTGAGGCAAAACACATTTCAATAAAGCATCCAAATGTAAAGATGATTTAGTGTTTACAATGAGTGTACTCTCCAAGTTACTGGAATGTAAGACTTCTACCTCAGCAGGAAGAAAGCTCCAAATGCTTCACTGAAATGAGTGTGGATGTGAAAACAACATAATTTAAAGGAAATGGTTAGTTTCCTGCATGTTTACTCCATCCATTTCCTGCAGGAGAGCTTGAGGACACAAACATTTTGTTTATGGGATTGCAGAGTAAGAAGAAAACTGTAGTAAATCTTAGAAAATTCAACAAATGTTCTTTAACAACCAGGGATTACATGATACCAAAGGGCAAAGCATCTATATAAATGACTTCCACACGGAGGAAAGATCTGTTGGACAAATTAAATGCTGCCTGAGAAACAGTTGATGGAGTCAGCCTGTAATATGATAAGCTAGTCATTATGCCCATGGCTGGACTTGAACACCCAATCTTAAAATGAATAACGGTTACGTTTTCACATTTTTCTCAGCTTTTTATGCATTTTTTAATTTCTTTACTGTGTCAAAAAACAAAAGTGTATCTGCCCATCAAGTGCTATAGCTTGACTGGGGATGTTGTGATGTAGCCAGGCATCTGTAAGGATGTAGACACACCTGTTTCTGATTTCATGTTTTTGAGTCTTTTCTTTATTCAATCAAACATACGATCATCAGCCATAATGAGGCTGGGTAGTGGGAAACCCTTAGGTCCAAGCTTGGTTGGTTTAGCCTTTAGCCTGGCTCTTCCCCCTACCTTCCCTACCTTAGCCCAGCTGACATGGCTGGGTTGGAAAATGATTTGAAGATACTGTGGGCAGTGATTGTCTCAAGGTCCGCTCGACTTAATCCAATCCCTGCACCTCAATGGTACACATGACAACTGTACAACCTGTGCAGCTGTTACATGTAAAATAGCTAGCTTACAGCTAACAGTTGGGAGGTCCAAACTGGCTGTTTAGAGTGAACAAACACGCATGAATGCATCAATAATGCAAGACTGAGTTTCCTTGGTAGTACAGCGTCACTTTAATTTAGAGGCCAGTGGGTGTTTGAGATGTTAAAAGTAAAGTTGCTTACATAGTTGTGTGGTTGGAGGGTTAGGGTTTGTAAAGGTATGCAGTTTTTTTTTTTTTACTACCCCATTAATCATCTCACAACAACAGATTCATCTATTCTTTAAAGGCATCCAGCCACATCTGTAAACAGACTTTACCTAAAGTGTCTGCTAAATGCCCTAAATGTCAATGTAAAACAATAATCAGAGCATCTGTACAAGTTGGTCTACTGAGATACTGATTGACTCTTTGTAGTTTGAGTTAAAGTACTATCAATCAAAGAGATGGATGTGTATTTTTTCAGATGTTATGATCCCAGTTCATGTTCTCTCCTTTCCTGTTTTGGAAAATATTGCCCTTTTGTGTTGTGTCTAGCTTTTCACTTCCTCTTTCTAGTGTTTTTCTGTTCATTTTATTCTTTGTATTCATTAAAGCTTGCTTTTGGTTCTCCCATGTGTGTCAGTTTGTGGGTCCTCATTTAGTTTTCTCCTTAAAGCATAACATCAGATTTCTTGGTAAATTCACCACTGCTGCTGCCACATTGTACCAGAACATTTGTACATGTATATTGGCTGTATGTTTCACAGTATTCTCTTCAGTGTCTTGGATTGTTCAACTCACCCCCTGGGATGGGTTGATGGTCCAGCCCAGTTCTGCTGTTGCTGTTGTTGAATCCATTAGCACTTCTGTGGAGGACAAGAAAGACAAGTTGTCTTATTACTGTGTGGTAATCTCTATGGGAAATTAACATGTACCCTAGTTGTTGTAAGCTTATAAATCCCGACCTGTATGATTGCTTTTAAATTGATGATAAAACTACATTTTGCATTTACTTACAAAGTAAGCATTTGTTTTTACCCTGTAAAACAGTATTCATCTGTTGTAACACAAGACAGCATTCCTCCCAAATCAGGTTTACTGACACAGTATTCAAACAGTCGATTCCAAACAATGGTATTTCTGTTCTAGTTCTTTTTTGAAAAATATATTTAAAGTTAGGGTTGTAAGATTGCAGAGACCGGAAACAAAAAGCTACATTTTGAAAATATCCCCACAAACAAGCCAGCCATCACCCTCCAGGCCTTCCACTGGAGCAACTCCTCCAAAAACACCTGAACATAACAGCCTCAACACTGAGTGGCCCTTAGCTCTGGTTGGCCAGGAGTAAGATGTATGTGAACAGCTAGTCCACTACGTTCAACAAGCTCTTTTTAGCTTTTTTAATATAATAAATACATAAATAAACTCTGTTAAATGCCACAATCATACAGACACAAACAAAATAGCCATCACAAACCTTCCTCAGTCTGAAGAGGCTACCTGGTCCGTCAGCTACTGCTCATGGCTGTAGGTATATGCTTTTGGCTGGATGAGTCTGTTACTACCGCAGCAGTCCTCCTGTTAGGCCTAAGGCCTTTTAGCTGCCAAACTACAGGCTCAGGGGCTGTGAACTGCAAGTGCAGCTGAACATTGTCATTGCTAACTGTACCCATCTAGTGTTACCTCATGTTTCATTTGTAAGACCAAACACCTAACATTATCACAATGAACGTAAACAGGCTGGGAAGTTTTATTGGGAAGTTTGTTTGCACTTTGCCATGTTTATGCTACTAGCTCCAGCAATACAACCTCCTTGAGTTGTGGTAGAGGCAGACTGTGTGTAGGCAGGCAGGTAGCCTGTCACTTGAGCCAAATTAAACTACTGGATGTGTTCATTAGAGGCCTGATAAGGCTACAGACTCCAGTGACTGGATGTTCTGTTGTTTGTCACTGGATATGATTTATTTTAAAGCTGTTGGGACGCTGATGAGGGTTTCTACAACTATTACAAACTTATCAACCCTAGCTCTAATACATTTATTATTGAGATCAATTTGAGGATGAAACATCAGTAAGAATTAATGGAGTCCCTGATAGCTGGTATAAAATATAATAACCCAGTATTCTGTTTTCAACATTGTGTATGTTCTGACTGGTATCAGTTTTCCAGTAGTAGTTCATCTCCACAATGGACAAACAGTACAACTGTACTGTCAGAGATTTTTAAATTCTCCTGGGTGTATTTGGATGTGTGTAAGCAAGAAGAGAAACAAATGCAGTAACAAACAGAAACATTTCATGTCATAGCAGACTTTTGCTGTAAATGGTGGAGCTAAAACAGTGATGTGGTCTGTTAATTGCAGTTAGGACCAGCACAAGCAATCTGTCTCGATAATAACAGGCTTACATAAGTTGTGAATAATAAGTAACATCTTTATAAAACACGTCCATGATTAGATTGTATTTGATTGAGGCAGTGTTCAAACTGACTGCAAAACTGTGTGTAAAAACACTGATTTCACCTCAGTGTTGCAACAATAAACATGAGGGCCCTAACAAAAGAAATTAATAAAACAATGAGAAACATCTAAAATTCTGTGTTGTTGGTGAACTTTCTCAACTTATGCAACTAATGCAATCAGTGCAGAACTAATCACAATGTTTGTTTTTTGTTAGTATATACATTTAATTGGTCCAAATTGCTTGTTAAATGTTTTCATTCTTCATTAGTAACACTTTTTCTAACGTTAGGTTGGAGACCTAATTCAACTGTTGGGCCATAGACTAAAGAGAATATCTGTCGGAGTTTACCCAAAACAAGTAGTTAGTCTGAGATGTCGCTGTTGGTTAGATATCAAAGACGCCAGCAAAGCAAAACAGTATATGAAATACACAGAGCGGACACATCACATATACTTGACTACTGTGTTCTACTCAAGATCTAAAAACATTAGAGTTGTGGAATACATTTGCTGATTTCATATTTCTTCACAATGCAAATTGTCATGCTAGTTGTCAGAGGTGACTTGAAGTGACTGTTGTTAGTGCAGCCTCACAGTGATTCAGGTTGTTTTGGGCAGCATTATGTGTAAGCATATGTTTCTGGTAGAACTACTGAAGCATGAACAGTGCACTTGTGAATCCTCACCAGTATCATAGGCCGCTGTACTATGCAGTGTTTTGTGGTCTGATAAGCCTTCAGACTGATGAATTAATTACTTTGACTGACTTTTTAAAAATCACATCCCCTTGCTTTCTTTAAAAGTGCATGTTTTATTCTGAAAGCCTGCTAAACACCACAACAATCTGACAGCACCTCTGCTTACCTGGAGACATCTGCTCTCACTGTCACTACACCTATTAGCCTCTGAGTGAGGTCCATAATCTCCATGCCATTTCCCCACTTTGGACAAGAATCTGTGTCAGGTAAGATCATGCTGCTAGGACTGTCTATCCAACACATGCTCAATTATTTACATTAGCCCGAGAGATTGCTGCTGAGTAAAGCTTGTTCCTTTGAAGATGAGGAAACAAAATATTATAGTGGCTACCAATCACAGCTCAGTGCTGCCTGCCTCCATGCTCCCAGCTCATTACATATGATAATAAGAATTTTAGGGGAGAATTGTGCCATTCTTGTGTTTTTATTTTTTGTATTTGCCCATGTGATTCATTCCAACTTTTACACACAATTCGCTCACTTCAGTGAGTGAATGCATAAAAATCACTAGTAGCCTACAAACAGAGCATAATTCATTGAATCATCATTGACATGTTGCTTTCAGTTTCACATTTCTTTAGCAAGCAAAGTACAAAAATCAGTATCAGCTTCACCATTCTGTGTATCACACAGTGGATTACAGGTGACATTGAGAATGTGACAATAGACGGGGCTAAAATAAATTAATACTTTACATTAGAAAAATCTTTTTTGGGGGGGCCCCACTTGCAAGCACACTTTGATATTTGATATCTAACAAATATGACTTAACTGCCGCATAATTTGAACTATGCTCAGTAAGTTAAGGTATATCTATGTGTGTATACGTTGCTCAGGCATAACATTATGACCACCTGCCTAATATTGTGTTGGTCCCACTTTTGCAGCCTAAAAAACCCTGACTCATTGAGGCATGGACTCCACTAGAGGGTGTGCTGTGATATCTGGCACCAAGATGTTAGCAGAAGATCCTTTAAGTCCTATAAGTTGTGAGATGGGGCCTCCAGCGATTGGACTTGTTTGTCAAGCACATCTCATAGACGCTCGAGTGGATTGAGATCAGGGGAATTTAGAGGTCAAGTCAACACCTAAAACTCATTGTTGTGCTCCTCAAACCATTCCTGATCCATTTTTGCTTTGAGGCAGGGTGCATTATCCTGCTGAAAGAGGCCACAGCCATCAGTGAATACCATTTCCATGAAAGGGTGTTCATGGTCTGCAACAATGCTTAGGTAGATGGTACATGTCAGAGTAACATCCACATTGATGACAGGACCCAAGGTTTCCCAGCAGAACACTGCCCAAAGCATCACACTGCCTCCACCAGCTTACCGTTTTCACAAAGTGAATCCTGGTGCCTTGTGTTCTTCAGGTAAGCGACGCACATGCTTACACAAGCTATCCATGTGATGTAAAAGTAAACGTGCTTCATCATACCAGGTCATGTTCTTCCATTGCTCCATGGTCCAGTTCTGATGCTCACGTGCCCATTGTTGGCGCTTTCGGCAGTGTACAGGGGTCAGCATGGGCACCCTGACTTGTCTGTGGCTATGCACTCCCATAAGCAACAAACTGCGATGCACTGTGTATTCTGACACCTTTCTATCAGAACCAGCATTAACTTCTTCAGCAATTTGCTCTTCTGTTGGATTGGACCAAACGGGCCAGCCTTCACTGTCCTCGTGCATCAGTGAGGCCAGCCACGATCCTGTTGTTGGTTCACCACTGTTCCTTCCTTGATAGATACTGATCACAGCAGACCGGGAACACCCCACAAGAGCTGCTGTTTTGGAGATGCTCTGAAGCAGTCTTCCCCTGTCAGTGGTCATGATGTAATGCCTGATTGGTGTATATATATACACCAGTCAAAAGTTTGGACACACCTTTTCATTCACTGTTTTTTCTTTCTTTGTAGATAAATATTGAAGACATCAAAACTATGAAGGAACACATATGAAATTATGTAGTAAACAAAAAAATGATGAACAAACCAGAATATGTCTTATGTTTTATATTCTTTAGAGTTGCCTTTGGCCTTGATGACAACTTTGCACACTCTGGCCCTCCTAACCAGTTTGTTTGGTCTCTTCCTGTCCCTGTCCATGCTGCTACCTCCCCAGCAAGCCACTGCATAAAAGAGTGCTGATGTAACCACAGTGTCATAAAATGCTCTAAGTAATGCCTTCTGCACCCCAAAGGACCTCAGTCTCCTCAGCAGAAAGAGGCGACTTTAACTCTTCTTGTACAGGTCATCTATGTTATTAGTCAAGTCCAGTTTGTTGCTAAGGTGACCACCTAGGTATTAGTATTTTGCCACCATCTCTATGACCCAACCCTGGATGTTCAATGGTATGATCGTGATGGCTTCATCTGGAAGCTGATCCCCTCCTCTCCTTTGTTTTAATGGTGTTTGTTAGCAGGTGGTTGCATTCATACTAGTGAACAAAGTTGTTGATGACCCTCCTACAACCCCCGGGTGCACAATATGAGAGCGAAGCGGAGGAAGTTGGCGCTGTTGAGGTGCGGTCCTACTCCTGAAAATTCGACAATTAAGCTTCAATTCAATAGCAAGGACCTCACCACCAAAATGATTTATTAATAACAAAATAGAAAACAAAACATCTTGGTTCTTTTGAGTTCGTCAAGTGCGTTGTGGAGATTCTTGTAGAGAATCTGCCACCGCACCCGTGTAGTGACGGACTCCCCAAAACCTCTAATCACTTGAGAGGAGATTGTGCGGATCTGAGATCTTTGAGATCTGAACGGATGTAGCAGTGGTACTTTTGGGAGGACCAGCGGCCCATGAGACGTATGAAGTGTTCTGGGATGCCATTATGGGAGGCTGAAGTCGCAGCTCCGATTCTGAAGGAGTGCCCGGAGTAGGGTAAAATATCAGACAATGACAGCACATGGTGAATGTGATGGTAGAACCAGAATCTAGTGGCCACTTGGCCTGTTCAGAGATGAAGAGAGGGTCCGTCATTGTTGTGCTCTGAGATTTGCGGAATTGCAAGAAGTTAGTGAGGGTTTTGAAAGGATTCAGTGGTGATTGGACCTTGAAGAAGAATACGGTTGTAGGCGGACCATATTGATTGGTTTAGGTTCACTTTAAGTGGAATACCATGGTGTCATCTGAAAAGCGAGACAAGTCTGAAATGCAAGCATGATGGCTTGAGTTGAAGGGAATGGTTGAGGGGGTGAATTTGGAGCATCTGAGGAAACCAAAAAAAGCAAGCAAGAACATGGCTTTCAGGGTTTGGGTGACTCGAGGAGTGCCGTATTCGGAACAGTGTCAGACTTGGACAGGAAAGAGGACTCAGATGCAGTATAGGCAGAAATAATGTCAAGTTTTATTGATCTGTTTTTGCATCTCTCCAGAATGAATGATAACAAAATGGCTATGAAAATCTGAGGGACAAACAAGACAAACAACATGAAACACAGAGTAACAAAAAAACGCTCCCGCATGAGGAAAACCTACACTATTCTAGGAATGAACTTAATTATCAAAATTACAAAATAAATCTCTCCGAAGAGGAAACGCAAGGGCTATGAAAAATATCTACTTTTTCTTATGAAACTTATCAACAAAAAATCGCTCACAAGGAGGAGAAAAGAAAAGCTATGAAATCTCAAAATTCAAACACAAAACTTAACCAGAAAAATACAAACTCAAATTCACTCTTCTTGAGAGGACAAAACTCAGATAAATAAAACAAGAACAATACTTAAAAGGGCGAGGAACAGGACTGTGGTTCAAGGCTTCGGTACACGACATGGAAGATGAAATACTTTGGCGACGCAGACAAGGGAAGACAAAGACTTTATACACATGGGGAAAGGGGACACAGGTGGAAACAATCAGGAATTAGGGATGACGTCAGACCAGGGACACAAGAGGAAGGGCAAGTGACCTGAAACGAGAGGAGAGTTACTTTCAAAATAAAACATGAAATTCACGAAACAGATCCCAAGACAAGACAACCTCACCGCGATGTGACAAACAGATGGTGTGGAGGCAGAATAACAGCAAGTCGGCAGTAAGAGGAAGACGATGAGAGCTTTTGGCTGGCTCTTGGCGTTAGAGTCCTTTAAGAAGTGAAGTTATCTGGGGATGGCTGGGGGCCATACTTGAACTGCCGGTTATTAACTTTGGAAAAGAAGCTGATACCACTAAGGTAAGCTTTGATGGTGTGTGTTTTGATTGCCATGATGGAATGGGCGTAATAGATGAAAAAAGTCAAGGTGATGAGATTGAACGACAGGAAATTTATGTTGTATAGGTCGTGGAAGTGGTGGAAGCTTTTCCAAGCTGTCCAGTTGGAATAGAGGGTTAAGGGTGAAAGGGTGTTGATGATGGAGCTCTGGGATTCACCTATCAGAGGTATTTGCGCTGGATTTACAAGTTGAATGTCAGGGATAAATATGGCGGAACCGGCATTGGAAAGGTATCTACGTGAGGTGCCAAGCTTCTGAACTTCTGAAACGAGAAACGGGAAAGAGAGTCGGCAATGGTGTTTGCGTGACCAGGAATATGAGCTGTGCAGAGAACATATTGGTGTGTAACAGAGTCCCAGATGAGGCGTTGTGTGAAAGGTGTGATAGCTGTGGAGTTGGAGCGTCCTTTTTTAATTATGTCTATGACTACGAGGTTGTCTGAGTAGATGAGAATGGACTTGTGGGACTATTCATGTCCCCACAAGATGGCAGTGGCTAGTGTGGGGTAGATTTCAAAGAGCGCGGAGGAAGCGACCTGGCATTCGTTTGCGAGCTCTGGGGTCCATTCTGCAGCAAACCATCTTCTGTTGTAGAAACCCTCAAAACCGACAGAGGGAGCAGCGTCGGTGTACAGATTGATGTCGTGCGGGTGAGTCAGTTGGTCATCATAAAAGAAAGTTATTCCGTTCCAGTTGGTGAGGAGGTTGAGCCACAGATGGAGTTCGGCATGGCTTGAGCTATCCAGGGAGATGGAAGTCAAGAGTGATGGGATGGAAGAAGCAATGGATAGTAAGTGAGATCTAAATGCTCGCCCTTGGGGGATGATGCGTAGAGCGAAGCTGAAGTGGCCCAGAAGGGACAGAAGTTGACGTTTGGTTCAGCATGAGGCATGGAGGAAACTGGCGATCAGGAGGCTGATTCGGTTGAGCTTTTCGACCGGGAGTGAAGCCTGGAACTTGTTTGTGTCGAGGGTCTGGGGATCTCACTGGAGCGAGGTGTGGTCCTACTCCTGAAACTTTGCCAATTAAGCTTCAAATGTAGAGGGTGAAAAGGAAGAGAGAGAGCACCATACCCTGAGGGGCCCCCATACTGCATAATACCACATCTGAGAAACAATCCTTGAGTCTAACATACTATGGTCTGTTGGTAAGAAAGTCCATGATCCATGCAGCCAGGTGTTGGTCAACTCCTGACCTGCAATGACTATGGACTTTCAGTGAGGGAGTTTAGCAGCCAGGGGTACAGGGGGGTGCTGAAGCCCAGAGGTCCCATTTTGTCTACCAGATGCTGTGGAATGATGGTATTAAATGCTGAACTGAAGTCCAGGAACAGCATCTGAACATGAGTGTTCTTCACCTCCAGGTGTGCAAGGCTGAAGTGAAGAGCAGCGGAGATGGCATCCTTAGCGGAGTGATTTGGCCGGTAGGCAAACTGGAAGGGGTCAAATATGGCAAGGAATATGGAGGTGATGTGCTCCTTTACCAGTCTTTCAAAGCACTTCATCATAATAGGAGTGAGTGCTACGAGCCGGTAGTCATTAAGGGAGTTGTGATTAGAGGCTTCTTTGGCACTGGGATGATGGTGGCAGTTTTGAAACATGATGGGACTTTGGCTTGATCCAGTGAGATGTTAAAAATGTCCGTCGGACACAAGCAAGCTGATCTGCACATTCCCTGAGCACCTGCCCAGGTATGTTGTCACGGCCCGAAGCCTTTCATGAGTTGACACCCCTCAAAGACTTTCACACCTCAGCTATGTCAAGGCAGAGTGCCTTTTCATCCTGGTGGGGAACAGTGTTATTCAGTGTTATTCAATGGAAAAAGTCTTGGATTTTTTGACTCTGAGCACTCTTTGCTAGTCTGATGGCATGGTTCAACTTGGCTCTTGCTGTTCTCACTGCCAGCTTGTCACCAGACTTGAAGCCTGAGTTCCGTGCCTTTAGCATTTCACGTACTTCATCAGTCATCCAGGGTTTTTGGTTGGCCTGTGTGATGATGGATTTGCTAGCGCTGACGTCCTCTGTGCATTTGTTGATGTAGGCTGACACAGACATGGCATACTCATCTATGTTGATGTGATTGTTGTAAATGGCAGCTGCTTTGAACATATCCCAGTCAGTGCACTCAAAACAGTCCTGTAGTGCCTCCATAGTCCCCTCAGACCACACCCTTGCCTTCCTCACTGTTGGTTTTCCTCTGACCAGCAGGGGCTTATATGCTGGAATTAGCATAACAGATAGATGGTCTGAGGAGCCAAATTAGGGGTGGGGCCTGCTCTGAATGTATCTTTCATGGTGGTGTAAGCCACAAGACTTTCTGTTAATGTAACTTGTAAACTGTGATTTGTTGCTCTTTTCTGTACACGCGACATCAATTGCATGTCTGTCCATCCTGGAAGAGGGATCCCTCCTCTGTGGCTCTTCCTGAGGTTTCTTCCATTGTTTTTTTTTTACCCTTTTTTTCTCCATCAACACGTTAAGTATTTCCTCACTCGAATCGAGGGTCTAAGGACGGAGGATGTTGTTCACTGTACAGATTGTAAGGCCCACTGAGGCAATGTGATTGTGATTTTGGGCTATATAAATAAAATTGATTTGATTTGATTTGAAGTCTAATATTATTACTCCCCTAGTTGCACAATCCACATACTGGTGGAAATGAGGGGGAACTGACTTCATGTTTACCTGGTTGAAATCCCCAGTGACAATGAAAAATCCCTCAGTGTGAATAGATTGCAACTCACTGATAGTCTGGTAGAGAACTCTCATGGCCTCATTAGTGTCAGCGCTGGGGAAACATACACAGCAGTGATGGAAACTAAACTCCCTGGGCAGATAGAATGGTCTGCAGTTTACATTCAAAAGCTCAGTGTCTGGTGACCAATGGCTTGAGATAACACCGTTTTTCATCAGTAGTTTTTGATATAAATACACAGACCTCCCCCTTGGGATTTACCACTGAGTGCACAGCTCCTGTCAGCATGAAATGTAGCCAGTCCCTGAAAGCTGGGCTATGTGGTTGCACAGGATCTGCTCCAGCCTGACCCCACCAAAATAAACGTTGTAGTAGAATGACCCACATCTCAAAAACAGTTTCAGTGCTTCTTGGATTTGCCAACTTTAACAGAAGATGCATCCGTGACAACAGGAAGGTAGCAGCACCCCTCAGTCAACTAACCTCCACAAGCCATTGTTTCATGTAGACATTCATTTTCTTTCATACATTAGAATAAGCTAACTCTATACAAGTGACATTACTTACCCCCAAACAGATATTTCATAAGACCAGAGAATCCTATTTATTTTTCTTACTATTATGTATATCTTTATCTTGATCTGCTTATACCTCAGTGTGAGGTATTGATAACAATCAGACAAATGTTTACTACTAATAACAACCTAAAAGGTTGGATTAATTTAACACTGTGCACTATGCAGCATCTGTCAGTAGACTGTGCAGTACAGTGTGCAGTACTACCAGCAGTCACAGAATACAGTAGTCTTTAGTATACAATACAAAAGTCTTTAGTCTCTCTTGCATCTTTCTTGTGCTAGCTTGACTATCATCCTTGTCATCTGCATAAGTTAATCACGCCGTCTCACCAGGTGAACATTAAGATACGTGCTACCACTGTACTTAAATGCTCTTCTACGGAGCTTACAAATGGCCTGCTTTTTGTCAAACTTTCCATCCTTCTTATAAAAATCCAAATGTCTTATAGAATTTTGATTTTAGATTCGACAGTGTATTGTAAATATTGTTGCCCTTGTTGGACATGTTGCTTTAGTTTCTGTGCCACATCTTGCAAGAGTCTCACACTGACCAGCACAGCTGCAGTTTCACTCATCTGATTTATAACTTCAAAATCGGGCCATCAACCAGTTGGCAGTACGTTTAGATCGATCCAGAGGTCTATGAATCAGTGTTGTTGTAACTTTACTTTGCAAACTTATTTTAGATTCAAATTGGTTAATTGTAATCCATACCCCTTATTTATGGTGGAAATCAATGCCTCTGATTCTGATGTAGGAGCTGTTCTCTCTCATCATGACGCTTTTCCCTGTAAGAAGCTCCACCGTCTTTCACTGGCCGAGAGAAATTGTTATGGTAACTGAGAGATGTTGACTGTGGTCCTGGCATGACAGATGTGGAGACAGTGGCAAGCATGATAGTCAAGTAATATGGCCACATTTCTGCCTATAAACTACTCAAAGTTAAGAGCTAGCCTTAGCTAACATGGCTAATGTTAGCCAAGCCAACACAGCCAGTCTGACTAATCGATAACAGAAACTTTGAGCCAACCAACCAAACAATACTTGCTGGCAGGTTTACTAATTATTATTATTATTATTATTATTATTATTATTATTATTATTATTATTATTATTAGTGGAACACAATAACATATTACTTAAAAACTCTCCATTGCGGAACATTGACCAGAGTGGCATATTATGCATCATGTTAATAATAACTGCTGGGGCATTAGATAGACCAAAAGGCAAAACTCGGTGTTCAAAGAGATCTAATATCCCAAACAAAAGTTCCTGGGGCACAATGGACAATGCTCTGGGGCTAGCACAATTTAGAACACTAAAACTGTAATCATAAATATTATTTGGTTACATTTATTAAGCAGAGCATTCACAATAATAATGATAATTTATATTGAAAATCACCCTGGAGGGTTGCATAATTATAGCTGATTAATGCAACTGTTTGATCCCCCGATAGTTGGAACACACCCTCCTGTTTGCATGCACTCTCTGTCCAACTCTCTCCTTGACTGTCCCTTCAATTCCCTGTTGTTTTATCCCGACTTGTTTGTGGACTGCTACAATGGGGGGAAATGTACTTACTGCCAAAATAACGTAAATGATGACTGGCTTGTTTTCCTTCATACACACCACTCATGCTCCAGCGGATACGAAGATACGAACATACTTATAAATGGTGGTGTGCAGCCAACAAGACCTTTCCCGGACAACATAAGGGGAGTAGTTTTATACATTAATGTAAAACAAAATGTTGCGCTTACTGCTGTAATGTGCATGTGCAAACACTGTAAACAATGACACTTACTGCCAGAGACTGTACTCGCCAAAAAGGCACAAGCTAAAGAAATGTTTATGCAGCTTCTCACTTCATTAACAAGTAAGATTTGTATGGCACATAGGGAGCACGACTGTCCGGCAAAGCAAAGGTCTGTGGTATGAAGTGCACTACCTTACCTTTTGTCCTTTGCAATGTGCAAATAAGATTTTTTTTCCACTAATTTCCCATTTGAAAGCCAGTATTGCAAGTTCTGGTAAATATGGTCTAAATGTGAACATCCTCAAATAGACGTCTACTAAATTTGCATTGACAGCCCAAATTTAGGTGTGTTTTAGCCCAGATGTCAGGTTTACTGATGACTATTATACATCTTTTAGAAATGAAATTGTTTACAGCTCACCTGCACAGTTGCCAAGTCCACTTATAAGCGACTTTGGGCTTGTTTTTCTGTAAAGTTGCTTATAAATATTGGTAGTCGTGGGTTTTTTGGGCTTGTTCTTCCTCAATCCTCTCCCTATTGTATTATATGTCATATAGTTTTGAAGTCCTGGAACTAAATTATTCATCTATGTTGTGTTGTGTTGTTTTTTTCTTCCAACTATGACTTTCTGTTGTATGAGTCATGGAGAGAGTATTTTGAAAATAATAATGACTACACTCTCTAATGTATGTTATGTTTTTCAGTACTTCACTAAAGTAAACACATTTCACAAACAAGTAAAAGAAACACAGCCTATGTATGTGTAGCTATATCTTCACTCTCAAGCAAATGTTGGAATAAAAAAAACAAAACTTCATCCAGTGTTATCAATACATATAGTTTGTCATTTCAGATTATCAGAGGATAGATCAGAAAAATACCCCAATACATGGATTTTCAAACAGTTGCTTGATAAAATAATTCAGACTGTTATAAATGTTGACAGCTGTGTGTATAGTGTCTTTTAATGCCCTGAAATAATACAAGTCATCAAATGTCAACAGTGCCACTTTTAGGCAGATATTGTAACCTGCATCTGTACACTGACAGCAGTTAACTATTTCAGGTGTGATCACTACATTTACACATTCTCTTTTCATACTATCCTAAGATTGTGAGAAAATAACCCCGATGTCTACTCATCATCCAATGTACATTTTTCCATTAAAAAGACAGATATTTATGGCAGCCAGACCAACCAACTATTGTTATAGTTTTTTTTAAAACACTGCTGTCCTTTTGCTGCTGTGGCAACAAAATTTCCCCATTTGTGGGACAATAAAGGTATACTGATTCTGATTCTGATTACACCCCTGTATCAGAAGTGGTATGTCGTTGCCTGAAGGCTTATACCAATGTATCAGTAGTGGTGTGTCATTGCCCTTAGGCTTATACCCTTGCATCAGCAGTGGTATGTCGATGCAGGACATCATATTCTGCTGAAGCAGAAGGTGTGTCAGTATCAGGCGTATGGTGTTGGCTGGATCAGTGGCATGTGATATTTAACGACATAGACTGCTGCATTCACAAGTGTAGAATAGCATGATCTGAGACCTTGATGAAATATGGGTGTAAGAATTGAATTGAAACACTAAATTTCCAACATTTTCTTAAAACAATAAGCCAGTCTATGAACAGGTCTGAGTTTAGTAGCTGTTAAAATATGAATGAAAACAAGTCAGTTTGCATATTTATCACGGGGCAGTACTCATCTGACAGTCCTTTAGAGGCATACAACTCTCAAGCAGCACATACAGCCATATGTTGGTGAAAATACCAGCAACATACCACTCCAAGGATTGGTGTACCAATCAAGGGATCTTTATATGCTGCTGAGCTGTTGGCCACTTTACTAATCCATGGTGTGATGTTTAATTGTTTCCTGTTCATTACGTGGTCTGGATTATTCAAGATGAGAGTGTGTCTGCAATGGCAACTTTAAAAATTACATAATGGAATGACACGTAACAATGGTCACAAACATTTCAAAAATTACAAAAATTATTCCTTTAACAAATTGGGTAAAATCTTTTTTTAATGACCACCAGATTGGAATGTATGCAAAATTCAATTTTCACAGCTGACAATACCATACAATAAAAAAAACAAATAATTTATTTTATATAAATTCATTTATTTATATATAAATGCCAGTCTTGTATTTGGTTTACAGAATCAGGCTGAAATGCGAGCATCCACTGTTGCATCCAAATGGCCCATTTTTCCGGCTGCTCGCTTCCGGTTAGTATCAGCAGCAATTAATGAGGAGCCGGGAGGGAGCGGCGAGCCAGGTGTCAGAGCTGCCGCTAAACAGGAATAAAGAGGCCATGAGCACTGACCCGCAACCAACTCCCACAGACTCAGCCAAGAAGGAAGCAGGACAGACAGAGGAGCTGGAGGATCTGCATGTTTCTTTGCTACAGCAGTGATACTGATAATGGTGTATTACACTTTCATCTGTAATTTAAAAGCAACTCATTGTAAAAGTCTTTCCTTCTTTTTTAAATAGTAATCTTTTTTATCATTCTTTTCAGACATTTTCAGAGAAGTTATATTAGAAATAACAATGCACATATGTGAATCTTTTTCTAGCAGTGACTGACAGCGACACCTGAGCTTTGGTATTCATATCAAAACTACTTTTGAGAATATTCTTTGAGAAACATAACATAACATGTTTTCTATGAAATCACTTTTGATAAATGTCTAAACATAAACAGCCATAGAATGTATATCTCAAATCGATCAAATTAATGTATGCACAATGTGATAAGAGTTAGTCATAGTGAAGAATACACAGAGAAGATAATTATTACACTCTACCAGAAAGTCCTCATCAGTCAGACAAGTAGGTTTACTGGGATGGCATATAAACCATATTTGTGTTTCTTGTTCGGAAGCCACCTCTAGCTGCTCTAGTAATCATTATGGCGGAAGTCAGGCAAAGTAGTAAAAAGGTGACAAAGTTTGCGTAGGAAATGTATATATATATATATATATATATATATATATATATATATATATATATATATATATATATATATATATATATATATACATTATATATAACGTAAGTGACAGAATTATCATACTTTTTAAAAAAAAAAAATATATATATATATATATGGCTTTATTGACAGTACAGCTGAAGAGTGTGACAGGAAACAGGGTGAGAGAGGGGGAGTGACACGCAGCAAAGGGACCCGGGCCGGAAGTCGAACCCGGGTCCGCTGCAGAGTCTCAGCACATGGGTTGCACGCACTACCAACCGAGCTAAGCAGTGCCCAGAACCGTTATACTTATTTAAAGACAAACCACAATGTTTTGCTGAACCAAACTGTGACTGTACAACAAAGGTCTGATATGTTGTTTTTCGGACGGTAATAGATGGTAGTTTGGTTTTACAGGCCATATATAAGGCTGTGAGGATCAGTAGCAGGCAGCCAAGGACACATTTTGGGTGGTATGTAAAAAGTGAGCTGTCTGCCAAGTCCTATATACAAATACATTTTTTAAGTGTACTAAAAATGTATGCACTTTTGCCTGAGGACAATTACTTATGCTTTTATTCAACATTTCTTAAAGTCTTAAAAGAATTCCCTCAAGAATCAATAAAGCTCAAACAGAATGATCACACAAGAATGATTAACAAGAAAACAAACAACACTATAAAAAGTTATATTCAATACCAGAGGAGTTTGAAATCATGGTTTTAAACACACCAATAAAAGTTTCCCAAATTTTGTGTTTGCCCCGTGGGATTTTGACTATTGGCCAATCACTGGAACTGGTCAAATTACGACTATAGGACCAGTATGATAAAGGAGTGATGTTTGACACTTTGCCAGTAAGTGCATTATAAATATACAGTACAAACCAATACCTGTCACGTCTTGGAACCCTGGCATACTAGGTTGACGGGTCACCAATGATGATGCCATCAGTAAGAGTCTGTGGCCCCAGGTTTTGCTGTGTGTCCAATTCTGTTGGCAACAGCTCACCCTTATCGATAGGTTTTTGGCTGTCTGTGCACGTTGAATCAGCAGCGGAGCCTGTTGGTTGGATACATCAATCTGATTTATTGAGCCTCTTGAATCTGTCACTGTTGTATCCATAACTTCATCCATTTAGCACGATTCACCTTATTTTTTTGCCAGTACCATTTGCAAGTTGGTAGTTATTTGAAGCGAAACCATGATGTTTTCTACAAAACCGACTGCACTGAGCATATGACCTGTCACCTGTTGCTGATTCGCTGCTTTGGTCAATTTGATTTGGGAGATACTGGCAATTGACTTATCCAGTCTTTGAGGTGTAAGAATGTGTTGGTCCATTCAGACCATTTGAAGGTTTGTCATAATACAGACTTCTTTTCCTAGGCTGTGCAGGATTAACCAGTTTGATGTATACTCTGTTTCTGCCAGGTTTCCATCAGGATGTTAAGGTCAGTCAGTGGTAGATGCATTTTTATGTGATGTGGTTTAAATTGGTTGCACATTCTTCTGATATTTAACTGTATCAACTGTCAACAATTAAACAACAAGGACTTTGATATCCAGCAAACCTAAAGGAAACAATACATTCAGTGTTTACATGGTGGCTAATTGTCTGCTCCAGTGACCATGTTATACATAGGTACAGACTACATACTGGGCCTGGCTGATTGTCACAAGTAATCAGCGATAATCTGAATCTGCCAAGTAACTAGTAACCAAAATGATCAAATAAATGTAGTGGAGTGTAAAAATTAGTAGGAGATCAAAATTAAAATACTGAATTAAAGTGCCTTAAAATTGTACTTAAGTTCAGAATCTTATGAGGATTGTAGTTAGTTACAATCCATTCCATTCCATTCTGTTTTAAAACATTTTGGCATATGATTTTTAAAAATATTTTTACTGCAAATGTCTATTCTACATATAATAGTCTATTCTAAATATAAGTCATTGGTCTCCACGATAAGTAATAATCAACAAGGGCCCTGAAAACAGAATTGGTAGATCCATATCCTAAAAATAATCTGTCACAAGTATATTATTATAAAGTGTACGTTGTGTTAATATGCTGTTTGTGCTAAATGTAGTTGTATACTGTGTATGCATGTTTTTGTGTATTGCAATACTCTAGAGTGTGGGTTCTGAATATTTTTTCTTCAGGCTTTATGTCGCTGGATTATATTGATACTGCAATGACACCATTTTTTAAATCTTACATAAATACAATCAATGGAGCCTTACTGCATGTTTTTACGGATGAATGTTGCAAACCAGCCAGAAGGTAGAAAAGCAAAAATGAAATTTGTACTGATCATAGAGATCAGAGAGAGGGGAGCCTATAATATGCAATTTAATATATTTGTTAATAATGAAGAGCACTACTGCCGTCATGCATTTAAAATGCAGGCGGGCTGGCATGGGCTGTAGCTGCTGATGTGAGCTGGAGCAGGGAAATGGGGACAGTGTGGGCTGGCAAGGGCGGGGGTGCTCTAGTATATGTTGCCCTGCTTTCGTGACTAGACATTCGTCATGGCAGCTCCTCAGTCTCTGCAGTTTGAGCACAACTGACTGGACACAATATGCTGCGGGAAATCACTTGACATGAAGGAAACACTTATCGTCAACAGTGATGACATCCACTTCAAGTTGGAACTCAGGGATTCTTACTGGGCAGTATAAGTTTAATGAATTATTATTTGACATGGAATTTATATTTGAGTAAACCAGTGTGGAACATGATGTTTGTCCTCATCATACACTGTTGAGCTATCTCTGCCTCTTTTTCTGTCCAATAATGGCTCCCTCCCCTTCCCACTGGCTCCATCTGTCCCTACATTCCTGCAGTTTGTGTGTGTGGGTGTGTGTGTGTGTGTGTGTGTGTGTGTGTGTGTGTATGTGGGTGTGGGTGTGTGTGTGTGTGTGAGTGAGTGTGTGTGTGTATGTATGGAAAGAGAGAGAGAGAGAGAGAGAGAGAGAGAGAGAGAGAGAGAGAGAGAGAGAGAGTGCTCTTGTTCTGCCTTTCTCTGCATGATTCAATGAAAAGTAGGGCAAAGAGGAGGAGAGAGTGGGCCAAGTCCAGCACACATAATCCTTGTAGGCTGCGCCACGCTCTGTATGCCACGCTGGATTAAACCCACAGGGATACATCAGCGAAATTCACTTTGTTTTATGTCACAGTGCTGCGCGCCATGCTGCGTTCAGCACCAGCTTTCATAGACAGCTTCCTGTGTTATTCTGCGTATTCTTTTCTATCTAATTAGACATGTATTTAAACTGCCACTGGATAAGGTTTTTATCTCCTCAATCATTATGAGGTAGATGGTGATTTCACAATGTAGTGGCTCCAGAATAATGACACCATCAGCATTAAAGGTTGGTTTCCTGTACACCTCAGCTCCACTATGCATTTTTGACAACTACTAGTATTTCATTTGATGAATTAAGGAATCTGTGCCACTAACTGTGCATAGAAAATAAAAAAATAAGGTTCTGGGTATAGGCCAAACTTATGGTTGTAGAGGGACCCTTTTCTTTAGTTTACACTAAATCATGATAAATTGCTGGATATTTTAATTGAAGTTGTCTCTACTGTCTCAAACTAATTGACACAACCTGTACATACACCAGGGTAAGACTTCTCTGGTAGAGTGCATGAAAAGTCCAAGTTTCCAGTCTGAAAATAGAATGAGTCAAGCTCAAGAAAAAAATAAAACTGTCATCAAAAATTAATCAATTACAAGCTCTGTGATTACTTAACTGAAATTAATCACATAGATGAATAAATCAATGGATAATAGACATTCTAAACTTCAAAAAGAGGTGGTATTTTAAGCTTGTAGTATCCCAATGGTATGAAAATGCCTTGCTGCATAAGCTGCAAAAAACAATAGTCCTGTCAGCTGTGTTTGGTATTTCTATGATCTTTTCTGACAATGTTATAGGCTTTTGCTAAAATAGAATGGACTACAGCAGAATTGTAATACATCCTGTAATAAGTCCTCCTGACCAGGATGCTGACCAGGAGTTCGATAGTGAGTCACTGAGATAAATTGCAAGCCTCAGGAAGTTACTCAGTAAACACAAAGATGCAGGAACAACTTTTATTCTCAGCTCAAACACAACAGCTCCTGAAAGACACCGAGAGGGAAGAGTGATATAAAAAAATATTATTATTATAAATATTGTCTGTTTACTGAAACATGTATTTAGTGTTACTAATGACAACACAAACTGTAAGATTTAGTGATGTGACTGTTTTCTAGGTAAGATAAGACAAGATGTTCCTTTATTGATCCACCTTATGAGAAATTCATAGGTAACACAGCGGTCCAGGAAATAAATTCAAAGATAAGAATAAATAGAAGAATAAAATCATAATTTGAATAAAAATATAATAAAAACTTTTAGAGTAAAAATAAACATTCTATATACAGTAAATGTAATGTTGCTAAAGCTGAGCTAAGTGAGCTACGTGTGAAGATCATGAGACAGCAGTCTTATTTTGACGCTGGCGCTGCTTTTACTTATTAGTTGCCATTATTTACAGCAACTGACTAACTTCATTGTATGGACCTAGTAGTAGACTATCATACTTAAATTCATCATATTCTAATGACTTGGCATTACGGTTATTAGACTGTAATGTAACTGTTAGATGTTGTGTACAATTAGTGTTTTATAACTTTCTTGGTCAAGGAAACAAGGAGCAGCTCTGGATTCTGTCTGCATGAAGAAACGAGCAGGTCTGCAGAGCTGGAAGATCCTACTTCATCATTGTACCAAGTCACAGTGACAAGTCAGTCTGAAGTGGTTGAAGATCAGAAGTCCTGACATTATCCAAGTGAAACACTGAATAATCCTGACTGTAATATTAAAATCAAAGAACCTACTAATCATAACTTACAGAGGATAATGTACAGAGGACTTTACAAAATACGTTCCAAGCACTACAGAGTTAACACTGTATATATCTTAGCATAATGCAGGAACAATGATCCTGACTTCATGGTCAGCATTGCTTACTGTAGTGATAATATTTAACCAACCGATGCTTGATGATATAATTGTCGAGCTGATATATTCAGGGAATCCTAAGTTCTTCATTTAATAGTTAATGTTTTACCTGTGAAAGGTCTGGATATGAATGTATCCATATATATATATATATATATATATATATATATATATATATATATATATATATATATATATATATATATATATATATATAATGTATATATCTCATTAACTCAACCACCTGAGCCCCAACAATGGAATCAGCCCATATAGCCCTCCCTGCCACACCCTGTCATTCTACTCTATCCTCTCTCGAAGGATCACTCAGCAGCCTAGCATTTGTCATCACTGCCTCACAGCCAGAGAATTGGACCCAGGCTATTCCAACACAATGCCAATCGAGATGCAAGCTCATTGAGACGTGCCCCCACTCTGAGTCTCAATTTGGTTCCTAGATGGTCGAGCCACTCCACAGCCTCATTCAAACCAAGTTCATCCCCCGACACTCAACCCCATTTACCTTCATCCATCAGTGAAGTGAGAGAGTGAACTGATTTGAAAAAAGCATTGATTTTGATTTTTCCAAATCTATTTAAACCCACTGAGCATTTTATAGTTGCTATAATCATTATTCCTCCTCTTGCTATTAATTATCTTACTTAGCTTGTCTGAAGTTTTGTTTTCTGCTCAACACTGTGTTCCTGTATGAGAATGTGCATGCCAAAAGTGATGTCATTGTATTTTTGTGTCCTGCATGATGCTGAATACAAAAGTTCAAACAAGTATCTGTACAACATGACATTGTTTATTGCCATACATCTGAGAGTATGACTTTCACAAACAGACACTCACTGCGGCGTCATATTCCTGGGTAGACCCCTGAGGATTCATTTACATGTTGTTGATCTGTAAAGCTGGCAGTCATTTTCAGCCATAAATGTGATGTTTAAGACTAGTTCGGTTTGATTGGTAAGTACAGTCTGACCTATCTGCTGCTTCAGCTGTGCTTATTGGATTGGTGTACTGATAAACCCAGACCGCCAAGAAGTTGCATTTTTTAAAAATTTTAAATCAAATCTACCCAACAATTACATCTCTAGGATCAGGAACAACATTTAATGACTAACCTCTGAGTCAATAGGGGTGAGATGTCCGAAAAACACTGTGGTTGAAATCACAACAGCTTGCATGTAAACACATCGATCTCCTTGGAAAAGACAACCAGACAGCACTCAGAACATGGCCCTTTGTTATGGTGGCTCTGTGCTAAACGCATAGCCGCATGCAAGTATCACACATTTGAAAACAACAGGGAAGAGTAATATATAAAAATTTGAATGGACTTTAAATGTTACAAAATATCTTTGCTTGCCAGTTAATTTTGTTATATATTAATCTAGTAAAGAGCAGTTAAAAGGAACAGAAGAGAGGTAACGCATATTGAGAGAAGCTCTGGAGGAAAATGCAGCTTGCATTGCAGCATAGCATGTCATTGATTCCACGTAACATGTGACTAGACATGTTAATGAAGACCTTCCATGGAGTTACCACAGTCTGGCCATTAATGTACTACTGCAGTAGCTCTTATGCTAACACACATTTTGTTATTTAGTTCAAATTCAAATGTTTGTTGAAGTGACCATAGCCCTGAGAAGAACTGGGTCAGGGGCTGTTTTAATGCTCAGTGATTTGTATCATTTGTATCACCAAAGGCTAAAGAGCACTGTGCTGCTACCCACACTGAATATTGATTGGTTTAGATAACTGACTCACACTGAGTAATGTCAACAAAGGGCACCGGGGCCAGGCTGGCTCAGTTCCAAGAACAAACAGTGTTGCCATTACGGACAAATCTTAGCAAGAAAATTCAAAATATATTTTACAAACTATAGTAATTCTTCTAAAATTTGTCTAAGGTAATACTAGTTATAATGATACTGCCACTATAGTGCAGAATTTTCTATTTTAAAAAGAGTATAAAACCTCATTGGGCATATAGCCTCTAACCCTCTCTTGACAGGATGATGGTGAACATCATTCTGTTTATTATCCATTAAGTATTAATTAGTAGTGATTATTCTAAAAATTGTCTGGAAAAGGGCAGGCAAAAAAACGTAGCAGGTCATTGAACCACGGTCTGTGTATGAGTTCTCATTTGATTTTCAGTCGAGAATCCAACACCAGAAAATGTACAAATTATTTGTTATTTAATTATATGTTTGTAAGTGTGATACAAAAAAATTAAGGCTTAGTTTTTAACGTATTTTGATTTTGTGCTCAGATCAAAAATAGGGAATAAAACAAAACATAATTTTAGAATGGCTTTTTTTACTCACACAGTAAGTGCGGCACATAAACTGCTCTATTTACAGTGGCTTATGAGATGTAACTTTGTGGGTAAACACACAGATCTCTTAGGCCGTACTCCTGGTCTGCTGCTGCTTCTCTCTATGTCACTCATCCCCCAGAGCTGTTATTCACTGCAACTTGGTGTCTCTGGGCTTGTTAGGTAGAGAGGCAGGCCAGTTGTGGTGTACAGGCAGGACAGTCCTTAGACATATAGATGCCTCTATATGTCAGCCCCATTTAGTGCTGGACTGTACGTTGACGTGCGTCAACAATGTTCACAGCTGCCAATCTATGTAACGCTATTACTGTGATGAGACATGACAGTCGAATATTGAATTTATGTCTATAATAACCACATCTTGATATGTAAATGTGACTTCTGTCTACCATACTGTTAAGTTTTTATGAAATTTAACTTTAAATGTGTACAATTGACTGCATAATACATGAATCAGAATCAGAAATACATCATTGATTGATCGTTGGTGCTGTTTATTTCTGTCAGGATCTGGTTATTATAGACAGAGATTCAATATTTACCTGTCATGTATCATCACAGTAACAGCGGGCCAACCTGCTCAGTGGGGCGTCTATGTATGTATGTATGTCTATGGGGCGGCCCACCACTGCCACAAGGCTTGTCTGCTTTAGTGGCTGCTTAAACCTGGCTCATAATCTGCTTCACCAGCTCTGCTGCTGGCTGGTTGTTTTTAACAAACCACAAGAAAAACACATACATAATCCATAAAAACAAGACAACCACTGAACATACAGGTGAGAAACGTTTTTTTCACATGTAAACACACTGACTACATAGGCTGTCGGAGCTGCAGTGTATATAGGCTTGCTGGGCAGATGTTGTGTTTACCAGCGAGAAGAACACCTCCATTAACCCCAGACAACCACTGAACATACAATTAGGAAACAGCACAATAGATAGGCAATTACTGTCTCTTTTGTGGTCTGATTAAACTTTAAATTCCTCTTGTCCTCTCCCCCGTTGGTTGTCCATCGTGAATACCAGGGCACCAGGACTGGAGGACAAGAGAGAATGGGCACTCAGCACGGGCACGGACCACACCCATCTCCCTTGCTGTCCTGCTGACTAATGTTACCAGGGCCACAAAAATTTCTTTCATTATTATAATTATCATTATTATTTCCTAACTACAGTCATGGAAAAAATTATTAGACCACCCTTGTTTTCTTCAATTTCTTGTTCATTTTAATACCTGGTACCACTAAAGGTATAATACAATGAACATGACAAAAAATGCAGCTGATCACATAATACTTTATGTCCTATTTGACATTCTTAAGCTTAATTGTATTCCCAGGGTATATAAGAGGCCATTTCATGTCATAAGCAGCACTGCACATGCAAAGGCTTAGAGTGGTTTCCTGCTTACATTCAAACCATAGCACAACTCAGAAGTTGTCAGCTCTCACATAATGCCTAAAACAAAAGAATTATGTGAAGCCACAAAGGCAGCCATCTTGGCACTGCTGGAAATTGGCATGAGTGAGAGACAGGTAGCAAAAAAACTAAAGATCTCCAAGACAGCTGTTCATTACAACAACAAAAAAAACAAGCCGAACACGGCACTACCAAATTGCTACCTGGCCGCGGCAGGAAACGTCTCTCTACCCCACGAGATGACCGTGCACTCGTCCGTTCCTGTGTCAGGAATCGTCGTCAGACCTCCAGGGACCTTCAAAATGAGTGGGCACTGTCGAGAAATGTGACTTGTTCGGCAAGGACAGTTCGAAACCGACTTGTTGAAGCTGGTCTGAAGTCACACAGAGCACGGAAGAAGCCCTTCATCAACGAAAGGCACAGGAAGGCCCGGTTACTCTTTGCTAGGGATCACAAGGATTGGACTGTTGATGATTGGGCTAAGGTTCTCTTCAGTGATGAATCCAATTTTGAGTTGATGCCCACTCCAGCTAACGTACTGGTTAGGAGGAGGCCTGGAGAAGCCTACAAACCAGACTGTCTTGCCCCTACAGTAAAACATGGGGGTGGATCAGTGATGATCTGGGGTTGTTTCAGTATGAGTGGAACAGGGCAAATGCAATTGTGTGAAGGGCGAATGAACCAGGTCATGTACAGGGCTACTCTTGAAAACAGTCTTCTTCCATCAGCTGGAAAACTCTTTCCTGCCTCGAATGACTGGATTTTCCAACAAGACAATGCCCCTTGCCACACGGCAAGGTCAGTTAAAGCCTGGATGGAGAACCACAACATTCGCACCATGCCTTGGCCTGCTCAATCACCAGATCTGAATCCAGTTGAAAACCTATGGAAAATCATCAAACTCAAAATGGAGAACCACAAGCCCAAAAACAAAGCAAATTTGTTTGAATTTGTGCAACAGGAATGGGCTGCTGTGACAGCAGAACAATGTCAGAAGCTGGTGGAGAGCATGCCAAGAGGCATGGCTTCAGTCATCAAAAACAATGGTTACGCAATCAAGTACTAACTCCTGTGTGTATCATGTGTTTAAAGCAAACAGAAAAGAAAACATGGAATGCTTAAAAGCAGTGTTTTTGGCAGTACAGTGCCATAGCTATTGATGTAAGAACTTAAGTGATTTTGGTTACTATCAAGAAAACCATGGAAAATGGCTAGATATCAGCTCTTAAATTAAACTCTTACGAGCTATTTTTGTTGTTATCATTATATTTGTCCAAACAAATGTACCTTTAGTTGAACCAGGCATTAAAATGAACAAGAAATTGAAGAAAACAAGGGTGGTCTAATAATTTTTTCCATGACTGTATATGTTCAATGTTTCTGTGGTGTTAATGGTTTGTTTTTCTCATGATTGGTTTGTAAAAACATAAATAACTGACTATTTATTTATTGATTAAATTCATTATTATCCAATAATTAGTTGTCCTGAGGCCACAGGGGATAGATGGAGGTGGGCTGATCTGCCGCTGCACTCTCATCCAGCCTATCTGCTGTACCAGTGGCTACTTTATTTAAATAACCTATTTTTGTGAAGAAGATAAAATCCCAAGTATGAAAAACAAATCATGATCATTTATTTTTTCTATCACATTCATAAACAAATGATGAAATAAATAACATTTTCAGATTTTGGATTACAGATTATCTGATTATTCTCAACTGAAAATTTGTGTCGTGTAGAGTTCTCCAGACTGTTGCTACTATACAGCGTGGTTTGCCTTTATGAGTGGGAGGAGGGCTCTCTGCATCAGCTGTGCACTTGGCCAGCAAGTGGTATTTGAGACCTAACATACTCTGGTGGTAACTCAGTTCTGTTGTGGGGAAGCCCTGTGAGCCCTGCGAGTTGATTACTGAGTGCAGTAGAGTTCCGCAGCTCAAGGATGAAAATGTATGATTATTACTCCATGAAAATACAATCAAAGTCAATATGCGCCTTGCGTACCAGCTTATAACAGTTATTATCGAGAGTGGACAGGAAAAAGAACGGAATTGATTTCTAACCGCACTCGGTAATCACCTCCTCCCCTACAACAGGAAGCTGCTGCAGGAGGGTGGTGAGTTGTGTTCACTTTACATTAGCAATCTGGCTAAGCTAGCAGACGTTTGATGCCTTGAACTATGTGCTGCGACCCTATTTGTACTGTTGCTGAAGTTTGGTGCTTTTCTGAGCATTATCTGTGGCTTTTTGATGGCGGTTTGTTGGTGGAGGTGTAAACTGCAATGTATTGTTATTGTGCGGTCATTTTCTGAGGTTGCTTAAATTACGTAAGCTAGTGGTCTACTTGGTGTCACGGTGTGTTAGACCATGGATTAAACCTACACCAGAATATCCCTTTAAGACTGCTCTCGGCATCATTTTAGAAAACTTCTTAGAATTAGAACATTTGGAGTCAAACAGAGGTTGATGCTGTGATAGAGAGTATAATTAACTAATGGCTGGTTGGTTTGGGAATCTTCCAGTGAAGCTGAGGCAGACTGGTCCACACAGCATTAAAAGTGATGGGGATGAGGGAGCATCCAACCCTCCAACAACAGAGGAGATAGTAGTCAGACAGGCAAGGAAGCCAACCCCTCACATGTCCTACACTCTCAGTGTATGCTGCTTCTATCTGATCCACAGATACAAAAACTCATCAATTCCCATATCAGTGGATCTGCTAAACTTTGGCCATAATGTGGGGGTATGATGAGGGCGGGGGGGTGGAATGTATTTGGAATTCCCTGTATTGTTTGCACTTGTGTTAGGTACTGTTTGTTGATGTATGAACTGTATTATATGTATAATTATGTGGCAGCCTTTTTTCCAGGACAAAGCTCCCATGGGATAAATACATGAATCTTAAATCTTGAACAAGCTAAAGCTTTGTAAATCGTATTTTAAAATTATATCAGTTACAGCCGTTTACATTTTTGAACCCTGGAGGTTGCTACTACTTGTGTGATGTTAGTTGAAAATGTATACAATGGAGTTATCACAACTGCCTGCTGGGTTGTTAATATTAAAACAGTAAAACAAACTACTCCAGTGCCAACCACTATGGATTTTACAACTCTCAAATAACAATACTGACTTCATAAGATGGTTCCAAGAGTTTAAGAGTCCAAGAGTTTGCAACATGTGGGTGCTGCATATCAATGAAGAAGCAAAAAAAAATAAATACACACACACATTCAGCATCTAATGCATGTTTCCTCTCAGCACTACATATTGTGTCAAATCACAAGTCTTCCTGCTGAAAAGAAAACAATTATCACACCATCACAGCAGTGTTTCAGTTCAGGTGTCACAAGGAGAGAAGTGGTAGCAACAACACCAGCTAAAAGACATCATGATCATGTGCAATACAGCTAGAGCTGACAGGCAGTAAGGAGGCATAACTCTCTTCTGGATGATCACGAGGCTAACATGTGTGCTCCATTCCTGCAAATGTGCCCTGTCAAGTAAAACTGGTTACCTGTTGACAACAGCAGGGAGAGGGACATGCATTAATTGTTGATTTTAATCCTTTCACTTTCAATAGTCCACATTTGATACACTCCTCAGCTGCAGTGTCAAACTCTCAAATGCTTAACAAGGTTTGTGGTGTTGCTACAGTACCTCTAAGTCCCATGTTCATCACATACAGCGTGGTTGCTGTTCTGAGAACTGAAAAAGCTCCACACATGTGCTATCATTCTTTCTGGTGGTTATATGCTTTGATATAATCTCCATAATGCATTTGCTATGTACCACACCAAGGCCTTATTATCAAATAAAAATAATTTATAAACAATATAAATGTAACAATAACGTGTTTCCCCAGTCAATTGGAAGCTAACTGTTAGCAAAAGAAGAGAAGTCGTAGAGGGTACCTGCCATCTAGGGTTTTTGTTTTAGAACTGTAGTGTGCACTCTTTACAGAAGATGTCATTCAAGTTCACAACAAAACATCCAATATGTGCTAACATACATACACTATGGTGCCATTCGCTCACCCATCCAAATAATTGAAATCAGGTGTTCCAATCACTTCCAAGGCTACAGGTGTATGAAAGCACCCCAGCATGCAGACTACAAACATCTGTGAAAGAATGTGTCGCTCTGAGGAGCTCAGTGAGTTCCAGCATGGTACTGTGATAGAATGCCACCTGTGCAATAAGTCCAGTTGTGACATTTCCTCGCTCCTAAATATTCAACAGTCAACTGCCAGTTGTGTTATAACAAAGTGGAAATGTTTGGAACAACAGCAACTCAGCCACGAAGTGGTAGGCCATGTAAAATGATGGAGCGGGGTCAGTGGATGCCAGGGGTGGATTGGCCACCAGGAGTAGCGGGACTTTTCCCGGTGGGCCGGTCAGTAATGGGCCGATGGACGGCCGTTTTTTTATTTATTTATTTAACTTTTTTTTTTTTTTTTTTTGCCATGCCTCGCCTTGCCTTGGTAACGATCGTAACTCTGCTGGCCCGCGGAGAGAGACATGCATCGGCTCAGCCCACAGTGCTCAGCTGCAGACACAGCAGAGGTGACGATTGGCCCAGTGGCCTGCCTGTCTAAAGAATACCTGGCCCAGTGGCCCTATGAGAGGCTACAGAGGCCCAGGAGTCCCACCCACGCATGTTCTAGACCCCCCCTCGTCCAATCACTTTAAATGATGAGGAGTCGATGATGAGAGAGAGAGCGAAAGAAAAAAAACAACAACAACAACACACCAGCACACGAAAAACAAAAGATGGAGAAGGAAAGTACAAAACGCAAAGGTGGTGCGGAAAAATTGAGGGAAAGGAAAAGAAAAGCTCCAGCAGCACAGGCTGCTAAAAGTAAAACAGTTCCGCAGATGCTTGCTGCAGGGGCCGGCCTGGCCGGGGCTAGCAGCACCGATGCTGCAGCTTCAGCAGCGGGTCCTTCACATGAGTCTGACAGTGAGTCTGAAGAGAGTGAGGCTCCCTTTACCACTGACTGCCCTTATGGTGCAGGAGGAGGCTGAACAAATAAGTGTTGAGGAAGACTCTCCACCATGTGAAGGAGGTGGTGACACCATGCTAAGCAGGTATGTGCCTTCTAGAATGGCGTGGATAAACATTCATTAAAATAAATGGTTCAGTACGGTTGCTTAACTGTCTATGAACTTTACTTGACATAATAAATGGCAAACGCTGGATGGTGTGGTGAATTACAACTAAATCTAGTTATCTAAAGTATTGGAAAACAATTACCATATTCATATACTATCCTGATTAATTGATTAGTTGCTTTTATGAACCACTTAAGCCCTATTTCATACTTTCATCGAAGGATGCCACACAAAATTGCTACAAGCTTACAACTCACATGTTGCAATGGGATGTGTTTTGAGCATGTAGATCTGCTGTTTTCACAGTTTTTGATCCTTTCTGCCTATAATGACATCCCCCAAACAGGTCACCACAGTTAAAGTGTTTAAAGTGCCAACATGCACCTTTCTTCATGCCCACACTCCATTGAGCTAACAACTTAACAAATATGTATGCTTTACATATTTTTTCAGTCAGTGTTTATGGTTTATTGTCCTTTTAACAGTTTAACATTATACAGTTAAAATTATTAAAACACTGATTAACTACTGTTAAAGAGTAGTTAAGTTTCCTCTTGAATCTTAAATCCTTTCTCCAGTATCCATCTTAAGAGCAAGTGAGCGACACACTGTGGAGTTATCATTTATTTTAAACAAGGCCTCAGAATATAAAGGGACATTGTTTAGTATAGTGGTGTTATTAAGCACTTGTGTATTTGTATGTACATCAACAGGACGAGTTGGCTCAATATCTGCATGCAGATTGTAGTGGGCCAGTCTGGACCAAAAAGTCCAGGGCCACACTTTTGTCCCAGTCCACCCCTGGCGGATGCTGAGGTGCATAGTGAGCTTCATGGAATAGGTTTCCATGGCCGAGCAGCTGCATCCAAGCCATACATCAGCAAGTGCAATGCAAAGCGTCAGAAGCAGTGGTGTAAAGGACGCTGCCACTGGACTCTAGGTCAGTGGAGACGCGTTCTCTGGAGTGACAAATGATGCTTCTCCATCTGGCAATCTGATGGATGAGTCTGGGTTTGGTGGTTGCCAGGAGAACGGTACTTGTCTGACTGCATTGTGCCAAGTGTAAAGTTTGGTGGAGGGGGATTATCCCACTGACCCGTTCAACTCTGCTCATAATCTCCAGCCATGTCTCCATAATAGCTTGGACATGCCTGTCCTACAGTGATTGTCAGCATCCACAGATTTGTTTTAAGCTTGTGCACAAGCCAAGGTGAGTGAATAGACACAACCCACAATTTTCCTTCCACTGTGGCTTCAGTCATAGTCTGATCGCCAGCTTATATGTAATTGGCCACCCCAACATGTTGGGCTGTATTTCTCTGAGGATGACACTAAAGCCATGACTTGATTTAAATGAATGGGAAAACCTGTGTTTTTGCTGCAATGCAATATCCCGTGTGAATCCACTTGCCACTGTTCACACAGACTTTGTGTGTTTTTCCTTCTTGACACACCTGCCAAATGTGACACTGGAGGCAAGGCTAAATCCTTGATTCCACCTTTGATATAGAAGGTCGAGGTCGCGATGTAATTTCAGTCAATATCTGTTTTACAATCCAGATAGTTACATCCCTTTTTGATACTGTGTTGTTGTGTTATTATTGATGATAAAATACACTTTTATCCCAAATTACTGGGTTTAGATATTGATTTTTTAATCTGAGCATTGATCCCTGAAAAGAAACTTTTGGGATCAATATGTCCAGATTAATCCGGACACAACTATTTGTCAGACCTAAGGGGACAGATAAAGTGGATGGCCTTCTTTGAAAACAGGTGAATTTGGCTCTCAAGGAATTTAACATTAAATGCCAGTGTGTGACCAATTACAAATCCTGTTTCCTATGCTGGCTCCCCTAATTGGCCTCTGCCATCAAAACTTTGAGAACCCCTGTTTTTAGATGATCTGTACAAACTGTTGGCCCCTAGGCACATTAAGAACTTCAATCCTTAAACTGGATCATTAACAGTCATTTTTAAAGTGGTTTTTGTAGTGAACTATTTCTATTTCCTCTTGCTTAAGTGTGAAGGCACAAGACTGATCCTAAGTGACAACTGTCAGTCAAATATACCAGTTCATCCAAAAGGTGTTTGATGAAGTAAATGCATGGTGCAGGCCAGTCAAAATTTCCTCCGCACCAAGTGGAAACACCATATCTTTATGGGCCTTTTTGTATGCAGCCATTGTTATGTGGAAACAGAAAAGAACAAACACAACCTGTACAACAAAGCTGGAAGAAAATTCCTTTAAAATATCACCATACACTGCAGGATTGAGATTTCACTAAAGTAGAACAAGAGTGACCAAAAGTACTCCGCGTCCACATACTTTTGGGCAAATACAGGAGCATCCTTCAAGAAAACAGGCCAGAGAATGGAGATCTGTTTTGAGGATGACTGGATGTTACAACAACTAGGTCTTGGCATGTTAGCATATTTCGCTGCTTCAGCACTGTCTGCATTGTTGTCAACAGAACATGAGAGATCCATCATCACGGGGGCAACTTGTTCCTCTATTGATGTGAAATACATAATTTGGCTTTCAATCCCAAGAAAGAAGCTGTGACCAGCATCAAATAATGATATAACCGTCCAGACCCCTAAAGTCCTTCAGGGAGAAATTGCCACATTTTATGTGGATATCCAATCAGAGTTGATGGTAAATGGAGTAAACTGAAGCAATACATTCCCGGGAGCATGCTGTATTGACAGAGCTTGCTGAGAGAGCAATTTTGACAGCCCTGATGGAAGGTATGCATGTGATTTTAATTAATCTAATTTTCAGAAACAAAAACATTTTTTGCTCTCATTCCAAAGATATGATACGCCTGGGTATGCTTCAACTTCAATACACGTTGATGTTGGACATCACAAACAAGATCATGAGGCATGGACCAGAAGAAATCTTAGATTTGGGGACATAGGTGCAGGTCATTACTTTTCATTAGAAAAATGAATTAAGATAGGAGTACGCTGAAATCAAAGAGATACGACATGTTAAAGCTCCTTTCTTTATGATAAGCATAATCAAATCCCCAGCATGCAAAGAAAACATGCAGATTAATTAGATGCAATTTTCTGTTAGTTGACCACTAAAATAATTAATAATTGACAGAATGTAAAAGAAACTCTGTGCTGAGAGGACACTGATCCAACATGGCTTCTCTCCCAGCAGTTACAGCAGCTTGTTCACAAACCAAGAAAATGCGGCCTGGGCAGATCTTAAAGAGGGGACAGGTGAGGAAGTTTGATACATCTTTTCCTGTATGTCTTTTCTTTATACATCCTGATATTGTATGCATGTCCATGAGCCATCCAACTGTCTCCACAATTTACTATAAATGGCTCTAAACACACCACCAATTACCTGGTTTTCATATAAAGGTCCAGAGTTTAGTTGTGTAGCAAAGGTAACTAAAAAGAAGCTGAAGTAGAAGCAGCATCATTTTATGGAATGTGAACTTTAAGTAATGATTGATTAGAGTGACAGACAAAAATTAGTATTATATGAAGGCTGAAGTTCTGGCAGCAAGTGAAATTGCAGAAAGTGACAGAAGCGGTGAATGCTGTGAGCTCAGAGCTGCAGACTTTTGAGGAGTAAAAACAAAAGTGGTCTGAATTTAAGCGAGAGGCTGAGAACCCTGATAATAGGTCACACCTGAAGGTATTCTTAGTCCCCAATAATTTTTTTATACAAAGATTATTATCAATATAATTCTCATGATGCAAACTGATAAACATATTTACAGAAGACAGTAGAAAAGGTAAACAACTTGTGCATCACTGTGTAATCATAGTGGGTTAGGGTTAGAGTTTTTTTGTTTTTTTTTAACTAAAGATGTAATCCTAATACAACTTTTGTGAAAAGAACTGTTCTAAAAAAATGTCAGCCAAATTCACACTGTTTGAAAAGACATTATTTACATTATCTTTAAGCTGAAATCTTCACTGTAGCTGCAAAGCTAAAAACATCAGTGTGCACCCTGAGGTGGGTGCACAAGCTTGAGTGCATCATCAGTGTAAAAATGCCCTATTGCTATTTAAAAAATATATGATAGTGTATGATAATATATTTTTTTGAACATTTTAAAACATCAGTTGTTTAAGAGACTGCTGCAGCTCTTTTCATATGAAGCTCCAGGGAGTATAAAACTTCACCCGACTTTTCATAAACATGTGGGTGAGGACAAAATTACTTCATTTTCATTTTTGAGTGACCTGTTCCTTTAAGTAGCCTGCGTAATCTTCTAAATTTTTACGTAATTCACATACAAATAAAACTGTAAGAAGCATTTAAAAAAAGAAAGACAAGAGAGAGAGATTATGCATGGTGGGATGTGTGACGTGGGTAGATTACTGTTAAATATTCATAGATTATACATGCTCCACCTGTTCTGTGCTTACATTATCCTCAGCGTACTTGGATCCTGGAGGCTCAGCAGTCCTCAGTCATACCAGACTCAGTTACAGATCTGCATAAACTGACTTTATGTGGTGCTTCCTATAATTTGACTATTATTTATATTCACGTACTGAATACAAGTTTTGCATAGGCCCATGTTATACAGTAGGCTGTATTAACACACATGTTGCAGAGGCATCCCGTGAGGCTGCTGCCTGATCATGACCAGCACAAAGTGCGCAATAACAAGAATAACAGTGCATCAAACTCCCGGTGGCCCTCAGTCATGTAAAATACATAGTAAAAGCCAGAGAGGCATATTAATTCCAGCCCAGCCGACAAACATGTTGGCAGCCTCAGCACTTCACAGTACAGCGGGCTTTAACAGAGCTCCAGCCGAACACTGCCTCACTGTTGCACAGGAGTCCTCTCTGTTGGAAACACGGTGGGAACATGGAAAGGCATTAATGATGGAGATGGATATCCCTGTTGCTCTCTGCACGCCACACATTCGGCCATTCACGTCGAAACGAGAGTGAAACAGCGGCTTACCTTCGACAGCCCACACCGCTGGCAGTATCCACAGAAAATACAGGATATCCATAATCACACTTATTCCAGACATTTGACTGTAAAAAACAAACGCGTTCATCGCGCAGACGTCCAGCAGCAAACCATTGACTGTAGATTCATTCAGAGCTGCAGCGCATCCTCCTCCTCCTCCTCCTCCTCCTCCTCCTCCGCCTCCTCCTCATCATCATCATCATCGGCAGCAGAGGGATAAAGGCCGAGAATCTTGCTGCTCAGGCCGGTTTGGGCGAAACCAAAAGGAAGGGGGCGGAAAAGCGACACAAGCAGCGACATCCCGCTGCATCCTCCTCTAAGACTGCGGGCCAGTCAACTAATCAGAGCAGTTACGGTTAATTTATTTCCATCGTCGGAAAGTAGATAAGTTTATTTACTGAACTACTGTGATTAAATATAATGTTGATATACTTGTCCTTAGTTCTTTACTCGAACATTTCTGTCTGATGCTATAAGCAACGAGTTACTTCTCAGATTTTTTAAAATGTTTTCTTTCTTTCTTTCTTTCTTTCTTTCTTTCTTTCTTTCTTTCTTTCTTTCTTTCTTTCTTTCTTTCTTTCTTTCTCAGAGTTGTTAGCAGAGAAATATCAGAAAAAACATGTAAGCTGATCCAATATTTGTCAAAAGCGCAGAACTTTATTTCTTGTCTCTTCTCAGACCCCTCTGACTTCCTGCATCTGGTGACCATGTGGAGGGTCAGAGCACCCAGCTGTATATGAAGTATATAAACTCCACCTCCAGCTCCTTCAGAGGTGGACGTCGTTTTGGCACTAATGCATCCATACTGAAAATCGGATAATGTCAGTGTAGGAAAATATCAAGGCGTTAATTCATAAATTAAATTATAGTTTGAAAAAGATTCTATGAACAGTTTATAATATAGAAATGTTAATTCATAACTTACATTTTTGATGAAGAAGTTTGTTAACATTTATGTCATCCGATCCACAGATACTCATAATTAACTATAATTAATGCTCTATGAGCCTTACTGTAAGTTGAAAACATTTATCCATTAAGTTCGACTTTCTGGAGTGGCAACAGTGCTAAATAATGATTTATTCACTGTAACTCACCATTTATTAATGCTCCTCGTGACCCTTCTTGTAAATATAAAGTCAAAGACATGTATTCCTCAGGTAACACTTCAACACTTTTTGGTGCATTCCACCAAAAATGACACGAGTCTAACAGACAATGCTGTTGCTAAAATCCGTTCTGTATCAGGGAACACTGAGAACAGTATATTCTAGAGCTTAGATGCTCAAAAGTATGTTAAAAAACTTGAAGCCTAAAAATGTCACATCAGGAAATTTTGAAAATATGACACAAAACTACATACCTGTGAAGCAAACATTCAATAGCATATTACAATCTGAACTGCGGAAGAATTCTTAGTCCCGACAGTCTTGTGAAACAGATTTAGATGTTTGTTTGTGACATAAGTGATAACCAAAGCTTTAAGTCTGAACTGTTCTTCATTGAACATCCAGACTGCCTGAAGCTAATCCTGTACCATGGTGGTTTTTTTTCAATCCCCTCAGCTCTGCTAAGAAAAAACATAGTTTTTGCAGTCTGTCTGTCTGTAGCAAATGTACCTGTTGCTGTGTGGTACAAAACTGATCACATGTCCGCCGTCTTACTGTGTGGAGAAAATGACCTAAAACACTTTGGACATGCTCACATTCTCTGTGATGTTACTGGCTTTGAAAGATTTGGAAGAAAATATCATGACAATAGGTGGGGAAACAAAAGCACTTCGTATTGAATTGCTGCGGATCATATGGGCTCTCACAGCATTTGTGGGTTTACTGAAAACTACAGCCTTTCTCATAACTTTTGCAAGTACTGTGAAGTCGCTCGAAGCGAGTTTCAGAGTGATGATCCAAATGTTTGCGGTCCATGGTGCAGCCCTGACAGTTACCATTCTACTGGTGGAGATCTTATGAGCAGGAAACAGTCAAAACATCAGAGGAATAAAGGTAAACTCTGTTTTCCATTCTTTGAAATCTGTTCATGTATGCCTCCCACCTTGTTAAGGTCGTGACATATTTAAGGGCGTTTTTATCCTATGATGTTACACTGTGCTTGGGTATTTTATTAAGAAACATAAATGGCTTTTATATTCACTTTTGAACTGGCGAATCAAGCAATTCAAGTACAAAGGATCCGATGGTCTCATAAAGCCATGTGCCTTGAACTCTGTGTGTCCAAAGTTAGGGATGAAAATGTCGTCTCTTGTATTTCTTCAACTGCACCTGTATCTCAATTTGCAGAGCTTGTTTGAAAATGACTGTATATGTTGGTACTCACATGTTCTCTCCATCTTTGTTGGGAAAACATTTAATTATTGGTAAATCACTTTCTCATTTTAAATTTCAAATGAAATCCTCAAATGTTGCAAATAAAATAATTGCCTTTTCTTTTAACATGTAGCCTAAACACTCCATCTTTTTAAATTAGGGATGACAAGATCTTATCAGTAACTTAATTGTTATTAATGTATTAATTAGGCATTGTTCAATACTTATTTTTGCATAAACTAATGTTAATAGTGCCTTTACAAACTAATAGTGTACAGTTAACACCATTAATGAAGGATTGTCAGACACATGGGTTACCTGTTAGTGAACGGCTATTTAATACTAATTGGTGCATTTGGTAGTGCAATTTATGAATTAATTAACATTTATATTTTATCAACGATCTTTCCTCAGTGAGCTCCATCTCATATGATTGTGTGTTTGTTCTACCTTGTGGCAGAAAACTCCAGCACGTCTTCACTCCGTCTTCCAGACGACCGTGCCTGCCTGCCCACCGGCCAGGCTCACTCCACTACATCCCCCACCACCAACCCTCTGAATTCTAATAGATTCTGCTGCACCTCGACCACTGCCTTTGGGTCCAGACAGAAAGACTCAACATAACATCAACATAGTTTGAGGAGGGCTTCATGCTGCCCACAAGATCAATGATGTCTTGCATAGTAATTAGAGAAAAGAAGTTCATGGCCAACTTGGACAGACAGAGATGGGAGTGGAAGTGTCACATCGCGGTGAGGTTGTCTTGTCTGGGGATCTGTCTTGTGAACTTCCTGTTTTATTTTGAAAGTAATTCTCCTCTCGTTTCAGGTCACTTACCCTTCCTCCTGTGTCCCTGGTCTGACGTCATCCCTAATCCCTGATTGTTTCCACCTGTGAACCCCTTCCTCGTGTGTATAAAGTCTGTGTCTTCCCCTGTCTCTGTGCCAAAGTATTTCGTCTTTATGTCGTCTACTGAAGCCATTGACCACAGCCTTGTTCCACGCCTTGTTGAGTGTTTGATTCACATCCTGGTTAAGTATTGTTCATGTTTTATTCATCTGTATTTTGTATCCTCGAGAAGAGTGATTTCGATTTGTATTTTCTGGTTTAGAGTTTGAGTTGTAGTTTGAATTTTGATAGTGTTTCTTTTCCTCGTTACGAGTGAATTTTTGTTGGATAATTTCATTAAGAAAGAGTAGTTAATTTTCATAGCCTCTGAGCTTTCTCTTCGGAGAGTATTTATTTTTGTTAACTTTGATATTTATGTATATATTCAAGAACAGTGTAGGTTTTCCTCCTGCGGGAGCGTTTTCAGTTTTTCTGTGTTTCATGTTGTTTGTTTTGTTCGTCACGCAGAGTTTCATAGAGTTTTATTTGTCATTCATTCTGGAGAGTTACAAATTCAGAGTAATAAAACTTGACACTACTTCTGCCATTTCCGCATCTGAGTCCTCTTTTCTGCCCAAGTCTGACAGGAAGAGGGCATGATGCTGGTCCTGATATCTGTAATCTTCTCCACGAAATATTCAGCAAAGTTATCAGCTGAGATGTCATTAAAGATGCAAGAGGAATGATTACTAGACAGAGATTCCAAATGAAAAGACAAAGAAAACAAAAACAAAAAAAAACATTCATGGTCATGGGGCTGCTGTGGCTCAGGGCTAGATCCAGCATCTTGTTATTGGAAGGTTGCTGGTTTGATTCCCCTGGTCTGCATGTCAAAGTGTTCTTGGGCAAGAGGTAACAGAGATGATGTTTAAACCAAGTGTAAAAACAAGATCTAAAGTATGACTCATGAGTAGGACCAGACAGATGTTGAATAACATCAAAAGATTCAGTGATGTTGAAAAATCTGCAGCAAAGGTCCAAGAAGCATCATCTACTAAAATCATTCATAAAATAACTACTAAATCCAGGGGGTCAAAGATGAAAATCCACTAAAATGGATTTAAAAGACCAACTTTAGTTATCTGCCTTTCGAAAGAGAAGAGAATGAAAGTGGTCAGTATAGGATTCAGGAAACAGTTCTTGAAAACCACTGCAAAGGATCCGACCTGGCCTGAGGTCCTGGGAGCACCCAGAGCCCAGCAGACATTAAGGGGCTGTATTCCATGTTCCTCTGCTAAGTCTCAGTCAAAAACAGAAAGTCCAAGCATTCATAGACAGTTACATCATTCAATATATTATATATAGTAATATTATATAATATATATAATGTTATATTATTTAACAGCACCATCCTAAGGGGGACGGATTTACTGCTATTAGCAGTCGTGGTCCAAGCTAAAGGGCACAGTTGTCTGCTCCACACACCGGGCTGGATCTCAGGGCTGGATTTCACAATATACTACTGGAGTGATGGAAAACTGGGTGGGACCCTCTGGTGCAGCACTACATTGGCTAAAATCCTTTCTAAATGAAATCTGTCAGAGAGCTGCAGCTGACTCAGAAGGCTGCTGCTCACTGCTTTGTCTCTTCATGTCTTTCTCTTAGTTTTTAATGTCTTTTAATCCTTTGAGTTGCCTTGTGTCTGAATTGTGCTATGTAGATAAACTTGCCTTGCCTTACTGATTTTAGTTATTCAGCATTCTAAAAAAATCTTCCGTTAGCATAATTACTCATATACTAAAGCAGGTCATACAGAGGCATGGTATTAAATTAAGACTATTCTAATAACCAGTTGAAAGGTTCTTGATTAATGACAGTGATATGAAGACCTTCCCATCCTATCCAAATTCTATCCAGAGTTCTGCAACCCTGTCTACAGCTATTGACTTTGCAAAAAGCACTGTACTGCAGTGTCCACAGGAGACTTGACTCCATGTGTGGTCCGTGGTTGCTGTCACCATGAATGCAATAGCATGATTAAACAGTAATCAAGAAAAGATATCAGCATGCAGAGCAATAATACCAAGGAAATTATATGAAAAGTACTATGCAGGGCAACATGATGGCTGGGGTGGGTGTTTCAGTATGCTTTGGGCTCTGGGCAGACATCTTACTTCACCAATATCACTGACTCTCAGTAGACCTGCTGTGGAGTTGAACTTGGAGAGAGCTTTCTCTAGGATTTAACCTTCAGAAGTTTTCTTAAAAACTGGTGTTGGTAATAATAATGTTACGAGCTATGAAATGGCTGTAGAAGAAACAGCATAAAACTAAATCTACAGTATCAAGAAGTGTGATGTGGAAAAATCTCCAGTTCACTTACACTGAGAATGGACTTTACAGTGATATAGGGGACATATAACTGTGTACAGTTGCTAAAGTTGTAAAATGAAAAATATTAACGTATTTAGATATTCTGGAATTTCTAATGAAGGAGAATGTGTCTGTGTCATTTTAAGGACTGTAATGTGTCAATTATTTTTTAGTTAATAACAGACTTCCTATGTGTGTATTATTATCGGTGTGTGTGGAGGGATTGAGGTATATTGTAACTTCATTGTATGCATACTGTTATACTTTTTTAAAGGTATACTATAGTGAATGTTGGAAGTAGTTTGCCAAAATAATCTTGACTAAAGTTAGTTACTGGCTGTTTTCTAGACAGCTCTTACTGATAATTGCAGTTGGCTCACTTGTCATGGTAACAGGTGTGGCTATGGTCTCTGATGTGAACGTCTTCTTTGATCTTTCTGTTTAGTGCTCTTGTCATTAAATGTTTCAAGTGTCTTAGCTTCACTGCTGTCATGTCCACAGAGTTCCTACAGATGAT